>NC_026474.1:6068963-6092830 GCF_000240135.3 Fusarium graminearum PH-1
TTCTGAAAGCCACTTGACTCTTCCAATAGACCAGTATGGATGGCCGAAGCTGACAGACAATGTGGTGGCGTTCAGCTCATGACTATGCCACTTAGCTTTTTAAGTGTCAGATTTCCCCTGGCACCGGTCCAAAGGGATACAACTAGGTATGCATTCGAGATGGTACAGTACCTGACTTTTCAAGTCCAGGTCCGAGATGAATATTGTCCCATGACTGAGGCAGCTTTGATGTCTGATGGAACTAGTCTAGGGACGCAGATGGCCATCAGACGTTGTGGTCAATGCGGCACTACTCTCAACATTTTCATGGCTGAACTTGGCCTGATGGCATATCCAAACTGTTCTCTGCAGGTTTTTATTGGTATATGCCAATACGGCAGCTTGGTCAATTTCTCTGTAAAATACAGATTGATATAGAAACTGCCAAGATGGAACACACACGATAAACCCCAATTCACAGTGACAGCGAACACAATGAAGCAATGGAATAGAGCCTACCTTGACTCCTTCCAATTGAGTAGAGTAGAATAACAGTCTTGATCGGAGTGTATGTATTCTCTTCCTGAAACTTTGGAAATACTACCAACTATCCCAATTGATTCATAGTTTTGTGGTGGTTGGTTACCGTCATTCTCCATGGCGATAGTGAACAGGATCTTGCTTCACAAATGTGATATGGTTGCTAAGCCATGGATTGATTGTCTACGCCGAAGCTCAATTATCACCTTCATGCTTGGTAAACATTCTTTTCCTGTGCTGGCGATAGTCTCGGACCAGATATTCGCTCGTGCGTTCTCTACTGCCCAACAGGTCATAGGAAGATATGCCCAACATTATCCTCACTTTCGATGCTACAGAACATGGCTCAACCGCGGATACTGTTTCACCATGCTAAGAAGTCTAGTTCCTGGTATCTTGTTCCAATTATCGTGGTAATGCTTTCAAGCCATGACCTGGTTCACAGGACAACACACTCCAACATGATTAATGCAAATTCCTTGTTCGTGGATCACAACCGTAGTGCTATCTCCTTCATCGGCTGCATGAGATTTCCAAAGCTCATATTGTCTTTAGAGGTACAGTCCAACCTGGAAATAACCTTATGATTTCCCTGATCAATATGAGATGTCTCGACACTCCCATCAAACTCTAGGAACAGGATACAACCACATCTACCCTGGAGCGTTTCGGAGAGTCTGGAGACCACTCAGCCGTATCTTGGTATTGGGTTATCGAATTCATTGTTTTCTTGTTTAACCCCTACATTCATGCAAATAACCCCGAGTTTCTGCTCATAGTGGAAAAGATAGCCTCTGTATTGAATTGTTGATGCCAAACGGAAACAACATATCACATCTTCTGGCTCTTATAGAACCTCATCCGAATACAGATAAGCGCGATTGAAACCCCTGCAGGTCCAAATCCGGGGAAAAGACGCCTTTCCTATCGCAGCTCAAGACCAAAGCTCTCCCACGTGATGACCTCATTGGATAGCTAGCTACGTTCAGCTGCTCGTTTAGCTACGCGTCTCATTCCATCCCTAGCTACAGTACCTATTTACCAGTATTCCTACAGCTTCATCCTTATCCCTCATACTCTAGATAACCATATCGCACCTGCTGTTCCACCGCGATTCTTGTCTGACATCCTCGACTTATTAAGCGTGCCACTACTAACGACGTAACCCATAACAAACCCCGCCATGACCCAGCTCGACATCCTGTCCAGCACATCGCTGAGAATGAACATCTCCGCCAAGGCACAGAGAATGCCCTTGCGCATCGTCACCTTTAACGTCCGCTATGCAACGAAAAAGTTTGAGAAGAACGAAAGACCCTGGGCTGAGCGACGTCCCAAGCTCATCAACCAATTGAACTTCATCACCGCTGGTCACGAGAGCCCCTTCATTTGTCTCCAAGAGTGTCTCTTCCATCAGGTCAATGAGATCCAGGAAGACCTGGGCTCCAAATGGCAGCATATCGGTCGTGGACGGGGCACCAAACCTGAGGATGGCGAGTTCTCTCCCATCTTTTACCGTGACGACATCTGGAAGAACGTCCGCAGTGAAGTACGCTGGCTGAGTAAGACACCTGAGAAGCCCTCTCGCGGTTGGGATGCAGTACTCAATCGTATCGTTACAATGGCCGAGTTCGAGCACCGCGTAACAGCCACCCGTGTCGTTGTGTTCAGCACCCACTTCGATCACATTGGCGTAGAGGCCAGACAGAACAGCGCCAAACTTCTCGTTAAGTTTGCCCGTGAGTGGGGGCAGGCTGGTAACAAGAAGGCATCGGCAGTGCTCATCGGTGGTGATTTCAACAGCGAGCCCGATGACGGGGCGTACAAGACCATAACGGCGCCTGGTTCTGGCATCTCTGACGTGTCGGACCTGGTGCCCAAGGAGAAGCGCTACGGCAATGAGACGACGTACACAAGCTTCGGGGGTACCTGGCCGACCTCGCGCATCGACTTTTTGTTTATACAGGAGCCGCGTACAGCAACTGTCCAGACCTTTGGCGTGCTGGCGAATAGCTTCGATGATGGCGTTCGTATCTCGGACCACCGACCTGTCGTGTCAGACTTGGACATTGTGGTTTGATCGGGCACAAAGGTTGTACAGCGCCCAACGTGAGTGCATCTCGTGACCGTTTTGACATATGGTGTTCTCTGATCGGTCAAGGTAGTATCTAGTGTTGACAGAGATGCCAATCGCGATGTGTGCAAGATTGACAAGGCGGATTCAAAGCAGGAGCTTGGCGACAGGGGTAACAAGAAGATCGAACCAACACGTTATCGGACGATCGCATGTCCAGGACTACTGCATCCTTGTTTTAAAATTTACAATAGTCAACTGTCATGGTGACAGGTGAATGGTTCTTCAAGTTATCTCTACAGTGACAGTGCCTCTGACAGTCCAACCACTTGCGACCACAACAGGTGAAGCTGCAGCTCGTTATCAATGTACAACCAGATCAAGTACGAGTCTGCGAATCCCAGATCGATCGTAGAGGTCACAGCATCGCATGCAACAGACACGATTGGGTTGTTGCCCGTTCTCAAAATGATAATTTCCACAGCAGCGTAATGCAAGCTAGCAGAACGGGTATGTAACGTGCATAGCCACAGAAACCACAACGTTGATCATCGCAGAGTAGAGATAGGATCTTGGCGAGTAAGAACGGTCTTGCTGTTGTGGACTAATAAATTCTTGGCCAGATGCAGGAAAGTGGCCTATGAATGTGAGACCCACGCAATCGTGGATGGTTGCTTGCGCAAGACATTCTATACCAATAAGACATGTCAACGATGTACAATCTCCAGAAGTTGAGGCTCTGCTCGGCAAAACCGAAAGTGAAGTCCTGTGTTTGGTAGGATCGAGGGGCGAATGGCAAAGAGCGGTGTGTGCAAGATGGTGGAGGAGAAGAGGGGTGTTTTTGGGACTTCTCCAACACCATTGTATTTGTTATCAGTACTGACGGATGAGTTCGTAAACACGATGATGGTTGTCGTGCTATGGGAGGGTGACTGGCAAGTTTGATCACAAGAATGGACCAAGAAGTTAGTGTACACCTCCGCAGATCTTCAAGCGGTGTTATGCACTGATGTTTCTTGCAGCGATGTGCTACTAGACGCGAACCATTGCTGTCTCAAGCTTAGTTCCAAGAGATATCCAGAGCAGACCGATATTCGCGGATCCAGCAAACACGATGCTAGGAAGACCAGGCCGCGGTCTAGCTCCGGAAAGCTGTGCCCATGATGGTTGTCATTATGCTTGTCATCTTGAAAAGACAAAGGCTAGCTGCACTCCCCCGCAGTAGGTCAGTGCTAGGATGACTCGTTGATAAAACAGACAATCCGTCATCCTTGATACATGAACCACGTCGGCGTTCATAATGTTTCTGTTACAGATTTTTGTCTCGGCCGTCTCTGACTGAATTGGGTGGACTGGCAAGTCAGAGCCACACTCAACAACACCGATATGGCAGCTGCCACAAAGATTTAAAACACAATCTCAGTCAATGGTTAGGAATCGTGTGGCACTCATGCCGGCTGACGGCGCTGTCGATGCGTCAATGCCTTGGATGCACCTCTAGCCTATCCCCGCACAATCTGAAGGGATCAAGGCAAGCCATCCGCAAGCCCCCGGCTGAGTTATATCCCCGTCAGGTCTAGTGAAAAGATTCTAGCAGATGAAGCACCTTTCAACCGTTGAGTAGGTTTTGGATATGCCAACAGAGAACGATCAGTACAGCAGTATGTCGTGACAGTTCCAAATAATTCATGAAGTACAACGCCTGACAACATGCCATTGTAAGCAGAAGGGACGCCAATCAAGAACCATGGCTAGACCGAAAATTGCATCTCTTGTCTAGAGACTGAGACAATGTGAATGCAAAATTGGTGGGCAAAAGTGCAACAAGGCAACGTCTCGAGGCTAGAGGGTCTACAAGAAGGGTGCAAAATGATGGGGGTGGAGTAAACGGCAGATAAGAATAAGAGTCACCAAACGTCAGCTGATAAGAATGGCACCGATATCGTCTATTTACCTATGTAACGCTGACTTGCTTCGTAATCACGAACGTCTGTAGTTCAATATAGAAGAACAGGCGATGATGACTGACAACTCGATGTGAGCTGCAGTCGGAATTGGCGGCCGACCTGAATTTACAGCAGAAAATAGAATTTGAAGGAACAGATAATGTCACTGCGCCATATCTGTTGTCAATCGGCGGTAGGACGGAGGAGAGAGGAGGCCATCGCCGGACTGGGTACGGAAGAACAAGGATGTCAAGCCGGCGAGAGTGGGGTCATTCGCTCCGGGATTCGGAGGTCTCTGCCGGACACGATGGACACGATGGACACGCATTCGAGGTGACGAATTGTGCGACGTGAGGCTGGGACGGAGCCTGGATCGTCACAACTGGGCAGGGCTGTAGTATCGCCGACAACGGGACTAACCGCCCGAGCCACCTCTTACTGTCGATGGACCGTAGTGGCCAGTACCTACAGTGAGATGTGCGTTGGGCATCCAGGGCTGGCCTGTGCAAGTATCAAGCATGGTCACTGCGGCAAAGCGACTGGGATGGACGAGTGAGGTTGAAGCCACTACCTCGCTGGAGTCGTCGAACAGACTAGAAACGATAACGCCGCAAGCGCTTGGAAATCAAGTGACACTATTCTACGCTGTTCTTTGGTTTGTTTGAGGAGAAAACAGCAGAACCAAGACACAGCTATCACAGCGAGATGCAAGACACAATGTTTCTAATGCTACGGTAGATATGAGTCAACACTCGCTCTGAGTGATAACCTCAGAAACATGCTTCCAAATCAAGCCCGGAGCCTCAACTCAATCGCAGTAGCCAGTTGCAGACGAGGACAAGGATGGCGGGACAGCCTGTCACTCGGTCACTACCAGGTTTACCCATTAGCTAATTAACCATCGGCGGGTGCTTCGACATTTCCCACGTGTACCCCGCGCTGCACTCACGTTTTCGGCTTCCAATTGCTGTCGATCGGGTTCATCTGTTGGTACCCGAACCCAAGAGAGGGGGAGAACCATACAGTCTTTGGGCAAAAGGTTGAGTTTATCCAGTCTCGCCAGTTAGGCACAAAGCGAAAAGGTTGGAAGGAGAAGTCTTGTGGACAAGGACAGAGCTAAGCCCGGCACTTGGTGGAGGTGTAGATCAATGGGGGACTTGCGGATATCCAACGTTGAGTGCCAGTGCCAGCCATTTACACATCGGGCATCTCTATGCATACCCAATTTAACATTCGCCATGTTTCTACAGTAATAACCGTTTTGGCGAGCCCATCACTCGCATTGGCTGGTCCTTGTCTGGTGCACCCGTCCCCTGTCCTACTCTGTTAAGCATTTGTGCCATGTGATGACAGAACCCGATCCATCTGCTCTGTCCAGAAAGGGCGACAGCAGTTGAAGATTTGGGTTTGTCTCAATTATCTGTCACTCGCTCTCGTGGGGAACTGCCCGGCTAACGGCGAACAATCCTTGACCCGTTTGCGCACCTGTCCGTCTCCCTCGAGACTTGGAAGCGACAGGAATATGTAGGCGGCCGTTTCTCGCTTCAGTACAGCCGATCGATAGACGAGCATCAACATATGAAGCAGGTCTTGATTGATATCAATTCCCTCTTCTTTGGAGTGAGCCACTTTCGGACCAAGGGGGGGCGTGTCATCATCAGCCTCAATCCAAAATGTGCAGACTTTTTTGACAAGGCGAATGTCGTGACTGGAAGACAGAGAAAGCTTCCAAAGGAATCGTTGGATAAAACGCTCTCGAGATACTCCACAGTTGGGCTTGCCTGCTTGCAACTGGCACCAGTCATGGAAAGGTATTCCCTGTCAGATAGGCACCCTGACCCGCTTACAAGCTGGGTCTCTCGCTTCTGTGTGGGCTTCTAGGACACTATCTGGGGTCGCTTGGACAGATCAGATCCATTCTCGGCGGCGCAGGAAGAGCAGAGAGGGTCGTGTCGGGTCGGGTCAGAGCAGAGCAGAGTAGAGCAGAGCAGAGGCTGATGGTTTGCATCGTCACCAGCAATGCCAGCTTATTAACCGCCGCCTCACTTGGTTTGAGCATGGTTTGGTGACGGTTTGTTGGTGTTTTGGCTATTCCATAGTGTTTCACCAACTGCAACAACTCACATGACAAGGCCATGAATTGCCAGGGGTCCTTCGTCCGTACACGGGGGGTTGTTGGGTCAATATGATCAGGGTAGACATTCAATGTTTGAGGACTAGAAGAGACGACGACGCGTTGATGGTTTCTATATCCATCGTGACACGACACATTATTCAACGCAACTATACGGTACTACTACGTAGTAGAGAGCAGAGATTTTTTTTATCTCAGGCCCTCCTCATACAATCGACTGACAATCATTCTACCCTTCGAGTCAAGGCAGGCATACCCCAGCATCAACCAAAGCTTAGTGAAAATCTCCATCGTCCAGGTCGCAGCTTATTTGTGGCCTTGGATCCATTCCATTCCACGATAATTGACCAGCGCAGCAAAAGTGCAGACCAGACAGACCCTGGTTTCAGCGTAGCTAGCCACCCCCACCTGTTTTCCATACGATGCTTAATTTTCTATGGCATTTTTGTGAGGAATCAAAGTTTGAGGAAGAATGGAAGATGGGAAAGTCGAGCGAGGGAGGAATTCAAATCAGGGGCATCGATGATGGAGTCGAGTATTACTAAATTCGGCACAAAATACCTGGGCAGTCAAGGTAGTCAGTCTATGCCAGCACAGCATGAAGTGAGGCGGGCCGTCCGTGACGACGTAGCGGTTTTTAATTCTCAAAAGACTCCTCCAGCTCCCTTGCCACCTTGGAACCATTGTACTTCTGAAAGTAGAGCTTGCTGACGAATGTGATAGCAATATCTAAAAGTCATGGTTCAGAATGTTTGTGGCGGTTGAGAGTACATAGCACAGTTAGTAGTCTAGTGTCTCTGATGGTTTGTTTGGTTGCTGGATGAACGAGAATAAGCCCTCAACAAGTAGTGGACGGGTGGTGTCTGTCTTTTGTCTTAGTGGTGATGAATCAAGTTTTGCGGGTAATAAAGGAACGAGTAAAAATAAACGGCAGCCAATCTCGTTCTGCGTCTTGTTCTCTTTTCGTGTCAGTCACAGTCACAGTCTTCGTCATTGCTCTCCTGCATCGACTTGACGTGGTTGACTTGCTTTGATTTGACTTGAACTGCAGTGTGTGAGTGTGAGTCTGCAGTTCCATTGCTGTGCTGGCTCCAGCGTCGAGTCGCTTGATTGATCGTCCCGTGGTATACTAAGGACACGCCTTTGGATAATGGGACTAGACTAGACCCCCTTGCCTCCATTTCTCTGCGTGCTGTGTTGTGCTGTTCGGTTCTGTTGCTGTGCTTCATTGCTGCTGCACACCCGTCCACACACCATTTCCCATCTCATTTCTTTCTATGGCAGACACTCATTTTTCTTTTTTTGACTCCTACTAATTTGAACGACGGTATGTCGTGATGATGTCGTGTTGTTTTATTACGTAGCTTGGAAAGAAAAAAAGATGGACGGACAATCGTTGGGCTTGAATAAAGTGGCTTCTTCTCTGTACTGCTGGGCCATTAAATCAACGTCTATGGGCCACAACGGCCGGTGGTTGCCTGCCCGGCGGTAATAGTCCAGTGCTTCTCCCACTAAAAACTGCCTACCGGTAACAGTCTGAGCGCACGCCCCCACACATCGATCCGACTTCCCATCCATCCACTAACTCGACGCCCCCCAGGCCCTGGAAACTACCACCAGGGCCACCTGCACTCACTGCACTTGCACTTTTATTAAAAACAGACCATCCCGTCCCATCCATGCCCATCGCTTCTTTCCCCTCCTCCCCTCCTTCTTGTCTTCCATGTCTTGTCTTCTACCCATGACAGTTTGATAACTCGTCTTTTTTCTGAAAATCCAGATCTACATACTTATTTATTCGCTTCCTCGCTTCAACTCGAGTATCATATTCATCTCGATCGACTTTTCATACCGTTCGGTTATAAACAAAATTCGTTACTAGCGTCTCCATCGAAAAAAGCCCGCCCTGGTCTATGCCACTATCGTCACCGCCTTCAACACCCAATCCAATTCACCAGCGACATTTTATTCTCGACTTTTTTTCTGTTCCAACTGTCTTGATCGACGACTTCGAGCTCCTTCACATGTCGCTTGTCTGGTTTCACGAAAGGGGACGTTAAAGCATTGCGTTTGCGATTGCAAAGACCGTCACCATCATTGCCGGCTTACTCACCGCCTGCCATTGCGACTTTATATACATACCTACTCTGCCGTCCCACCTAGTGTGGTCCCTGTTCGAACCCGTCGAACCCCTCCTCCAACCAAAGCTTCTTTGAAGCCAACTCACACAGGTTAAAACACCTGAACCTTTTCCACACACAATGTCCAAAAACGTTTGCTACGTCGAGGATGCCGCCGAGGACTCAGAGACCTCTGTCCTCCAGGGCATCCAAGCTACACGCCGCTATGCCGTCTCTGAAGCTCCAGGTCCCGCGAGCCCCCCTCCCAAGGAACGTCCCAACACTGGAAAGTCCCGCGGCGAACACAGACGACACTCAAGCCGGAGGCAGGTAACCCCTCCGAGCGATGACTATTCAGACGAGGAACCTCCTCGCCCTGCCCCTCGCAGGGAGGAACGTCCCCGTCGGGACCATGAACGGGAGCGAGAGCGTGAGCAACAACGTGAACAACGAGACAAAGATCGACGCCGCAAGGAGAGAAAACAAAAAGAAGCTGCCGAGCTGCAACAACGAAAAGTCAGGTCTGAAGCTAAGCAGCAAGCTCAAGCACAGGCACAGGCACAAGCACAAGCACAGCAAGCACCCCCCAGAGAGCGTGAGGCCAAACCGGCGAGGAGACCCCGCCCTACGTCTTTGAGCCACACCAGGACTGAGCCTGTCATCCAACAATATCGTAGAGGCCGTGTTGAGGACCCTTCTTGCTATGGTGTTCAACAGCCTGCCGTTTCGGGCATGCGCCCCCGTGCCCAAACTCGACCTCACAGCTATTACCCTGGACAACCAGCTCCTCCTATTTCCAATGCTGGCTGGCATCACCACCAGCATTCTCAGCCACCACCCTCCTTCCCCGTTGGATCATTCCCTGGACCCTCGCCCTATTTCCCTGGAGCATCGTCTCCGTCTGTATCGGGCATTCCTCCATCGCCTTCGCCTGTCGGTGGAGGACCGCCCGGCTTCTTTGACATGCCCTCCTCGCAAGCAAGCGCCCATCTCAGGAACCGTTTCGAGCGACCTGCTTCATCCATGGGATTCCGACAGGACCAGCCTTCTCCTTCCAATATTGGATACCCTCATGATGAGTATGAGATTGAGGAACAACAGCCTGAGCCTCCTCGTCCGTTAAGGCGTGCCTCTCGTTCTAGTAAGAAGCCACAGCAGATCGAGGACGACCGTCGAAGAATGCCTCCTCCTGAAAGTATTCCACGACCCAAGTCCGCGATGCCCACTCAAACCACCCCATTCCGTGCTCCACCTCAAACAATGACTCGTCAGAAGAGAACTCCTTCACGCCCTCCGCCATCCACCCGTAGCCGTGTCGGGTTTGCAGACCAACAAGGTTACGATGATGACGAGTTCGCAGACAGCCCTGGTCTGTTTGCCGACTCTCCAGAGGCCAACTTTGACCGTCGTACAGCCTTGTCTCGCCCGCGAAGAAGCTCGGTTGCATATGAAAGCTATGGTGCTGATATTGTTCCTGCCCGCAGCACTCGCCGCGGATCTGTTGCATATGAGCGTGGAGGAATTGACATCATCCCTGCCCGTAACACGAGGAGAGATTCATTCTATGATTATGAGCAGTACGACAGTGGTGGTGCCAGTCTGGAAGATGAGGACAAGTACATGGACGCTATGAAGTATCAAGAAGATATCAATGGCGGCCCTGCCATGCCTCTTACTGCCGACGCCCTTCGCAAAGCCAGCAACCCTCGACTTGGTGGCGGAAGCAGTCGCAGCAGCGGCAGTCACGATGACAGCGAGTACAAGCGAAGCAACACTACTGGCCTCACCCGATCTTCGTCTAGTGATACCGACAATGTTACTATCAAAGTTTCAGGTTCGGCTGTCGTGCGTGTATCGGGTGCTGAGATTGAATGCGGCGATGGAGGAGAGATTACTTTCTCCAGACCAACTGCTGGTTCTCGCCTTGGTAGCGACCGTGCAAGCAGTTATTATCAGCTTGAGGACGTCCAGAGCCGGGTTGAACGAAAAGCTCTCCCCTACCGACCACACACTCCCAGTCGTTCTGACTCACATCATCGGGGCTATTCTGGAAATCATGCCCCGTATGATCCGTCACTAACCATGGACGACTACATTTATTGATGATTCTTCTTCTTATGAGAGACGATAAAGTTGATGATCAGCGCGTTTTTGCATTTTTGTCTTTTGAATTATATCTATTTCTTCTTCATATTATCTGCATCCAGATGTCTACAGGATGGGCAGCGTTTTACGTTTAATCTTGGATCTTGGCTTTTGATTGAGCATTTTGGTGGACGTTCTGTACCGCACCGAATCTGTATCCTTATGCTTCTATTCTTGGGTTAAGCACGCCTGTTGGCTTCATTGCAGAAACTTGATACCCCAAAAGTGTTGATGGTGGGAGGATCCATCCCGCAGCGATTCGGTGCTCTATTATCAGCCGCTCAGGTCATGGGCGCTTACGCAAAACAACTCTTTTACCGGAAATCATGTATGCCCTCGCGGGGCTCGTGTTGGATTTAGTTGGAGCAATGGAAAGACGCCAATTGTGTTTTAGGGATACGAGGTTTCATCTTTGGGCGGCTATCGACCGAGTCGTCTCAATCTGACGCATGGCCGAAGGCTACCCAGCACGGTGACTACCTTGCCCCCTAAGACTACCCTGGCAGGATTACGACTACAACTTGATTATGTTGGTCTACATCTTCCTTTTCGCTATGACTGGATTTGTGTGCATCCTCGAACGGAGCTGCGTGAGAGATGGTTACGGATGTGGCTTTTTGTATTGCATTGTTGAGCATGTCGTAAGAGGAGGAAATCAAGACATGGCTGGAAGGATTATACAAGCTTTGTTATCAAAACGATAGATTGTACGGGCAAATGAGGTTCGCGCCTCTATCTGTTGCCCTACAGATAATAATCTTATGTTACAACCAGCATGACATGCATGTTTGGGTTTTTCAATCTTCTTGCCTGAGACTTTACTACAAGTGAAGTGAACTGTGACAGATACTGCCGATCTGGGGTGAAGTAGCAGCTTCAAAGGGAATAAGGGATGGAGTTGAAACACGGATTTGGTGTTCTTTGGGGAAGGAGAAAGGGATAGAATGGTGGAACCACAGCATAAGAACCACAGCATAAGAACCGCTCGTCTCAGGTATCTGACTTTATGCGTGAGTGAAAGACGGTCGATCTCCTGAACCTATAGTTGAAGGGTTACTTACATTTAACAAGCTAGACAACCAACAATTTCAGTTAAGCGCCTCTGACAGTATTTCATGCGGCCGTAAGCTATGAACTGCTTCTCAGGGGTTGAGTTGAATCAGACACGGTTCCTGGGTCTCGGGTTTGTAGCAAGACCAACTCAAAGGATCACGATGAGTTATGCGCGCGTTAGGAACTTTGCTTTGGAAGGCAGGCATTGGATCAACGCTATCCCCCTAGAAGCTTCTTTCCCATCCGCCGACTTATACGGGCTAAAATAAAGCTCGTCAGTTCCCATTCCCAAGCGGCCAGAAACGAAACCTTGGATGGGGGCGTGTGCATTGAGATCTGGAGCATCGAGTCGTGGACGGATGTGATTGGGTCTTGACTAAATTGGCACTCTGTGCGAGCGTTGCCCGGTCAGCAATCTTGAGATTGTTTACTTTCGACGTCATTTGATGATTGTGGCTGAATTTGACGACAACGGACATCAGTTGAGAGAATCACTAGATAGAATGCCTAGATCTACCACAGAAGAGACTAAAAACATTCTGATGTCACAATTTTAGCATTTTTATTCCTTAGTCTCCGATTTGGCGTGCTATATCGAGTGCTGTAGGGATTCCAACGCGCACGTTTAAGTGCCCAACCACCCTTTACACGTCCCAGCCACGTATTTTCCCTGCCTCGTTTCTCGGTTAACCAAGCACCATCACCTTGGCGAAGCCACGCAAGTCCCTCTTCTCGACCGTTTTACCGCTCTTTATCTCTGAGCAAACACTTTTCCCATTCATCACGACTCGACACGATTCATTTTAACGACATACGACACGCCGAATCTATTCAGTCTTTTGTTTTGTACAATTCGTCTTGACCGCTTGGTCCTATTCACCGACAAGCTCGGCTGGGCTACAGCACCCGAAGCCTAGCTTTATTATATTCCTGTAACTGAGACCTGCTCATCACAGACTCCTTCCATCATGGCTCCCGCCCTCATCCGCATATTGCGCAGTGCGCCTTCGCTCACACAACACACCCCTAGAGCTGCCGAGGCATTCTCTTCACTCCAGGGACATCTGCTCGAGGCTTCCAAAGTACTCAATGCTCGAGACGACAAGGATGAAGACAGCAACAACAGACACAAGCCGTCTGTCGAGCCTGAATCAGGCTCTTTCGACCCTCACGATATCAACAATGCTGGTTTCTTCTTTCTCTTCGCTCTGATTGGTGTCGTCTTCGTTTGCACCGGTATCTGGTTTTTCTTCTGGGCCAAGAACGGTGGTTTCCAATTCAAGGAGGATGATTGGGATGACTACAAATCTACTGTACTTCGACGCACCGGACCTAACGGCACTATTCTTTCCAATGCGACTCGACCAACAAACCTCGGTGGTGGCAGCGTGTACAAGGACGTTGATGATGATAACACAACCGTTGTTACAGAGGGCACGACACTTACTGGTATTACAGCTGGAGCTAGCGACATTTATGCCCGTGAGAAGCGTCGCCGCAAGCAGGAAAAGCGAGATCGTGAGCGTGCGAAGAAGGGCAAGAAGACCAGCCGTCACGTTGGTGAGGAGGGTGTCGAGGATGAAGATGCCGAGCGCGCTGCCAAGAAGGAACTCCGCAACTACCGCCACGAAAGAGCTGCCCGTGTCGGTGGTCTGAACAAGGAAAGTGAGGGCTCCGAATGGGACGGCTCTACCAACAACGGCACCGAATCCAACGTTTCAACCAACCTCCTCTCTGATCGCCAGACTACACCTACGACTACACCCACCAAGGCCAAGGCCGGCATTCGCAAGGTTTACTCTACCGCTGATCGTCGCGAGAACCGTGAGGCCGAGCGCATGCGTGCAGAGGCCCGTCGTCTACGTGAAGCTGGCCGCAATGCGCGCCGCGACTTTAGCTACCAGCGTGCCGAAAGCTACTCCCGCGCCGACACCCAGGCTGACTCGCAGGTGAGCGAGAGCCTTCTCGACGGATCGCAAGTGACTCGCACCACGGATGATAGCGGCGACCTGGGAACCAAGAGTTATCACCACCCGATGCCTGAGTTGAGGGAGTTGGAGAAGGAGCGCGCGAGGGAGGAGAGAAGGGCACGCAGAGCGCAGCGAGAGTACCGTCGGGGCCGAACGACAGAGGAATAGGGGATGAATGATCTCGGTACATGGGTTGACGAAAATCGTTTATTGAATTTTAACGGGTAAATTGCGACTTTTGCTATTAGGGATTCGGGAATGGGCTTGATTCATGTAGTATGTGTAACGTATGTAAATAGGCACGGTAACGGATTATCACGGACACGAATGGATATGCTGCTCAGATTAGTAGATTATAAATAAAGCACGATACGATAACTTTACACTTTTGGTTCATTAACTTTTATCACTGTTTTGCGCTTTGGGAGTGTATGTGTACAGTGGTTTTGAATCGCATCAAGCAAACATAAGCGAGTCTCAGCTATGCATCAGTAGCCCAAGAGTCTTCTACGAGTTGGACAACGCGTACTGGTTATATTAAACTTCTCGAGGGAAAAGTCTATCCTAATGCTGCAACGCCCACGCGACAGGTTGCTGCTTTCATCAAACAGGATGAATAATAACCCGTAATCCCAATAGGCAACATGTTGGTGAGCAGAGTGGTTGTTTCAGAACCCCAGTATCAACATCAAAACATTATCAAGTTCAAAGCCAAGGATCAACACTGTTGGTCAGCAATACAGCTACAGCCAAGTTTGTTCCGACATGAGGCGTATCGCGACAGCTCAAAATAGCGCAGCAGGCAGGATCTACGATCCATTCAATGCTGCTAGGCGCCTGATCCATGGAGGATGTGAAACCCGGGGGGTAGTCTTGGCTGTAGCGAGTAGCCACCGGGCCGAAACTAACAAGGCACTGTATGACTGTGTATATGAATCTGTAAGGAAATGGCCCCTTGTATGCAGCGAATTCTGTGACTGATATGGAACATGGGACCTGAATTCAGTTCCTGTTCCTGTTCCTGAAGAAAACATTCCATCCATGATAGATCAGGACCTGGATCAGCCTTGGAAGACATGATGCCCCACATGGAATGATAGTGACATGCAGCCTAACAAAGTGGCCTACGCTAACAGTGATACAAGTAGACAAGCGCTATCATGTCCCGCCTTGGACGGAACCGGCGGGAGCGAGCGCGGGCTGACTTTGCCTCGCCCCTCCAGAGTCAGTCAGTGTTGGAAGGCCCCCCCCCCCGCTACTAATCTACAAGGTCTCGTCGCTGGGAGCATTCACTGACATGGATTGAGTGAGTTACCTAGGTCATGTTACATTCTATTGGGAGTCATGACGCGACCATGAAAGACGTACGCAAATGAATACACAAGATACTTACCTCTTGCTGCAGACAACTGTATTTGTCTTGTTCTCCCAACTTTAAACACGAACTTATTTATTTAACCCTTACTATTCACTTACTCCTGTCAAGGCACTTTGCGTGGCGATATCGCGTGGGCCGCATCCTTGGCTCTCTTCTCCTCCACATTTGATCCCACCAACCACCCAAAACGCTTCGCCTCTCACACTACTCTCGCTCTGGCTCTGGCCCTCACTCTTACTTGTCTCTCCCTCCCCCATCTTCGTCATTCCACCTCCTCCTCCTTCATCAACACCAAAACTTTTTGGTCTTGAAACCCGCCATTCCTATCACAGGTTTCTTACTTCACCTTCATTCGGCGTTTCTTTCTCTTCCACCATTTTTTCATCTAATCTTCGGCCATCCCCCCATCAGGACCCTCTTCCATCTGACCTTATCTCGCTGCGCGATTGATTCTTACATGTACCATTTGCGGCGGTGACGCCGTCCGCCAAGAGCCGTGACCTTGATTGTCCACCACCGACCGATCGATCGATTAACCCGCACAACACGGTCCATACGCCCCCGAATCAACCACAATTCGACTTTAAATCTGCTTCTGAATACAGACCAGCCAAATTCAAGAGATAGTCAATAGGAAACCTCGTTATCGCCCATCATGGGGCTAACCTCGAACCCGTCATCAGCCTTTACAGGCGTCGTCATCGGCCTCGTGTCATCCTTCGGATCCATCGTCCTCATCGCTTTGGTCATCTTTATCTTCTGGGTTTCCGGCTGCGCGAGTACCGGTCGCATTATTCTCGATCGCCTTGGTCGACCAGGTGAATACGATGATGAGCAGGCATTCGCGCGTGATGAGGCCGAGGCCCTCGAGGTCATGGACGACATGACCCGTCAGGAATATCTACGTGCAAAGGGTACGCAGAACTGTTCGCTCCAACATAAAAGAACAAAACTAACTAACTGTCGCAACAGCCTGGGTCACCGCAAACCCTCCCGAATCGATGCAGACTGATATCTCTCTGTCGCAATATCTCGCTATCCAGGAAAAGGGTGTCTCCGCTTGGGAGTTTGAACCTGAACTCGAGATCGCCAACTGCTTTGTCGAAGCTCGCACTGAGATCGAATTCTTTGACTCAGAATGCACCGTCATGAGCAACCTTCCTGTTCCCAAACAAAACGACGTCTACTACTGGGAGGCCAAGATATACGAAAAGCCAGAAAGCACTCTGCTGAGCATCGGCATGGCCACCAAGCCTTATCCTCTCTTCCGACTACCTGGTGGGTTTTGTCATACTCTTGTACGCCATTCTTATTTGATTATTTGCTGACAGCGTGTCCAGGTTACCACAAGTACTCTGTTGGATACCAATCTACCGGTGCTCGTCGCTATAACCAACCATTTGGCGCCACTCCTTACGGTCCCCCATTGGTACAGGGCGATGTTGTTGGCGTGGGTTACCGTCCTCGAACCGGTGCTATCTTCTTCACGCGCAATGGCAAGAAGCTCGAAGAGGTAGTCCACGGTCTCAAGGCACAGAACTTCTTCCCTGCCATCGGTGCAAACGGCCCTGCTACTATTCACGTCAACCTCGGACAGGCTGGTTTCGTCTTCATTGAGGCCAACGTCAAGAAGTGGGGTCTCGCTCCTGTCACTGGAAGCCTGGCCCCTCCGCCCCCTTACGGATCTGAACAGGGTAGCATTCTGTTAGAAGCTGGTACCAAGGACGGTTCTACTTATCCCCAAGGTAGACAGCACAGTCACTCCATCACAGCAGGCTCATACAACACACGCAACCCATCCAACGACTTAGTTCCTCAGCATGGACGAACACGTAGCGGCAACTTTCGCGTGCTGCCCCCAACAAGCCCAGGACCGGTCAGGAGCTCGACTGATATCTCTCTGGCTCACTTTGTACCTAATGAGGAGAGCGGCGAAGCTAGCAGCAATGCCGGACCTCAGCAGGAGACTCACAACCATAACCCTCTACACTTGCATCTCGAAGACGCTACAAATCCGCCACCTGAATATCAAAGTCCCGACCATTCCAGCAGTGACGACGATGATGATCGATACGGCAGTGATAGCGAAGAAGACACTCCGTTGATTCGGGTGATGAATCGAAGTCGAGGCAATTCATCTGCCACCGTGCTACCGTCTGATCGAAGCTCGAGCCCCCGCAATCCACCTGTGCCGAGTTACAGTGATGCAGTGCGACAAGGTGCTGGACGTGATCGCAGCGACAGTGCACGATTGCCTCCACCAAACCGAACGGCGTCGAATAGACCTCGAAGCAGTACGTCGGCGTGAGATATGATGCAAACATAACTGCTTTATCAAGCAGGAGATACGTATTTTTTGCACCAAATATCAGCAGACGGCCAACACGCCCAGCTTGTAAAGCATCGGGGTATGACTTTCAAGAACGTCGGTGCTCAAGAGATGCAGCATCGACAATACAATACTGGGGTTCGTTCGAACCAATACACCCACACATGATCCATTTCAATCGTTTTGTTTTTTTCTCGCACAGGCGCCTCGGAGTTTTGGGTATTGACAGGCGCGCATTTCCGAGGCAACAGAGCCTCCAAATGGTGGCCGTCGTTTTTTTTAACTATGTATTTACTAGACAGGAAACCGATCAGGCCTCTGAGCAGAGGTGAAATCGGCTGGATATGAGTTCCTGGGAAGGGAACCGGAATGGAATATTGATACCAACAACCTGGATGGCTATGCGCTCTTTTGTCGAGACTTGTTTCTTTTATTTTTATGCACTGCATTGTACTGCCCGCCACCGTTTATCTGGGGCTGTCCAGGCCGCGTATGGGGGTTTGGATAGTAGCTTGCCCATTGAAAGCTATGGACGGCGTTGATGTCTGGGAGGGCTCTGCTTGCAGCCTCATAAAAAAGGGCGTCGAAGTATGGAAGGTGTTGACTGAAGTAGTCCCAGCTTCAAATCCAATCCAATCATAAGTATTGTAACATTCGCATAGGGAGGCGTGACAAGAGACCGAAATTGTGAGAAAGTCGTAGACATGTGGTGATACACAACACTTGGGAGCTCGTTATAGCTGCGGCCCATGCCACGGACTATATATTGTCTGATCAGTCGCCGCCACATTTTCAGTATTAAGATGTCTCATATTATAGGTCATGTGCACCATATATCACACCGGCAGGGTATAGATTCATGATAACAAGCTCAAGTTCAAGAGAACGTATAGCCAAGCTAGCTGAGGTTCACATCACTCAATGGACAACCGATCAGGAAACTTCTTATACCGGCTATCATCCCTTGGGTAGGCACATAGCCCAAGCAGAGACTACATGTTGGCTGCACCGTTCATCAAGGTTGCTAGGGAAAAGTGCTGGGCAAGACCAGGATCTTAAAAACACATTGATCAAAATTGCCAGACACGGCCTGCCGAAGACGCAGCAATGAGTTAGTGGAGACAAAGCGAAGACGGGATGATAAGTGCAACATATGGGAGCCTTCGCAAGAGGCACAATTGCATGCCTTGATTAAACATGATGAAACCAAGAGCATTTCCTATATTCAGCAAACATGCGGTGGTCAGTTGTGTACATGAGGCGATGAGACACTGAATGCTCACGATCAAGACTACGATCTTTACAGCTTACGTGTGAGAGCCAGCGGATTGCTTTTATTTCCAGTTGGATTTGGCAAGGTCATGCTACATCTCTTTCGAGAGTTTGTCGTTGCTTTCTATCCCATGCCTCGTCTCGCCATAGGCAAGTCAGACAAAGCATAGGACTTACAAGAGACGATGATTTCATTGTTACAACATTGATTAATCACTTGAGGTCGGGAAATTTATAGTAAATGCAACAGCGTAGATTAACGATTAACCTCCGGGCAGTGTATGCAACTGCCATCAGACAATCAATCTTTCCTGCAAATCATAAAATACAGCCGTGACAAGCAACAAATATAGGGTCTATCCTCACATGATATCCTTCATATGTGTCATGCCTATCCAAAACATACATATGTCTGCCTGCAGTCTCTCGCATGGCCAGATAAAATATTCCAAAATCCAATCGTGCTTCTGTCCCGTGTTGTTCCATCGCTACCCCGGGCTCTGCGAAGAGCTGGAAGCGAAAAGCATGATTATTCCAAAAAGAAGCAAACATAACACGGTCGAAAGCGCCCAACAATGCTAACTTAAACTCCAGTAAACGCCAAACTTTTTCCCGGGCGCAGTAAAAATAAATAAAACAGTCGCTATGCTCTCCTAATACGGTTCTCCCACAATGGTAAGCGGGGTTCGTAAGGAGTCAATTCTATAACCAATCGAATCGTCGTAAAGTCATCAAGAAGGAGTGTCTATGGGGTATCATCATTTGAAGGAGCGTCGGTTCTTTTGGTGACGGGTATTAATGAGTGTGAGGTATGATACAGCACTCCCAGGCGCGTGTATCAGTCGATGTTGAAGGAGTGTTGGCGTGGTTGCATGGCAACGTGATATGATTCGGTTGTAGCGAGCGTTAAAGGAACGTGGTATACATGGCGCCTGCGTCGTTTTTGGGAAAAGCAGAAAGTAAAAGCAATTAAAACAGATTGGCAGTAAATCGAGCTGGGGTTGGGTATCAGGTGACTCGGCGTCGAATATTGTCGTCATGGGTGCATCACAGGAGGTCGGACCAAGGGAGATGGTGGGTGTGTGAGAGATGACATGGACGATGTATGACGGTGTCGTGAGAGTGGTGCATTCGACGCGACAGGCGATTCAGGCAAAGGAAGCATGCCGAATTGGTCCGAGCTGAGATACGGAGACGGGGCGCTCGTCATCGAGGTCATATAGAAACTCGGATCCTCTTGAGGCGGGTACGTAGGTGTTGTGTTCATCCTGGGTGGTAAAGGTCAATCCCCTAATTCTTCGTGTAAATTGAGCCGGTGGGCGTCTCGAGGAGCCTAGATCCACACGGCCTGGACAGGAGTAACGAACCCGACGCCATAGTTTTGAGGGGAGTCTTGGATGGCTGAAGAAGGCCCGCCCTGCAGAGTGCTCATGTCCCATGATCCGTATTCCTCAGTGTCGCTGTATGCAACTGAGCCCTCAAAGGTCGAGGATGCCGGGCTATAAGCTCCAGTGTAAGCCGGGGAGGGAACATTAAGGTACTGCTGAGTTGGGTAGGGCGACAGAACCAGAGGGCTCACTGCGGAAGGTGGCGGCCCCGAAGCGTTGAGCATTGGCATTTCCTCAGTGCTGTAGCTGAAAGCAGGGTTCCCATACAGATAGTGCTCAGTAGAAGGCATACTCTCATGGACAGTGAAGTTGCGAGGGTTGAACTGAGGGAATGACGGAGTTCTCTCAGGGTGCATCCATCCCATGCGAGACCGGAACTGGCCAACTGTATCGATGGGAAACTCCATGAGAGTCAAGGGAGTCTGCATGTCAGTTCCAGCACCAGAGACGTTGATGGACATGAGCCGACGGGCAATCTCTTCAACCGGGGAGATAGACAGACTTCCAAAGTAGGCAGCACCGATCTCGGGGAAGAGTCGTTCCATGAGGAGAGCCACAGTGTACAAATGAGCAATTATGACCAGGGAGTTAGGCGAACCATGGTAGTTCTGGAGGTAACCGACAGGCATCCAAAAGAGCCATTTGCGAAGAGGTTGGAGGCGCTCGAACTGCTGGGCAATGGAAAGTGTAGGGCTGATCTTGCGAGAACCTCGAAGGAAGCCAATGAGATGCTGAATCTGAGTGGTATCTTCCTTGTGGTGCTTGAGATGTGCCTCAACTTTCTGAACTTGCTCGAGGGTGCGCTGGTAAGCCTCCAAATCCTCAGGGCGAGGTTGGCTGGGACGATGGTCCTTTCCAGGAGATGGCGGGGCCGTAGGGAAAGTGCTGCTCTCGGCGATAAAGTCTCCAAACTGGGATTCGTGCTTCCATGGATCCATGGCATCGATCACCTGCATGTGTGTAAGCGGGGTCAAGTCATGATCTGATGAATTAACTTACCGATGAGGTGCCCTGCATCAGTTGAGTCCAGCTGCGCCTAATCATTGGGTCAGTCACGGTCACCGCAAATGCAAAGATAGATACTCACCAGTCAGTGGCCTGCCAAGAAAGGACCAGAGAAGCAGCCAAGATAGCATCGGAAGTCTCACGGGAGAAAGATCCAATGGCCTCTTGGAGACCCTTGAGCGCAATGCCTCGGTGTTCATAGGCCATGCTACCGACCAGAGGACAGTCGGTGAGGAAAGCAATGTGCATGGCAGAGAAGGCAAGCAGAGCGTGCATCACATACGGGGTTGTAGCACCGATCCGAAGAAGACTAGAGATTGCTTTAGCATTCACGCTCGCTTAGATGAAATCAAGATTTGACATACGTGGGAATGTGGCGAGTCCAGAGAGTGAAGTTATTCGCATCGATGGAAGCAAGCTGGTAGTACAAAGCCGCAACGTGGTAGATCAGACGGAGATCCTCGACCGAGTACAAATGGGGCATGGGTGCAGGGTAAATTCCAAGGCTGGGGAGCGGGAAGATGCCTGTTCGTTGCCATTCAGCAATGGCAGCTTCGATTTGAGGTGTCCACATCAGGTCGGGCTTGTCGGGAGTGGTAGAGCGTTCAGAGTCGGGAACTTGCACGTCGTTGTAAGGGCATCGAATCTTGTGCTTAGTACAGTTGCGGCTGTATTCATGTTAGCTCGAGAGAAGGATGATTATTATGAGGTAGGCTCACCATTGAGGGAAGTTTTCATCACAGCGGATGTGTCGGCGCTTGCTATAGAGCAAAGTCAGTATTCAGGCAGCAGAGTATCGTAAATGGCATAAATCATACCAGGTATCACAGCCCTTGCGAGACTTGGTGTGGCTGCGGCGAGGAGGACCACCACCGGGACCGGCCATTTTGAAGTATTAAAAGTGAAGGTTTGGTGAGAACTGTTCAGTAAGCATGTGCACTTGATCTCATGAGGGTAAGAGACATACGCGAAATTATCCACACAGACGAACTTGTGGATTGAAAGCGAGTGTTGGGATACAGGTAACAATCAGTGATTCACCCAGTTGATTAAATTCCAGAGATAAAAGTCAGATGAAATATCTGAGATCTTAGCTGTCGAATGCTGAGTGGTGCGGTGAGTTGTCGTTGTCCAGATATCCAGGCGAGTGGTAGCGATCGAATATGGTGTTTTTGATTTGGTTTCTTTCCTTTCTGGGACAGGTTGATGATCCGTAAAGCGAGTGTGGTACAGAGGGTGTCGAGCAGTTTCAAGCTTAGATGAGCATGAGGGCGGAGTTGGTGATCTTGAGTTCTTGAGTTTGAACCAACAGCCGATTTTCGAAAGCTATGGGGTTGAGTCCAGAAGAATCTAGACGATGCAGACGATGAGTCTTTGTACAGAGCGAGTGTTCCTTGTTATCCGCAAGACGAAGAGATCGAATGTCCAGAAATATAGGAAGAGAAGAGGATGGTGAGTAGGACCGTTCTTCTAGTATCAAGGCACCGTAATATAAAAGCGAGTGACAGGAGTCGACGAGGACTTCCTAAAAGTTGAGAAGGGTGAGGGGGGCGAGGAGGAAAGCGAACGTGGTGATAACTTTGTTAAGAGGTTGAGATGATTGTTGGAGATATCCAAAAAGGAATCAAGAGAGGATCTAGGAAAGAGCTGGGGGCAGTCGCTTTGTTAAATACAAGCGGAGCAGATGGGGGAAGAGTAACCGGGGGGTATGAGGAGTGTGGGAGTGTAAGGTAGGTAAGGCAGGAAAGAGTGGGATGGAAGGAACGGATGGAAGGCTGTGTCAGGTAAGGTAGTAAGTAAGTACTGTAGGTACCTGCCGTGTTGTACTGTGATAAACAGTTGGGGAGGTAGGTCAGGCAGGTATGGTGAGGTAAGAGGGTCCTGGACTATGTGCCATGTGCTGTGTGGGTGAGAGTGCAGGAGCCAGCATCAACCAGCGTCAGTGCCAGTTCATCAGTGCTAAAAGCGTGCACCCACCACCAAGTCAGCCCGGTCTTAGCCTGGGCCAGAGTCAGGACGAGCATCATCGGAATCACGAAACAAGCAACCTTGTCTACCATTCAGGGACCTAGGAATAGGCCGAGGGAACGTCAAGGACAAGCGGCGAGTTCGGCCTTAGACTAAGGGAATTGTGGACTGTGGAGTGCGGGCCCCGGGACTACGGCAGCGGGCAGCAGTGGATGAGTTCCAATGTATCGGACGCTGTCTCTTGGCCGTGAACCCCGAGCATGGATGGGCATGGGCATGAGCATGAGCATGATGAGGACCTTGAGTGGAAGACCGTGAGATGCGCGCGCTGGAGAATACAACCTACCAGCCCAAGCCGCTAGGACATGGGGTGTGGCCCGGTGCCACAAGGGACGCCAGGGGGGGTGGTCGTCCTGCAGCCTCATCAGTAATAGGGCCGCTGGCCCCAAAAGATCCCTGGGCTGGGCATCTGTCATGGTTGAGAAATGCGTCTCATTGATCAGGACCCGAGAAGCATCGGCCACAGACAGATCATAACTCTAGCAAAACGTCCATACCAGATCAAA
>NC_026474.1:6093332-6095002 GCF_000240135.3 Fusarium graminearum PH-1
TAGGTAGGGATACTGGAATAGCACATGGAATTGGAGATGCTAAGCCAAGACTTCGTTCGGCAAGCGTACAGTAGTAGGTTGGATCCATGCCTGAAGATAACATCGATCCATACATGCCAGGTGCTTCTGCTGTGCTATTTTGGGGGACTGTGCATGTGAGATGCTTCATTGGGTAGACGACCGACCTCGCTGGCTTGTGCTCGACCCATGGTTCTACACGACCGCCGAGATGGTAACTAATGCTCTCATTGACATGGACGGAACAAACCTCGATCATAAGTTTCAGTCCGGCGGATGCAGTGGTGGCGGGTAGAAACCCAGCCCGACCCAGTCCAACCCAGAATGGGCAATTCAATGACAGAAATCAACGAGAAATAGAGGGACAGTGACCGAGTGCGAGTATGTACCGTAATAGTACAGCACAACAACAACAACGAAAGATATGGAGTGGCGGACGGTGACACCTACAGAAGGGTGCACAGCGCCTGGTCACTCTTCTAGCAAGTGGGTTGACGCTCATATGCAACAAACAGCAGACAATACAATAGCACAGTGTGCAGTATCCGCAATGCGGTGCAGTTGTATGTGCACCACGACGGGCTGAGCTGAGCATCCAGCCATCCAGTCAGTCATGAGCCCTAGAGCAATAACAACCTTGCACGCGGAGGACATGACGCACATGGCCCAGGGTCAAGGGGCAGAGATCGTTGGTAACTAGCGTCCGCCCTCCGCTTTTCCGCGGTGCTCGGAAAGGAATCTGAGACTGAGACCCTCAAGAGCCAAAGAAAACAAGAGAAAAGGAAAAGCAGAAATCGCCAAGAATATTCACAGTATGTCTTGACTAAAACGCCAACGAACCAAGCTTCTATTGGACGAGGTTCAGGTGGAACGAGTAGAAAAGGTGACAAAAACACTACGTAACTGAGTAAAAATAACTTCGAATGTCCGTGCCCCTTGACGCTGTCCTTACTTTTCACCCAGTTAGGTAGGTAGTTATTGTTGTTGAGAAGTTGGACGGCTGACTCTAGCTCGACCTACCTAGACGATGCTTTTTAGTCACCCTTGAGAGAGAGGTTGACTTTTTTGGCGGGGAGCTTGTAATCGGGTGGTTAGCTAACTAACCCGGGCTATTTGTCTAGCTAGGGCTTCGGTGCCCGTGGGGCGCCGGTTACAAGGCTCTCACTTGGCTCAAGTAGCGGTCTTTTGTTCTATTCGCTCGTCTCAACTCGCCTGTTTTCTATGATTGGTTTGGGCGTACATACATGACAGTGATGAATACTGACGAGATAGTGCGCTCGGGCGGCGGGGAGCTATAGAGAACCTACCTGCCTAGTAGCTAGCTGCCAGGTAGACCTAGGCCGACTATGGAGGGACAACCCGGGGCGGCCGGTAGTTGACCCTTGGGTCACGTCTAACTAATCCTTTCCTGGCCCTTGCCAACCAAAAAAGCAAAGAAATCACAGGTCAAGAACCATTTCCAACGTCCAAGGCCCTGTCAGCCCGCACTTAAAGCAACGTTCAAAAGCTAGGCTGTGATGGAGATGGAGATGGAGATGGACCAGGCAAACAGCAAATCCCTTCCTTACCTTGCATCTCCCTGCATTGCATTTGCAGTACAAGCGCAATCTGTGCCGACGCGAAATGGTACCCAGAACAGCATATTTTTGAAA
>NC_026474.1:6095171-6115709 GCF_000240135.3 Fusarium graminearum PH-1
ACGACCTTCAGGCTGTAATGGCAGAGCACAGTCGGTGCTTACCTTGTCGGTCTGGTCGGTAACTTTCTTCGCTTCGCTTCAGTCTAGGTATTTTTGTTTGTTTGTTTCCAATGCTTTGGTCCGTGTTCCCCTGTCTGACCTTGTCCTGTCCCATCTCGCAGTCAAGATAGAGCTACGGGTACCTCCACTAGACTTTCGTTTCGTCCCTGCGCCTCTCTCTTCCCCTCCCCTCACGTTCTCAACACCATGACGTCGCTTACCTTTCTCAGGGTCTCGATGTCATGGTTGTATCTCGAGTTGGAACGGTAGCAGTAGTAGTAGCAATCGTAAACGGGCGCAGTCAGCCTTGTTCCATGCCGTTCCTTTCCCTTACTTACTTTCATTCGCCCTACCGAGTCATCCGTCAGTCATCGCTTAGCACCATCATGCCCTTCTACAGCACCCTCTCATCATGTGTTTCATGAGGCTCAGGATTACATGGATATGTTTATTGATAGACATGATCCTCCCGAACCAAAACGTTCCTGGACGGGATTACCTCGGGTATGCTGCTGGCCTGTAGATCCTGTTTGCGTTTGCAGGGTGTCGACGTATTCGGGCTCCCTACTAAGGTCGGGTCGTCTAAGTGTAACCCTGAACCAAATACTTGGGCCTTTCACAGGCTGTCGGGAAACGTATTGCAGCCCGTAATGATTTATTTTACGCCGCAAGAATAGCGATCAAAGGCTTAGCTTACCACGTAAAGTGAAACCATGGTTATGTGGTACTGAGGAATGAATGCTCCTTGACCGCAAATTGAAGTTATTTAGGGCTATCGTGCCAGTCCCCTCAACTCACATTCCATTTATCATGCCAAGTACGGGGATTCGGTATCCCGTAACGTCCGGTTGCACTGCGCGTTACACTTTTCTTGTAAACTATGAGCTTCTCTGCTTGACCTGCTCAAACTTGAAGTTTTCTTGGTGGCCTCTACCTAGAGTACCTAGTTTTGTTCGTTAGTAAAATCTAATGCCATAACATTCACAACGTCGGGTCAGTAGTTGAAGTTCGGGGATTTCACACTACTGTAGACTCTCTAATGCCGGCCTTTGACCGTTGGACAAGGACAGGGTAGGCAGACACGGAAGATAATTGAGAAGTTGAGAACCATCGTATGATGACTTTAACTTCCAAAAGTTGGTCAAGTTTGCGGTTCTTTCCAAGTCGACCTTGCGAACGAATCAGAGTCATAGTATGGTTCCATTGATCTCTTACAAAGGTTGGACTGCAGGTAAATGCACGAATGGGAAGCTGCAATGATACCCTGTAAAGCCAGTGGTTTCCTTAATGGTCATTACTTATGAAGTCAGAGAAAGGTCTAGACCATCAGATCACCACACCTTACCAAAAAGACAAAAGGCTAAATCCTCAATGACAACCTCCCATGTGCAATAGTATAATTGTGATATTCACTCAAGTGCGCATACTTGAAACTACCGAGGCACGAAAACTGGGGCTAGTTAATTATTATGTGCTTACTTTTACTATCTCTATCTCCTATCTAGACGCTACACGGCAATGGAATCGGAGTATCCAGTCGTTTCGAGAGTAACTGTTCGGCTGTTGTTGAAATATGGAAGCGAATGTGTCGAGTTGCCGTGTACGACAGACAGGGATGGCGCTCTTCTCCGGAGCAAACCTTGATAGGTGGTAGCCAAGCCCACCCTTGTCCAACGATACCTTGCAACTTGTAATCGGTCTAGTGACATATCAGCCCTTGGTCTTGGCAGGACGACCAGGTACTATGAGTTGAGAATAACATCAGTCAGCCGTTGGAAAAGATGGTCCCCTTGTACAGTGCAGCCGGTCGGTCATACGGGCGCAGTGTTGTCAATGGCAAGTTTGCATGATGACAGGCTAGTGATTGATTGTCGAACTGGCAGCAAGCCAATCTTGAAATCATCATAGACTACAGCGTTTGGAGCACTTTTATTGGCTTAGACTTCGGCTTGGATCTGGCCAAACAACTCATTATGCATGATTTGCATGTGGCTATCTGCGGAAAGGCAATCAATAACCATGCTGGCTTGCAGTTGAATGTAACATAAATCAGTGAGTGGCTGCAGCTGAAAGGCTTTCTCAGGCGCCTCGACAGGAATTGAGACATGGGAATAGTTGTGGCTGCTGTATTGTCAAGGTCAGGGAAGGCGTCCCCTGAGGTTCGATCGGTTTATAGTTTATAGGCCGCCATTGGCCGTAGGGCTTCTAGAAGGAAGGGAAGTAATCTATTTCCAGACATGGTCAAAGTACCTTGTGCTCCACTTTGCGGACGGCAGCACATTCATAGCACAGCACAGCATTAGTAGCAGCTATACCTGGAGAGTTGCATTGCGGAATGGCACGGCGGAAATATTTGTACATACAAGCGTTGGACCAAAAACATTGTCTCAACAAAGAGGAGCTGGATTGACTATGGCTGGCTACTACTAGCCTTGTTACTAAGGGGCTCTGTACTTTCTGCACTTTCTGCTAAACCAAGTCGGACATACTTTGGGGTCTGACCGATTACCATTTTAGCTTTGAGGCCCCTTGATCAATGGCGTAGAGGGGAAAAAAGTGCATGTGGTGACCCCTTGCCCAAAAACAGCCACGAGCTTCTTCTGTGGATGCTCAAATTCAATTGCCTCAAGGCAGGAACGTCTTGCGGTAGTTGCCAACCAAATGCGCCTTCCACTTTGTGTTTATCCAATTAAAACGACGGCCACAAACTTGGTACCTAAGGCAGCTGCTCTGTGCAGAGACACCCACCACCACCTTTCTTTTCTCCTCTCTAACGATAGCGTTGTCGCATCATGATCATCATCAATTGCATGCAGCTGCACATCTATTACCCCTCCCAGCAACTCAGCTCACCCCCTCCAAATACTTCATGAGTACATCAGGTCGCAACATCCAAATCACAAATTATCCCCACCCAACGAGGGAGGAAAATGGACGGGGTCGATGTAAATGATGGTCGTCTACACGAAAGAGGCACAGACTTGGGAATATAAACAGCAGCGTGATGATCGCCAGGTTCCTATCATGTACTCTCCACACCGCGAATGGCTTCGTTCAACAATGTCCATCCCGATGTCACACATACCGTGCACCAGATTCAAGCTCAACCAACAAGGACAATATACTTACCCTAAGCAGCATTTGCTCCGGTCCTTGGTCCTTTGTTACTCATTGCGGTTGTGTACTGGAGTTAGAGCTTAGGTATGGGCCACCAGGTTCAGCGAAGCTAACATCATGCATGCTATGGCAGACAGCTTCCCCCACCTAAGTTTACCGAACCGAGGCCCCGTCCGGAACGTCGATATTAGTTGCCCGGCTGAACAATGTTGGACGAGGCTGAAGATAGGCCCCAAGCAAGATAGATCTTGCCACCAAGGCACACTGTTTCCAGCATAGTCAGCTCCCTTCTGTTTCGGGTCCTGATCCCCGGCCAATGGTTCCACAGCTGAAACAAAGCCTTTACTGACTTCGGCCGATGATAAACAAGTCAGTCCACTATTCCTCATCTCGGCCGAAACTGCCTCAAGGCCGATTTTCAATTGGCCATTCACCCAAGGAAACGGTAGCCTCGATTGCGGATTGAGAGAAATTATCATGTCTCTTCTGTCTTCATCCCCGGATTTTAAGGCTAGCATAGCTCGATGAGATCATCAACTGAGCGATTTGATGGCTGTTTATCCATAACTCATCCACAGTTTCCCCTCTCTCCTGCCATGTACCTAGTCCTTCTGATGAGTTCCTTACTCAGTCTTCTCCGTCCAAGGTGTCATCTTCAGACGAATCCGACGGAACCAAGCTCGACTGTGGCGACCGTCTGTTGCAGTCATGGACTTTTCTCACAGTTATTACATGTCTGTGCGGAATATCAAGATGCCAAACCGTTTGTGGCACCGTTCTCGCTGAGCGTCAAATACATTTCTTTTCCAGGTGGTAGCACTAAAGATATAGAGGACCATCTCCACAGACCAATCTAGCAGGATGACTAGCGCCCTCTGACCCTTGATCAGATCCAAATTATGACTAAACGTTGCTGAAGCTTCTGTTTGGACCAAATTGCGAGCCTCGTGTTCCAAAATGGGATTTCCCCTGAAGAACCCAACTCTACCCAAAAAGAACAGGGCATTTCGAAAACCCCATTGGGTTCCTCTCGACAAACCCGTCGACTGCCGGTATGATGCTCCGCACTTCCCAACCTCACCACTGCCTGCCGTCGCCATTGCCGGCAGATGACAACGTGGGATCGATTATTGTCCCATCCCAGGTCCCGCCTGTCTTGCCAGTGCTTGAGGGCACCTTGCGTGCTAAGCAACCGTTTGATTGCAAAGTTATTAAACAGAGCTGGGGTTGAGGCTCAAGGAGAATGTGGTTGTTCATAGGTGCAAATACGATCTGCAACTGTTGGCAACTACCCGCCACCTAGCAGGCTTGAGAATTGTCACTGGCTTTCTACGGTATGAACTGAAAAAGGCTCAACGCCTAGCGCGTAGTATGACCTCATCACTGATATAATCAATCGCAGGTCCGTCTAAGACTTTTGAGTGATAGATAAGCACTGACATGATATCCATTGCATTTTGCCAAGCTAACAAGTACCTCCCTCGAGGCTACAGCCTATCATGAGCAGTCCTCATAGGGATAGGCGAAAGCGGTGTGCTCAGTAAAGTTGAGAGTTCAACGTTCCTGAAAAGCTGAACCTTGTCGTGCACAGCCCTCTTTGACCAGAGGCAGACAAAAAGACTCAATTCAGGGCTGGGTTTATACAGCGTAAAGTCCGGTCAGTCTGTGCCCCATGATTTATGTCCGTCGGAACTAGCGTCTTGGCTTGGAGCTAGATATGCATGTCCCGTATAGCTGGGAGGCACAGAAGATCGAGATGCATGCAGACCGACGATCTTTTTGGTATCCACGCCTGGTCCCTTTGCTTCGTCCATGTAGTAATAAGCAGAAAAAGAAAAAAAAGTCTGGTTGTTCTCCAGCCCTCTACTACGTTACTCGATACTGACGAGGGTGATATGTACGAGAATCACTCATGATGCTATAATACATGAGAATATTATTATGCTATTTTTACTCAAGATGGACTCGAAAAGTTCCTGTTGACACCAGATCCTTGTGGAGAACAACTGACAAGAAAGAAAAAGAAGAAGAGTTAGACTACAACCCTGTCGGAGCCGCACACTGTAATTCGCCTTGTGGATATGCATTGGGTCAAGCTAGAAGTTCCCACCAGGTTCCGCAGTTCTGCTGTCAGGATGTGTATTGCAAAAGTCTCTCACAGAAAGACAACCCCTGTGGGAAAGGTCTTGCCCGCTTGTGGTTTTGACTGAGGGAGTGATAGTTGTGCTAGCTTCTGCCCAGGTAGGTCAAAGTCCGAGAGGAAAATGGGGTTGCCAAGATGGTATTTTCCCGCTAATACAAGAATCATACAAAGAACCTGGTCATGGCTCAGAGGTGTGTTGTGTCATTCGCAGTTGGAGGAACATTCTTCACACATTACTGAGGCTACTGGGGTTTTAGAGTCACGAGACCCTGCAAAACTTACTTATCAGCTTAACCGATCAACTCCTCATGAGAAAATGTAGCTAGGTAAGGCGTGAGACAAGGGTTCAGACCATCTTGAAGACTGCATACATACTAGTACTGTGGGTGGTCTGATTTACGGCAAAGGATATGTGATTGTCGGGATATGGAAGGCATATTTTGGGGTGGCCTATCCGTACTTGCGCGCCAATCGACTCAGCTCATGTGATCAAAGTCAAAGATGCTGATCCCTTGGTGAACATCGTAGCATTCATTACCAGTGCGTTCTATATTAGGGGCGCAGGCAGAGGCACGGCATGGAATCACGGCAATCTATCTGATAGGGCTTCTCGAAATGAGAATGTGCTGAATGCCACCGATAATGGCAGTCTCCGGATGCAGGGTCGCTCAGTCATGACATAACTGACAATAATAGGGGTCTTTCTGGCTGCTGACACGTCTTGCCGTAACGTATCATCTCGAGATCTGAGTGATGACTCGGGGGTCAAGGTTAGGATCACGCTACTGTACCGACCCGAGGCCACTTGGCATGCGACGGGAGGGAGGGAGAAGCCTGGTTCAAATATGGTATGGAAATTAGCGATGAGTGAGAATGAGTTGAGTCCTCGTCAGTCTCAGTCTCTGGCCCCAGCACAGATTAGCCCTGGTTGCACAGGGCTAAGTTTGATCGCCATTAAGGGCCGAGTAATAATACGTAACGACATGCCAGACGAATCTTGACGAAATCGTTACTATGTAACGCTCTCTGTAATGACAATGTCACTCACTTATTCATTCTCCGCTGCGGACTTTTAACATACCATGAGTGTGGTCCACAGCCCGGTCTAAACCCTTAAAGGTAAACTTTTGCGCCTAACTAAAAATTGACAGGAGGCTCGCTTGACCATGACCATGGCATGTCGTCTTGGTGATGGTTTTGGCTCTATCAATTTATTGTTCTCAATCAACCGTGCCACGCATGAGCCGCTCTAGCTTCTGTCTCTGTCTAACCACCCAGCCACCGGTTGATCAACCATGGACAAAAATGAATTGGTTTGTTCTAGACTAGGCCATGGCTCACAGACGGTCGGGCAAGGTTGCCGAATTCGAGGTGCCATGGTGGCAGGCTAGGCTAATACACGGTATCCGCATGTACAGACAGGGGAGAGTGCAGTAGCGCGAGTGTCTAGGTGCTATTTATGGCGTACTCTGACAGGGGTCGATGGCATGGTTAAGGCCTCACTCCCCGCCTACGACCCTTTGCTTTTTAGTGCTAAAGCTTAAACGGCATAGCGGCCATTGCCAGTGTCACTGGTGTCAGTGACTGAAACCAACGATATATCGCCCGATGTTGATGTTGATGCTGACAACAACATATCACTAAGTTGTTAGTTATTGTTCTCTCTACTGGTCCAAGTCTTATTACCTATTAATGATCTGAGCGCCTGTGTACTTCAAACAAGCGTGCTCTAGTTGCCAATCAGACTACCAGAACACTAGTACACTTAGTCATGACGTTGCTGTCTGTGACCAAGAGCCAAGAGCCTCATAATAACCAAGTTTACATTACACGGCAAAGCATGCAGGGGGCCGACACGCTTCCTCTAGTCGCCCATGGATGCCACGAGACAGCTGCCTCCATTCCTTGTAGCTATCAGATGTAGTTAATAGTATTGACTTCCAGATATAGTTTCTGACGGGCCTCTGCGTCTCAGCTGAGCTGCTGGAAGCCTGCCAGATTAAGACAGAGACAAAAGCCACAAAGATAAATTTAGCATTCTGCGTACGGCATGGCATACCTAGTATCTACAGTATCACGATTGCTACTCGTCAAAAAGAACTGCACCCAGAATCATTCCATCCTGGCCCTAGTCGTCCGATGATCCCTTTTCTCTCTCCCTGCGTCGTGCCGTAGCTGAAAAGCAACGTGCCTACCAACCTAAACATGATGATCTATCTCCCAGCACGTACCCATGCGCAAGGGGAAATGCGCACAACGATCATCAATGCCCAGCCTTATCAGTTGATAGCCAGCGCGTGTGCGGATAGTGGTCATCGGACAACACCCTCGCTTGCTTGGTTCCACCACTTTGACAAAAACAGCGATCCTCATATGGCCGATGCGTCTGTCCTGTCCTGTCCGTCCGTGACAAAGTTCACCGACAAAGCCGATAGATTGAGAGAGACAAGAACCCTCTCTTTGTCTAATTTCCGTGGCTATTGTTTCATGCAAACTGGCAAGAATCAAGGAAACTTCAGGCTTCTAGAAGCATTCTCGAGGAGCATGACTTTATGCCAGCTACGTAATTGCTTCGGAGTTCATGCTGTGGCGTCGGCCGTCCAAACTCAGTCTAACTTCCATGGACCTGCTACTTCCGAAAAGTTGTAGCCAAGAGACAGACAAACGGACTCTTGGGCAGTTCCGCCTTCAGAGCTCGAGTTCCGTCCAATGTGGAACATGGCGTTGTGGCTACCGACGAAGCACCACCGTCAAAGTTCACCCTAAGGATCGTCCATCTTGGCAAACTGTTTATGCTACTATCGATTTGCCGGCAGGGTTTTTCCACAATAGGCATATCATTGGATTCGTTCAACAAAGTTCTTGGTCCTCGTCGTCTAGCTAGCGGGATTTTTGTCTTGTTTTCCCGTCTCTTAAGCTCCGGAACAACTTTTCTGTCCAACCACGTTGAGTTTGCCTCGACACTTGAAGAGATTTTTTTACTTTGTTAACCCTCGAGAAATCTGCAAGTCTAAAGGGGAAGATCGCGAACAGGGGACGAGGGCGAAAAGTGCCGTCCTTTCCCCCCCTTATTCTACACGGCAGTTCGCACGATGGCCTAATAGATTCCTTGCCGACGATCAAGATGGTTGCAAAGGTGCGAATCGTGGACAAAAGTGCTAGTGCGAACTTAACAAGGGGACCAAAATACCAGCAGGCTATCTCATCTCTTGCAAAATTATGCGGTGTGTGGTATTGAGAGTATCGAGTGGATGGTATGTATCACTGCATAGACCCAACAGGCCCTGGGCTCAAGCGCAGGGCTGAGGTGACCATACCACTCTACTAATTCTCAAAAGGTATTCTTCTCGTAGAGACTGATATACCTGATTCGCGAGTCATTCATGTTTTAGTCATAAAGGCCGGGGGCACCTGTGTTATGTTAGTGGTTTGTTAGTTCCAAAACAGCGGTATGGGGAATTGAAGATTGGGGAACTGAAGATATTTGATTATCTCATGGACATAGCTTCATCGGGAATTTCCTTTTGTTTCATACTCGAAACAATCAAGTTTGTTGGCTCAGACCTTTGTTGAAGGCACAGATCAGCTACCGGGTAACGGCATGACAGGTTGGTTTGGCACTAGGGTTTGGCCGATGACTACCCTATACTTTTGATCAACCTCATCGTGAGTGTCACCGAATGGTTATGAGGGCGATGAAATGGATAATGAGAATAAAGACTTTGTTCAATAGGCTTCCTATTGTTCTTGTTTGTTTTTAGTATAGGCCAAGGGACCATGGTAAGCAGCAAACGCTGACAGGAAAGCAAAACCAAATACAAACACCATCACGATATCATAGCCAGCCAAAACTTGCAATTGTGTAGGCTTCATTGTCCTTTTCACCGCGTAAACCAATATTTCTATCTAATTCGAACCCCATCAATGCTTATTCACTCATTTCAAGTACCCCGAGATTTCTATCTAACATTTGGCATATCAGGTTGCCTTTCTCTCAGCGCTAGTTCAAGGCCCATTTCCCAGTCAAGTCCTATTCCACGCGCAGGTATATCTTGTCAACCCATCAATATTGCAGCCCTCATCATTTCATACCTTCGTATCAACATCAATCAAAATGGTCCCATGACTTTTTGTAACCGGCCTCCCTTAGAACTTCGCCATGCAACCCGCACCATGCTATCTACTGCGATCAGAAAACAATGCTATCTATAACTATGTAATAATGACTACCCACCCCTTCCAATTCTGTCGTCCAGGTTTTCACCCTGAGACAGCAAAACCCAATGTTATTCCCTATGACAGAGAGTATTGTGTCTCCAAAGCTTGTCGGTCACGCTGCTGCAACTGGCCGATAAAGCTGGAAAAGTCGGGGATCATTTGCTTGTAAATGTCGATGACCTGAAATCGTTAGCTTGTGCAATACACGAGTAGTCGCGGGTAGCTTACCTTCTGGAAGACGTCGTGCAACTCTTGCCTGGCTGGGCTCTTCAGGCCCATATCACGATATCTGGCGATGGCGGTGAAGTAGTTGAGCAACTCCTTCTCCATGGCCTGAGGGTTTCGTCCGACAATCATAGAGAATCCCTTAAAAGCTGTAGCTTTCTCTTCTGTTGCCTCGACCTCATTCATGATGCTGATCCACTCCTCAGCGAAGGTGGACAGGTGAGGTCCAAGTTGTTCCGAGTTATCCAGACCAAGTCGACCCAAGGCCGTCGCAGCATTCTCATTAAGAGCCTTTGGAACACGGGGGTTTGTCATAATCTCAACGAATCGCCGGAGAAGGTCTTGAACCCAAGGCCCCATATTTTCCTTGTGTTGCATGGAGATCTCACCAACCGACCAGCAAGCGTTGTTAACAACACCAAATCCGCTGTCCACATCTTCATCAAGAACGCTATCCATGTCAAGCTGCTTGAGCAAGATGGGAAGAATTGTGGGGAGGTATTGCTGCAAAAGAGGATAGATATACCTAGCGCAATCTCCCAACAATGCATAAGCCGACTGTCGGACCTCATCAGTAGGGTCCCCCATACACAAGCTCAGAAGCTCAAAGAAGGATTGCTGAGAGCTCTTGACCAAAGCGGCGGACTTGTCGTCGTTGAGGGCCTGGATAATTGCACTAAGTAGATCCAGACTTGTAACGAGGAAATCCTTATCAGGTTGGTCGAGTACCGGGTTGTTGGCGGCAGCCAACGTCTGCTCGAGGTTCATATGGATGATGTTGACACATCGCAGGAAAATAGCCTCAGCGTAGGGAGCGAACGCATCACCGAGTGCCATCGCCACATAAGAGAGGCACTCTAGAAGAGGGAACAGCTCCCGCGACTGATCCGATACGCGGTTGTATCGGTCGATCAAGGCAGGCATAAGCTTGCCTGACAGATCAGGCGAGGCCAGAACAGGTCCAATATGCTCTGCCAAAGTCTGTATACAGTCGTAAAGGATGTACATATTTCGGTCCTTGTACTTGGCAAAACAGTGGACGAACTGCTGAACGATAGGACCACAGTAAGGTTCAAGAATCTTACCTGACTTGTCCTCTAAGTTAGCGAAAGCTGAAGCGGCAGCTTCTTGAACCTTCTTGTTCTTGTCCAGCATATGGCGGAGGATACCATCCATCAGAGGAAGAAAGAATTGATCCTTATCCTTGTCCTCCAAGTTGGCAGCCCATGAAGAGTACCGACCGAGGGTCCAGCAGGTGATCTGTCGCACGACAGGTTCCGAGTCCTCGAGGAGGGAGATCAGGTAGGGCACAAGCTCAGGCAGATGTGGGACAACAACGTCCATGCATCCATCAGCAACAGCGCCGAGGGCAAGCACAGCGGCTTCTCGTTGAGGCCACTCGTTGTGCTTTAGGTGCTGTGAAAGGTAGGGAAAGATGGCCTCGAAAACTGGCGCTTGGAAATCGCGGGCAAAGACGTCGAGGGCGGCGGCGGAGCACTTGCGGATGGTCCATCGTTCGTCAGGGTTGGCATCATCGCCATCGTCGTAGTCGTCGACCTCTCCCTCCTCAGGGTCTTCGTTCATGCCGCCAAGCTTCTCGAAACCGCTACCGTTGTTTGACGGATCGGCGGAGTCGCCAACCTCGCCGTTGGCCTTTCGTGCGAGCGCCTTCTTGGCAAACGCAGGGCGAATATCCTCTTCACGATCCTCCTCTTCCTCATCATCCGAAGCACCTCCAAGGAGAGCAATATCCTCGCCGCTGTATACCATGCATTCGAGAAGGACAGGAATGATCTTGTGGATGTATGGCTCCAGTGCCCTCCACAGGTTATCGTGCTCTCCCACAGCCAACCAGAACTCGGCAGCCTCGCATGCCAGCTCCTCATCGTCGCCCTTTTGCTGGGTTATGATGTAATCGACGAGACCACTGATGTGTGGCTGAAGCTTGTCGGGTCGAGTCTCAACCAGGTTGACAAAGGCACGGCAAACTTGTCGTCGGACGTCGACATTGTTGTCGCTAGCCAGAATAAACAGGTGTTGAAGGAGGTCATCGATGGAGTTGAGCATCGCCTGAGATTCCCGGGGTGTAAAAACATTAATAGCAGTGAGAGCGCCGGCTCTGACTTTGGGCAACTGACTCTTAGTGGCAGCGATGAAATGGGGGAGAACAAAGTTGAGGGGACGTTGGCCGTTGACCTCCTTGGTCAACTGACGGTAGTTGTCCTCGCAAATCTTGGCCAAAGCAGACATGGCACCTTCCTGTGCCTCGTCCGAAGTTTGTCCCGAAGTGTTGCCAACCAAATCAAGAAGTTGAGGTAGCAACTCGGGCCAAGTTAGCAGACCACCGCGTCGAACGATCTCGGTCGCAATGTTTCCAGCAAAGTTGCGAATCTGGGAGTTCTTGTCTTGCAGACACATGGGGATTGCGAGCTTGATGAGCTGGAGGCTGTCTTCGGGGATGCTCTTCCATTCGGTTCGAACGTTGTTCTTGAGCATGATACCGGCGGCGGAGCGCACGAGGTGGAAGTCCTGCTCTGAAAATTGGAGGCCATTGGGAGGCGTGGAGCTCGAGAAGAGGAATGCAAGATAGTTGTTGATGTCAGGGGAGTTCTTTGCTTGTTGAAGCATCTGGAAAGAACATGATTAGTTTTGGGGCTGGCGCATGGGATGGGTTGCGATGGAGCAGCCAAAGGTAATGACTTACCAAGTCAGCCTGCTTCTGGGCAGTCTTGTTGAAACCGCTGAGGGAATCCTTGAGGCAAGCAGCAAGCTGCTGCAGCGAGTCGGGAGAGGGCTCCCAGGAGGACATGGCTGCGGTGGTGTTGAACAAGGTGGAAGAGTGTCGCGAAAGGCGGGTATGGGGAGAAGAGGGGCGCTGAGGCGGGATGGATAGTTTTGTGTGAACAATCTTCACATGAGCCAAGCTTTGCAAATACTACTCGTTGACGATCAGCAATGCGCAAAGCTAACTAAGCCAAGACGAGGCCTTGGGGAAAAGAACAGACAATGACAGTAGTAGGGCTCTGCTCTGGAGGAGGGGAGAGAGACGAGAGCGGTCGGTGGTATTGGATCGAATGGGATATGGGTAATGGATGGATGGCAGGCAATGGTAAATAGTGGGCGAAGCGAATGTGCCCCTCTGCTACAGGGATGTGCAACACCGTGGGGCCACACTTGGGAAAGCTCAAGTCCCAGTCAAGTCAAGTCAAGTTAACCTCATTCACTAACTTGTTACTTGTTGCTTCTTTTGTTTCTTGAAAAGTTGACACTTTAGATCATGTGGGGGTGATTATCAGAGAGGGGTAGATAGAAAGACTGTGCACCAATATATGAGAGGGAAAAAAGAAAGGGAAAAAGACAAGTTGTTCCTACCTAGGGATGATCTCTCTCAAGTTAGAGTTGAAGAAGCTCAGTAGTCCACAATGGAATCCATGGAAGACTTTTGGTGTATCCGTACTGTAGGTACGGAGCAGAGAGAAAGAGGAGCCCTGTGAGGGGGGAAGAGAGACGAAGCGGAGGCTCAAAGATGGACAACCGCTTGTGAAAAACTCTACTTTGGGTTTAGTCCTTGCGAGATGAGACAGAAGTTTATCGTCTCACACAGTGTCGACACATTCTGACGCCTCCGAAACACACACAGCAGCCGGTGTCAAAATCAAGGGTCCAAAGAAAAGAGAAGAAAAAAATATTCAGTGGCGCTGCGCGATAACGATAACCCGCCAAATAGAAATTTGAATGATGGAAACATTGAAGACGGGTTTTTTCTTGGCGGGGATCACCGAAGCCAGCCAGGCCAGATTAGATTAGATTACAGCCGGCATTTAACTGATAAGAATCACTGTTTAAACTGATCTCGCCTGTCCTCGCCAAAGGATTAATGTCTTTGGCTGATAATCAACGGCGAAAACCCAACAAGACGAAATAGCCGCTTATTTACATTTATCGTCCAATGAATTCCAGCCTTTGCTCCTGAATCATCTAAATTAACGCCTGCAACGGGCCGTGACCATGCCTGAGACACTGCACTTAGCGGTTCTTGGGGCCATCCCCAGCGGTAGGTACTCTGTACTCTGTACTCTGTAGAAGCAATTCAGCGACAATAGAGAACATGAACGTTAATCATCATCATCATCATCATCTCTTCATAGAGACAACTCGGCACGGTGTGAATCGACAATCCAAAAAGCAGAGACTCTTGATCCAGATGCCCAGTAACACCAAAGCGTCACTCCAAGATCAGTCTTGTTGTAAGTGCCGCGTATCTTGACGTTGCACCAGCTTTTATTATCGTATATCACATGTGCGATATCATCGCCCAGCCAGTCACCATTTTCGTGGAGCGGTCTGCAACTGGACGCCCTGAGGATCGATGAGCAAAACAGAACCGCGTATTGGATAGACAAGGGCAGTACACATTGGACGCATAACGTTATCATCATGACACAAGTGATGTCGTGTAACAAAGAGCATACTCTGTTTCTTGAATATCTGTCAATGTCCACTAACAGACGAGCACTCATCCCAAGCCCCTCTAAACCAAAGGGGCAGTGGAATGTCTTGGTATCACACGCACATCTCCGCCAGGCGACAAACATTTGTCTCAAGCCATTTGCTTGTGTGTGCCACTGCGGATCCATCCGGGATTGTGCGTGGTCCATGTTGTAATTCTCCCAAAAACTGCCTTGACAGCTCTGTTACTATGTGGCATGAACGAAGCGGTGCACCATGTTCCTGTGCGGTCCTGTGCCTGCGGTGAGAATCCCTTTCATAGACGCCATCAAGAACTCCCGATCTTCATTCCCACCAAGGGTGTAACGATGGCATCGGCTGTCTTGGCACTCGAAAGCTGTAGCTTTTCTGAGATAACCTGAACAATGGTCTTGAAAGCCTCCATCTCCTCTTCTACTGTGCCGCCCATTCCAGCATTAGCAAAGCTCATCGAGTTGGTGATATAGACCGGTAGCTGCGACTTGCGAGCCAGTAGCTTCGCCAACCGTGTTGTAAACTCTACTGATATTTCTGATGAATAGAGAGTCGTAGATAACGGCTGCGCCTGGTCAAGTCTCTACAATCTGGGTCAGTAATGCCTTGCCACCTGAGTGGGGAAAAAGGTCGCACTTACGTTGGGTAGAGCATAGACAAACGAGCCTAGGGGTACAGGTGTAGAAAGCTCATCTTGTGTTGCGGTAGTGAGGAAAATCACAATGGACTTTGCTTTGGTGGATAGGCGGATGTAGATGCGGGTGTCAAGAGAGCGAGGGAGGGGTACAGAGAGCTCGATTGAGTCCGCAGCCATGGTGAAGCAGTACGTGGGTAGAGATTTTTAGTTTCTTTGGTACTGAGAAATTACGTCGTTTGTTGTGAACTTTCGAGTCTGTCAAGAAGTTGTGCTGTCAGAGCGGCGTGTAGTTGATTGAAGCTGAGTGGGATGTGATTTATTTTGTCTCAGCATCTGACGTAACTGTGTCAGCTGTCAGTATTCACATTTTCAACAGCAGAAGCCTCTATTACCGATATAGAGAAAAAGGAACAAAATTGTTTCAATATTTGATGAAAAGTACATTCCCTCTACTGTCGATGTTGTTATGGTGAAGTCGGAGGAGTACTACGACTTGTGCAATCACATGATCTCCTCTACCCCACGCAAGCTCAAGGTCCGCAAAATCTTGTCATTGGTGTTGTAAGAAGTGAACGGTATAAGTTTATTTTGATGGATTTTCTTTAAAATTTGGCTTCATCAATCAAGTTATTCAACTAATTTAGCATACTGACACTTTTGTCAACTCACTGAAAAACGTCATTTCACCTTCTGGTGGGCACTCTTTCTCTTTTTATCAACATTCCTATCTACTACCCCGCCATGACCCTCACTTGCACTTAACATATATCAACCTCTAATTCCTAGCCAACTAAAATGGCCGAGTCAGAAGATGGCCACCACATCGAAATTGTCCCTGATGATAGCGCCTGGGCAGGCGTAGAGGACAATGCTGAAGATCCTGAGGAAGTTCGCGTTATATTCAGCGCATTAGATTCATTCTTGTGAGTTTACACAAGGCACTATGCCCAAGTCCACCCTGAGTTTGGATGATCATGCTCAGTTCTTCCAAGAGCAGACCAGAAGATCAAGTGGTCGCCTCACGATGCCCGCCCTCGGCTTGGATAGGTTGTGTTTTTATACTGAGATTTTTGTAGCCAATACGCCAAAGTCTCACATTTCAACGTAACTCACCTGCGCCGTCAAGCCTTCTACGCCTTGCCTCAAGCACAATGGCAACTCTTGGCTGCACCCCCATTCAACTTTCTCGACACGCTCGAGAAAACTGACAATGCTATTGATGAGAATGCCGAGCTGGCTCGCACTATTGCTCGCACTGGCCTCCAGTCGTTTCGCATGATGACTGCCGACCCTGAAGGCAACGAGCCTACTATGCCCCAAGAATGGGCTGGAGTAGCCAAGAACTCTGATGTTGACAAGGCCAGGAGTACTATTCGGCAATTTTATCGGGATTGGACTGCGGCGGGAGCTGCAGAAAGGGAGGCTTGCTACAACCCCATCATGAAAGCTCTAGCGGCTGAGAAGGAGAAATACCCAGACAGATCTCCCCTGAATGTCTTGGTGCCGGGTGCAGGTCTAGGAAGACTGGTATTCGAACTGGTTGCGAATGGATACAATGCCGAAGGGAACGAGATTTCATACCACCAGCTTCTCGCCTCGTCATACATCCTTAACTGCTGTCCAGCAGCTGGGCAGCACACCATCTATCCTTGGGTCCACAGCTTCTCCAACCACCTAACTCGATCCAACCATCTACGTGGATATTCCGTCCCGGACATCCATCCAGCTACTATGCTTGCCGAAACACCCAACACCGGAGAGATGTCTATGTGCGCTGCTGACTTTCTCTGTCTCTATGCCGACGAAGAACATGAAGCACAGTACGACGCCGTGGCAAGTGTTTTCTTCCTCGATACAGCGCCCAACCTGATCCGTTATCTCGAAGTTATACGGCATTGCCTACGACCTGGAGGTGTTCTCATTAATGTCGGACCATTGCTGTGGCATTTTGAGAATAATGCTCCCGGAAACCATGGACAGGACGGCGAGGCGGAACATGACCCCAAGAACTCGTCAGGCATTGCGGACCCAGGAAGCTTTGAGCTGGCGGATGATGAAGTTGTTGCACTTCTGGAGAAGATGGGCTTTGTCGTTGAGTGGCATGAGACTGGTGTCCATGCGCCGTATATTCATGACCCTGAAAGTCTCTTACAGTCTACGTACCGAGCAAGCACTTGGCTCGCTCGGAAGCCACTAAATACGGTCGGCGCCTGAAGAATAACAAAAAAGATAGTCAAAAATAAATTAAATCATGAGATTGTATTGCGATTTGAAACGTGTAAATTAATGGTTGGCTTTATCATAAACTGCTCACCGTGACACACTTATAGCTTGGCCTTCTCCGCAATCATGAGCTCCCCACGTTGCCACAGGGCACCACCATCAATAGCGACTGTCTCACCGTTGACGTGAGCTCCAGCCCGACTAGCCAGGTAAACAACGACACCAGCAATATCCTCAGGCTGACCAAGTCTGCGCATAGGGTTGGCGGCGGCGAACTGGTCGGCACCACCCGACATCTCCAAAAGTCCGTTGGACATCTTGCTGGGGAAGAAGCCAGGGCAGATTGAGTTGACGGTGATGTGTCGGGGTCCCAACTCCATAGCCAGGTTGCGTCCGAGATGCAGCACAGCAGCCTTGCTGGCAGAGTAACCGTAAGTGCCCTGCTTTCCAATGGTGCCGACAGCGAGACCAGCAACACTAGCTGTGATGAGGACGCGGCTGGGGTCCTGGATCGTAGCGCTCTTCTCGAGAAGTGGTGTGAAGAGGCGGATCGTGTTGAACACAGCCTTGACGTTAAGATCCATGACCTTGGCAAAGGCAGAGTCGGGGTGCGTATCGAAAGACTCGCCCCATGTCGCGCCAGCGTTGGCAAAGAGGATATCCACGCGATCAGTGTGCTTCTTGACCTGCGCGAGCAGACTCTCTACGCCCTCGAACTTGGCAGAGTCGGCAGGGACTGAGATGGCGACAGCGCCGGGTTGAAGGTTGGGGAGCGCATTGAGAGCCTTGCAAGCTTCCTCACAGGCGGAGGCCTTGCGGGATGAGATAAAGACTTTTGATGCGCCTGCTTGTAGAAATCTGGATATGATGTCAGTCGCGTTCGAGAAAATGGGTGCTGAAATAAGTAACTTACGCTGAAGCCGCGTGAAGACCTAGACCGCGAGAACCACCAGTGACAACAGCAACTTTGCCCTTGAGGGAGAAGAGCGAAGGGAAATCGTTCAATTGAGCCTCAGCCATGATGTCTATTTGTGTAGATGATGGTGTCGAAATAAATAAATAAAGTCAAACAAGGATAGACAAGGAATGAAGTTGTAAAAAGGAGGCGTTTGTTCTATACTACAACAATTTGGACTAGGTTTCAGAGCGAATCTTTTTACAAAAAACAAAGGAGGACAGTAAGCTTTATAGGATGAGAGTCGATACGCAACGATTTCCCCTTTGATGTTCGTGGCAAGCTCTGAGCCTCGGAGTATTGACTGGCCTGGGGTAGGTCCGGGGTTCATTTATTAAGCTCCGGTTGCGGGGAAGAAGATGCCGAGGCACGATATCCGTTGTGTGGGTCCATTTCGGTTACAAACATCAACGTTGGGGTGAAGATTATTTATTCTACTTGTACTCGAGTCGTGTATTTAATGAGATCGTCAAAGTAGGTATCAATAAACAAATGTGCAAACCAGCGTCATAAAGACCAATTTTGCGCTACACGGTAAACCATGCATGTCCTCAATCATAACAAAGCGTTAACCAGAAGAAACCATTCCATGAATGCGATAGAGGGAAGCAGAAGAAAAGGGCAGATGAAGAGTTGAATAACCATGCTCAAAGATTATTATCTGGAATTCCACACATCAAGACTTGTGTTGTGTGCTGTTCCACCTTATCCTGTGCCATACCGAGAAAAGAAAAGAAAGAAAAAAAAAACACATCCAAAAATACATCATCCAAGAGTATCCTCCAAGATCAGAATAGAAGATAAACGATAAGAGACATATGCAGATACAGGTCCAATACTATAAAAAACAACGGCTGCCTTGCCTAGAATGTGCAGATCTGTTCCGTAACGCCACCGAGCCGATGACTTCAGTGTCGTAACCGAAACATCACCTCCATGATTCAGGCAGTACGTCTGGAAACTCAGCTGTAGACCAAAGCCGCAGCTGTCTCGCTATAACAAAGCTTTTGAGACGAGTTTCGCAAGAGCATGTCAGACTGGCTGGCAGCTCCTGAGGAACGTATATATGTGAGTGTTGTTCAAGACACCCAATGTAGGGACCTGCTGGGAGCAGGCACCATAAAACGTGAATTTGAGAGCACTCGCAAGGTCGTTCATTACCTGCGATGCTTCTTCTTGTGCGTGTGCATCTTGTTCGCCCAGCTGGTGTTGACAGCCTCTGTAACGACATCCCAATCTGAGCCCACTACACGACCAATAAAGAGCACTTTGACGTTATGCTCCACTGTCGTGAGTTTTGAGTAGTTAACTCGTGATTCTTTTGAGATGCGTTCGCCTGGCTCGGAAATATGCACACGAACTGGAGGAAACCCAAGCCTAGGCTCGTTGCTCAAAGGGACGGGGTTTCGATTGCTACTTTCAGCGACAATGCCATGTTGCTCGGCCTTGACACCACTCTTTTTGCAACCCTTCTTACCGTAGGTAGAGATTGGACTGATACGTTAGCAAACATCAACCGTCGCCTATCATGACACTTACATGCAAGTGCAATGCCCAAGATCGTTTGCAACAACGATAAATCGGCGAAAGTGAACGAATATCCGGCCGCCGTACTGGTCACGATAGACCGTCTCCTCTACGATGCTACCTCCTCCTGCTGGTTCTGGCCATAGCACCTTAAAAACCTGGGGCAAGTTAGCATAGTTATAACTTTCCACAACGGTATCGGCTTACCTCTCCAGGTTGAAACATATGTGAAGGTGCAACGGTATATCCTGAGATCATCTTAGTTTGAGAAATTGGAGGGTATCCTAGGGGTATACGTACGTGGATCCAGAGTTTCCGATTCACCACTAGTGCCTATAATGTGCTCTTGGTTTCCCGCAGACACCGCGGGCGTGGGTTGGTCTTCGTCATCTTGTGCTACGAAGTTTGTTGTTAGCACTCCGAACAATCTTTTGGCATTGTGGTGACATACTATATGCGGTGTATGTTGCAGACGACGACTCGCCACTTCCGTATCGATCACGAGTATATTGTTTGCTTTGAGCAAGAGCATCCTGAAGTACTGGATCCTCATATTCTCCCGAAGTCTCTGTGTATGGTTGTGCTGGAGTCGGAGTAGACACTGTTTCATTCATGTAAGCGCTGATTGTAATTAGAAGCTGAGTTTACCACATACCTCCTTGTGCAGTTTGCGGATACGCGAGGTACTGTTGAGTGGCCTCGTCGTAGTCTGGACACATTAGTAAATTGTGCACCCAATATGAATCGTAGGCCTTGCCAGGAACTTACACATCTCTTCTTGCGGGATAGATACTTTTCGTTGGGTATGGCGATCATCATAATCTTGCTCGTCGTCCTCGGGAATGTCTTCTTGAACAGGCGCTTTCCCTTTCCCGGTAGAAGTTTTGGATGATTTCGATTTCGATTTTGAAGAACTGCTATGCGACCTTGATGATCTAGATTTCACCTTTGATGACGAGCTAGTGACTGTGT
>NC_026474.1:6116239-6119865 GCF_000240135.3 Fusarium graminearum PH-1
CCGAGTTGCCTAGAAAGCTCGTCAGTAACATTTCTAGGAGCTAGGGGGTAGTATATAGAGATGCAAAACAAACCTGAAACATCTACTCGCTGGCGGTAGTACTGCTGGTAGTCTGTATTCCAGATCCATTGAGACCACTCGCTCCATCCTGATCTGCTCGTTTGATACATAGTAGCATTTTGCGCATACAGGCAATGCTTCTAAATATCCCGGCTCGAATATAATTATCCAAGGAAGATTGGTCGAGCAACAATAATGGTGGTTATGGATGTGAAAATGCAGCAATTCGCAAGTAGACCGGGTGTGCTGCAAGACGGTACGGATCGATCGAGAAGAGTTGAAACAACCAAAGTGATTTCGAAAGATAATCAAAGACTAGTCGAACAACCAGCTGGTAAAAGCCAAGAGACTTCTATCTCGTCGCCAAAAAAACAAGGACGAAGGCCTTTTGGTCGGTCAAAATCCAGGGCAGCTGCCAACGTTCGAGTGAAGAGGTACCAGCAGCTGGGAAGATGGTGGGTTGGGGGCTTTTGTAAAAAGGAATGAGAGTCAAAAAGTGACAAAGTGGGACCCTTGAACCAACAAGTCAGGTAGCTAACCAGGAATGCGGCTCAGTTGTCTATCAGATGCAGACTGGACGAGGGAGCTGCAGCTTGGTTGCACGAGGACGAAGATCCAAGCTATTGCTGGATTGCTTGGGGTGCGTTTACAAAGATCGGGTCTGAATAGTATCTTTGTGGGTGAAAGTACTCGACAGATTTCGCGGGGGAGACAATTGTCTTGTCTCTGCTTTAGTGCTATACCGTCTTTCCTGTATCTGGGATGAGGGAGACCAGTGTTCTGTGATGATTGGTGTCTGTGGCGTATGTACGTCGAGGGGCATAGGTCAGATCCTGCCGCCAATACTAGGATTAACGCTTCAGAGGTGCATGAAGTATGCTGAAGGGGTATCTCGTGCGTCTCTTATGGTGGTCTTGTTGGTGAAGTGAAGTCAGAACAGCCGTTGCAGGCTAGTTTTGGCGGGATGGTGGTACAGCAGCAGAAACAATGGCATCAACCGGAAACAGAGCACTAGCAGCAAGAAACACAGCAATGTACTGTAGCTTGGCTGCAGAGGTTGTAGCACGGGCTGGCCGGAGCAAATTGTATACAGCCTGGTGTCAATGAAGTTGAGTTTCCGAGTGCCTAGAGCACATACAACCTTGAAGGACGGAAAACAAGAGATAGAACCGGAGGGCTTAAAGGGTGGACAACTGAGCGGCAACCGCAGCTTATCAGTCGCTTCTGAGTATGCAGTCCAGCATCTCTTTAATGTCGCGCATCGACCAGCGAGTAACAGACGGAGCGTCGAGTGGGGATGGATGCAACAAGTGGAGGAGGTGGACTCATGGAGGGGTTCTGGGAGGAGTCGAGCTGCAAACTCGCATGACGAGACCCTTAGTTAGCTGAGTCAAGTCAAGTCTCGAGGTAGATGAATACCTTTGGTCGAGAGAAGGGCAGGTGAGAGAGGGACTGGATTAGATAACCCGAGTCAAGCATGCCATGACATGGCACGGCACACGCAGACAAGCGAGCAAGCAAGCAGCAAGCATGGAAGCGAAGCAAGCAAGACGCCAGCCGAGCGAGCGAGCAGCAAGAAAGAAGAGCCCGAGTGATAGTATGGAGTCCCATCATCCACCGTCCGTCCATCTGGAATAGGCACCGAAGAGTGCTGTAGAATGTCGTAGGAGACACGCCCCCCCAAAGTACAGGGCACAATGCATAGAGCCGAGAGGGTATTGGATCTCGGGACCAATTGGGAGGGGGAGTGAGCGATTTTGGAAGGCGTCCACCGGGAATGACTACAGGGTGTAGTTGTTGGTGTTGAGGTAGAGTTACAATAGTTGCATTCGTTAGCCCCGAGACTAAGTGGGCGGGAAGAGCACAGTGTGCACTTGGAGCATCCACCGATAGTGGGATCCTAGCAGGCCTCAAAAAGAGCCTCTGTCCACGACTGCGTGCTTGAGGCTAGGGTTAGTTTAAATAGAGTAGACGTTTACCGTTTTTGAACATTGCTGAATCGTGGAATTGGGTTTCCTGTGGCGGACAAGACGACAACAACCACGATGATGTGTTTTGTTTTGTTTTGTTTTCTTTCTATTTCCAAGGTCCATGTTGCATAAAGATATCACACATGACACGCTACGTAGCGGATCTAATGTCTTACTTTTAGAATCCCAGCAAGTCTGGTCTGACAAGAGACATTCGCGCTGTCACTGGTCAACTTTGCTGCATAGCTTGAGGAAACACTCGCTTTTCTCCATCCTGCGCTCTGCTGTCACATTTCTATTTGGTCAACATAGCGAGGACTCGACGTGTTTTGCCAATGGCTAATCCATCAGACCCATTCCATACGATACGCTTCTCCAGTTCGCAAGCGCTAACCGTCGCTAGTCTTTAGTGGCCGCTGTCCCCGACACCGGGAGCACTTCCCCTAAAACAGGACCTAACCTTGTTGTGACATCAACCCGCAAATCAGCCACTAGATTACAGTGCTGCCCAGGGCTGTCCCTCGCCAAATGGGGGGGAAAGCAACCCCCTGGCTCCCCTTCGGTTGCTTGACTGATTACATTGCCTTGTCATCTCCCTTTTCCCCTTCTTCCCTCTCTCTGCTTTGCGTACCCATCCCTATCCCTCCCTATCCTATCCTGTCCTTTCGTTCGCTCGTTCATTCCCCGTCAACGTCAACGTCAACAGCAGTCGATCTTTTTGAGCCAAAGAGCCTCAGCGGTCGTCTCGGCATTGATTGTCTCGTCCCGTATCGTCTGATCAGGTCATCAGAGAAATGGACAAGCCGCCTCTAGTTCCCATGAATCCGTCTTCTTCCCCTAGCTCTGTTGATCTTACGTACGTCGATGGATGCCGTAGCGTACGACAACCACAACCACTCGAGCTATCCCCGAGCTCACCAGAGTCAACATCACCAATACCCTCATAGCTCTACCTTGCCACTTCCTGTCCCCGGGGCTCATGGCAGATCTCGTTCCCCAGACCAGGTCGATGGTGAGGGCGAGGGCGAGGGTCGCTACCAGACCCTCGACGCTCTCCCACCCTCTCTCCATGTCTCGACAAGCTTGCCCATGTCCGAAGTCGATACTGTATTTTCCATGTATCAGCCAACATCTACCCAAGCCAGCATCATCAGCAGACGCGATGTAGACATGTCCGGTCCGGCTCCACCACATCGTCCTCCACCGTCCTGGAAAGCTGGCCTCGATGAACCATCACGTCCTCCTCCTCCTCCTCCACCACCACCGCCGCCTCCGTCCTATCTTCGACCTCCAATGATATGGCCACAGTCACTTCCGTTGGGGCCGAATCGATCCCCATTTGGTAGACCCCCGCCTCCACCACCGCCTGGAGATACTTTCGTCCATACGAACCTACGACCACCACTCTTATACAACCGTGACGCGGTCCTCTTCCAACGGCAATCGCCTCAGCAAATACTACCGCCACCGCCGCCTCCGCCGCCGCCTCCGCCTCCACCTCCCCGTACACCCGGGACGCCGACCATCTCAACATTCAATGTTTCTAGCGGTACCCCAACACAACCCCAGACCCCGAACTGAGGCCACCAAGAGGGT
>NC_026474.1:6123879-6138841 GCF_000240135.3 Fusarium graminearum PH-1
TCGGCAAATTACAAAGACCCCCAATAAAAAGTGACAGACAAATGGATTGGATGCTGACTGCGCGGAGTGGAGAGAGAGGAGAGACATAGTTCCATTGGGTGGTTGGTAGGAACACTTTTTTGAGACAAATATGCAGTCGTACTATATTAGATTGTCCTCCAAGTATCTTCAACCACAGTGTAGACTACCAAGGCAGACTAGAGACTAGGCTGCTAAGGTATTATGCCATGCTGACATGACCAAGTGCGTTGACTAACATGGTCTGCCCCTGTAGTTAAGGCTAGAGGACGGGACGGCATGTTGTGAAGTGGGAGTGTAAAAGTGCACATCCTTCTCTGTTGCAAAGTGTAACCAAGGAACCACGAGATTCTACATATTGTCAGCTTCTTTGGGGTAAAGAAATACATCAACATGAGAAGAATCGAAATGCAACATTAAAAATATCGCAATCAAGGAAACCCATCAATCGCTAATATACCCTCATGCAGTTGCACAGCTCCACCATATACTATCCATCCATACAACGCAGTGTGATCAACCCACAATGCAAAACATACGTCCATCTTCCCCACGTTCCTTGAACAAAATAAGCCAGAATGAGAAAGAAAAAAAGCAAAACGAAAAACCCCTCCCTTTCTCAAGCGCCGCTTCCTCCCGTGCTGCACTGCAGTGCAGTGCAGTCGTATTCACCAGACCCTTTGCTTCGTGGGGGATCATCCCCCGTTCTTACGACGTCATCTTGTTAGTTTCGGAGTGATGCAGTGTGATAAAAATGCTCGTATTCACTATCCCAGACTGACGATAGAGCACACCGCATACCGTTGTGTGATGAACCAAGATACCTAGGTAGGTGAAAAAGATGGGCAGACAAAAGACCCCGTAGCTGTGCGGCTCTGCGATAACGGGTAAAATAAAGAGGCATAGGCAGAAACAACAACTTCGGAGCTCACCGGTCCGGAGATGACGTGCATGGTAAATCGTTCATGAGGTCAAGATCAGCTTTCCGATCATCATGTCTCACGAGGTTGAGGGATGCGTTACATCGCCTGCTTTTGGTGCCGCTTCATGTGCATGAGAGCACATATCATGCTTGAGCCGAGTGAACCCCCATGATTATGATAAGTGGAAGTTATATGCCTCTACTATCCGCGGACGCTTTAAGCTCCAGGATAACCTATAGTTCAAGCACCTTACGCACTCCCTCCGTGTTTTGCTCCATGGAACGTGCACTTAAACCCTACGGATACCCAGATCATATTGAAATATATCTTGTTAAAAGGTAAAGACAACTATAATTGTAACAAACAATATCTGCCGACTACCAGGATCACCATCTCTCTTGCAATCTGTGGGTATCCAGGTTTGATCAAAATGACTCGAGCAGTAACCCCAGCACTCTCATTCCTCCTCTTCGAACAACCGCTTCAATGTCGTCGGGGACTGAGGAGGACTCGAGTCTTCGGCAAGCCATTCGGTAATGCTGGGTCTCCGTTTTGTGATGACCTTTGTACCCAACTCGTCTCTGGGCTTTGGCGGGCTAGGGGGAGCAGCAATAACCTCAGCAATATAGTCGGGTTCTTGCTTATTCCAGAACCTCCACTTGCTTTTTCTTCTCGGCTTCGTTTCGACCGCAGCAGATGGTTCCTAATTTGTCTGTTGTTCGCTCTTCTTGGATTTGCCTATCTTCATTCCTTGACTGATGCGTCGCCAAGTCAAATTGGCCATGTTGTCATTTCTCTTGGTTGACTTGACAGCCATAACACTGCTACGCACGGGAGGAGGTGACAGAGTTGGGTCCGGTGGAGTAGCCACACGTCTCATGCGTCTGCGAGATTTTGCGGATGCGCTGTTGTATCGATCGTCGCGCTTGTCCGGATGATGGCTATGGTAGGCATGGTGACTGTGTCTGTGATATCGTGGCTGTTCAGATGAAGAGTATGAAAGCTCTACCGAGTTCTTACGATCATTTTGCTTCCTGCGTAGAATGCGCATGGCTTCCTCGTTGACAGAAGTTGCTTTGGTAGCATGGGAAGACTCGCTGGTGCGGGGATACGAGTAAGGGTCAACTCGCGAGTCGGTCGAGTTCCTGGCTCTCGAATGCAAGGATGCAGGGTAGGAGTTCATAGGTACAGACGGACGTCTCGAGTATGATGGATCTCGAGAGTGGCTAGACGAAAAAGACCCAGCATAGGACGCAGTGTTGGAGAGTGTCGCGTAGTTGTAGAGGCCGACTCCAGTAATACTAGAGAGTGACATCTTGGCGGTATTGAAGTGTAATAAATAATAAAGAAAGGCGGTTGGAGGGGGTGAAGTAATAAAGTACGAAAGTGTCGTCCATCCGGGAGAGTTGAGGGTGAGTGGGAGTGTTGAGATGCTGTAGGTGAAAGGTGAAGGTTATGACAACGAGTGTTATTCTTGACGACAATTAAAGACAACCTATTTAGTGTTTGGGGCGTGCCTTCCCGGAGTGATGATGGTATTAAACAAGCAAGCTCTTACTCTGCGGAAGGAGGGCCCTAAGCCTTTTATGCCTTTCTCGCAGAACTCAAATCTTATTCACCATGCGTGATCAAAACCTTTTATAAACCCATCTCTTGATAATGTCTTGATCTTAATAAGCTTTCACATACAAGATATACTTCAGGCTCCAAAGTAAATCACAAACTCTGTACAAATGCCATGTTTCCATCGATACCGGATGTCCACCCCAATCCATAATTCAAGATACCTTCATTACATCTACCAACTCCCTCTTAACAGATTTCTTCTATAACTTCAGGCCGCTGCCCTACCATGTTGTTGCTCGGAGTGCTGGGGGAGTTCAAGTTGGATCCCGTCTGCCAGGGCCGGACAACGGCTCCATCAGGATAAGCAGCCATCTCCTCGGGCGTGCGAACGAGATGAACATGTGTCGTTGGCTCATGTTGCCACTCCATCTCAGTGTCTTCCTCAGTTGTGCCCATTTCGAAGGCAAGCTCGAGCATGTTACTATACAAGATTCCCATCTTGGAGCAGAACTCTTGTGTCTCGGTCGGTGTGTTTCTGTTCTTGTTGATGATGTTGTTGTGGACACTGAATAATGTCGTCCGAATGGAGTTGAGGGACTCTTGGTTTTCAGAGCGTCGTTTCTTCTTTTGAGATGACCTTCCATCGAGTTTTTCGATTTTCATGTCTGGCTTCTTGGCCCCCGGTGACTTGTGCTCCTTTTTAAGACGCTTCCGGTCTTTCTTCTTGGGTTTGGCGTCTTTCGGCATATTGGGCTATCGGTTTATTATGAGGCATCCAAGTGATAGTATGCGGAGTGAAAAGTTGTGTTGAGAAGTAGGAAGAAAGCATGGTCGCTCTACTCAATAAATAATAGTAGATGAAGTATGATATGGGTGAATAGTTGCAATTGATACCTTTGTATATAACTGGTGGAAAAGTCAAACCGGAACTGAAAGATGGTAAAGAATCAACAGGCACTGCATGTTAATCAGAGCCATCTATACACAAAGCACAAGATAATCAACATTATTATCACTGAGAATTGAAAGGCCCAGTGAAGCTTACAGTCCTTTGTAGGGATAGAGTTTGGGTATCAAACATGCATCAGTCGCCAAACTAAGGGTGCTCTTTGTTTGTACTTTGAGATTTCATTATACGACCAAGCCAACTGTATACTGGGGCAAATCCGCCACTGTTGCCTTTATGCAAAGATTGCTGACTGTTATCTGTCTCTCATCCAGAGAATGTTTTATTTGATATCTCATCTAAGACACATGTTGGTACACGTCACAGTTGTAGGTTCATTCCGACATAGCTTTGTTGTCGAGGACTCATAGATTATTGATCTATCATAAGTCTCTGTTGAAAGAACATAGGAACAGGTGATACCCGAGAAGAACTATATCCCTTTTCAGCTATGTTTCCGATACTGTGGTAACTCAGCCCCCTTTGATGCGAAGGACCGCAATCGTTTGAACGGAGATGATGCTGGATGTATCACGGATAGAACAAAGCCGATGTCGGTTGGAAGTTCTCAGGAGTCTTGTGCTTTGAAACGAAAGGTTCGCGGCAAATCAGATGATTGGCATACAAAGACTGTTGAAGTTACGTCTGTGCCATTGTATTGGTATCTATACTAGTTTCTAAAATAGTCGCATCTTGCTTGAGCTCCAAGCATGATATCAGATTTCAAAAATGATATTCGACCAAACTACGCCCTAGACTGTACCCTGGGAGGAGGAACGTGGCAGTAAGATCCGTGGAACAAGCAACAGCAGCATGGTGCGACAGACACAACGGATCTGGGACTTCGTACCTGTGGCTTGGTAGTGCAAGGAAAGTCGTCCATGTGGTAATGGGAACCGAGAGGTCGAACAAGTTTGTACAGGGGCATCCCGAGCCGTGGTTTCTGCTCCCAAGTCGGTATGGCTCCAACCAACTCGCCAAGGATCTAGATGACAACTGTAGGGGTTGAGCGGGTAAAGCTAAAGGGTATCCTGGTAGAGGGACAGGATTGTATCACGCTCAGGTCAAAGGGGGAAGAGAGTTTGAAGTGCACATGGTAGGCTTGGCCACGATGGTAACTGACACTGCCAAGTCAACTGTGCGCGTCTAAGAAATGCTCGCGCTGTCTAGCATGCCCTTAAACGCGGCCAAAGAATGTGTGAGAGGATATAGTTGTGTGCGCATCACGGAACCAAACAGGTAGGTTTCCTTTCTCAGCAAAGCTGTGCGATCTTCCGCGACATGGTTCGTGAAAGCGAAGGCCGAGCTCGGGCACATGGCTTTTAGCCGGGGAGACTAGACGAGAGGCTAGTAGAAAGGCGTAAGGACATGGCATGCCACGGATCAGATCAATTTAATTAGTTTGGTTATTAACGAGGCTAGCTCTGCCTTACCTTGACAACAACTGGCCACTAATGTTTCATTTCTACAGTTCATTCCGACCAGAGCCCACAAACTGGCTGAGACAGTTGAGGTGGGAAGATAGGTTCAATGGTATGTAGCCTATCCCGGACAGCTGGGTTGGGTTGGGGTAATACCCCGGATTCTGTAACCCCAGATAACCGGGGTGGCTTATTGTTAAGAATCTGGGCTTACAGAAAACAGACGCCGGATTGCCCCAAGAGGCGCAACATTGTCAACACCCAACGACTTGCGGAAAGAGTCAAAGATAATATTAGCCATCCCCAGAGAAAGATCTGAGGGTCTCGAGGTTGCAACGACAAGGATCAAGGAACCAGGTCCTCTTGATGCGTCAGCATGGATGTCACACTTTAACTTTTGAAGGAATCAGATCCCAAGTCTAGACCCCGGAGGCATGCCATCCCAGCTGGTAACAGAAAACGTGACCTATATTCAACACGGACACACTGTCGAAGAGTTGTTGTTGACTTGAGCCTCCGAGAATCTGACGATGTGGCGTTTGGGGTGCAGGGGATTTAATGGAGGGAAAATAAAACGGAATCGACCGATTTTTCATGCAGGCAAGGAAAATGTGTCACGATACACGGAACTGCAGTAGGCCTGTTTGCTCGCGTGGCAGTTCACAGCAATCGTTTCCAAGCATGCTTGTCTCACGCACGTGGTTTATAGCACCAGCACCAGCACCGAGGATAAATCGGCAGAGGCGTTCAGAAGAAAACAATTGAGATGAGATCTGACTCGAGGTAATTAATGTGATATGAAAATCGAAAGTGAGGCGACGGGGGGAGATGAAGATAGACTGGATCATCCGAAGAACTAATCCGAGTTCCCAGACGATGACCCGTAGACTGTGCTCGAGCTAGACTATCTTGGAAAGAAAATATTCTGATGTAGCAAACATGAGCTACTGAGTGACTTGGCAGCCTAACTAATGGATAAATTGCAGTTGAAGAGAGCAGAACAAGTTGGCGGTCAAAGTGGCCAACGTTGGACGGTCAGGAAGGAAATGAACCCCAGCTTTCTTAATCCCGGACCCTCTCAGCATCTACCGTCGACCAGCTGGGCCTAGAGCTGGAACTAGTCTAGCCAAGACTGGACACGTCCAGGTGAGACAAGGGTTCCCCGGAGGGGGCGAGTCTGAGGCCAAGCCAAGCTATGATAAATGACACTGAACCCCCGCATGCCAAGTGGACTACGACGTCGACATTAACGTTGAAAAGAGGAAAGAGAACGATAAAATCCGGAAGAGGGCTTCGTCTGTGCTGCTGGTGTTGATGTTGGTGGACGATGGTGTTACGATGAGAGATCTGGGCAGGCCAAGCTTATAGCTAGGGGGTTGACAACGTTGGTAATGCGGTTTGCAGTTGCAGTGTAGTTCGGATCGTCTGGCTGAGACCACAATAACCGTCCCTGTCTAGTGAGTCTGACAGCAAACCGTCCTTCTGTTTCGGAGATGGCTTAGAAAATAGCGTCCAACGAAACCAGTCTAGTTCTGAACATCAACATAAACACACTTTGTATTGTTCTATCAAATGCGGTATTCTAGGTACTGTATTGTTCTATTAACTACCAACATACCTCTCTACCTTGTTCCTCTTCCCCCTTGAACTGGGTAATTGTTGGTGGAGCTAATCTTGCCTCACACTCTTGCTTACCTGCAGAATTCGTCTCTCCTTTCTCACTCTGTGCCTGTAATCAATTATTCATCATAGTTGTGGAACATCCAAAGTTCTTCCTCACACCCGAAACCACACGACAGACCTCAATTAGGATCATATAATCAAGGTTAACTGGGATCCCCTGGGTAATTGTATATCTTCAATAACTCGGCCCATAGCGTGCGTCTGAGCTTGTTTCTTTTTGTCTGATCACCATTTGTTCCATGGTGTGCTCTCTACCCAATCGCATCAGCCTTGAAGAAACTCATAGCCTAATATACCGCTTAGCCAAAGTCCAGACACCCTCTTCTCATAGCGACTATCGTACAAACTTGACACAAACTGATGTGCTCTGGTGCTCCATTAGGCGAATAACGCCGTGGCTTGGGGCCATAGATCGTCCTCCCGCTGTCATGGCTTCTATTCAAGGGGCGGTTGGTCTGTATGCTTCAGCTCCAGGATTACCAGGGATCCTCGTCCATGACTTGCACCTTGTATCCTCATAATGTTCTAGCGTCCCCCGACCGCAGCAGATACAGCAAGTAAGCGCCATGGCAATATCACCGTACATATGGGTGTCCTCCTCTTTCTTCCGTCTTTGGCCCTTTCTCGGTATATTCCTCGACCATCACTAATAATCCTTTGTCCCGGCTCTTGAGTGAGACAGACTACTTGTATCTTGCATCTCGCCCCTCGTCTCACCAGCACACGCCATCATTCCCTCCCTACTTTATATTCTATTCACATCGGCATTGAGTCTTCTTTGTTTCTAGCGTCTCCCGCATGTTTGCAAACGTTATCGAAGCCACCTTTTTTGATCAAAAGCCTTCTTGGTCCTTACCCCTGCAAAGCGCCTCTTCTTTGACTTGGCACTTTGACATGGCGTTTCTCAATCTCGATTTACAAGGCAATTAATTATAGTGCTTGGCTGTTGGTTGTTGTTAGTTGATGCTGTTGGCCTCGATCTCGACCTGATCTCGACGCTTGGAGCACTCTCTCACCTCGGTGTAGGGCGCCTGCCTACCTCACTTCACCTTTGTTGGTTCTGTTTCTGTTTCTAGACAGTCCCTACCAACCAACATAAACTAGACGCTCCTTCTATATCCGGATTGAGGTCTGCCTCTTGTCGATCAAGGAACCAACTTAATTCATCTCTTCGCTTCAACAAACATTCATTCACTCACAAACAAGAATGGTGCATTATACCTAAAACCGACCGCTTCTCTCTTCTCTCTTGTTGAGACTTGGACCTCGATTTTGTCAACACTATCACTACCAGGATATCATCTATTCTTCGTCCGATCTCTTTCAGACTTGGCAACTTCACAATGACTCAGAATCTTGACGAAAAGCATCTTGATGCTTTGAGCATCATCGAGCGAGTATGCTCCGTCTTCTCATTGCTAGGCTCCATCTTCATTATCGGCACCTTTCTATTATCCAAGGCATTCCATAAACCAATCAACCGCTTGGTGTTTTATGCTTCTTTTGGAAACATGATAGTCAATGTCGGCACATTAATGTCCAGATCATATATTGGGGATTCCAACTCTGTGGGCTGCCAATTGCAAGCCTTTCTCATCCAGATGTAAGTCCACTTACACAACATCATCAGTCAATACCACTTGAGTACTGACATATATCAGGTTCATGCCTGCAGATGCATTTTGGACTCTTACCATGGCCATCAACGTCTATTTGACGTTTTACTACAAGTTCGATGCTCGAAGACTGCGCAAGATGGAAATTTACTATCTTGTTGCATGTTATGGTGTCCCCTTTGTTCCAGCCTTTGTCTACATATTTATCAAGAACGCCGACGGCCAAAGAATGTACGGCAATGCCACACTATGGTGCTGGGTTAGTCGCGAGTGGGATATCTGGCGGATAATAACCTTTTATGGTCCTGTTTGGTAAGTGACTATTTGACCTAGACTTGCTCATGATTTGGGTGCTGACCATCGCAGGCTGGTCATCATTGTTACATTCTTCATCTACATCCGTGCCGGCAGCACAATCTACCGCAAGCGCAGAGAACTAGACGGCTTCAGCTCGGCCGACCGAGATTTGGCATATGGCGGCGGAGACCATATTACTACACTCAAGACGACCGAGGTCTCGGTGACAACAGAAGTCGTGAAGCCCGACGGGATCCTTTTACAGCCCATTAGCGGACGGATACCAGACTGCGATAACCCGAGCGCTACCAATGGAAACTACTCGGTTCACATATCAGCCCAGCCAAGCTCCGGGGATATCGTGGACGAGATGACCCCTATCGACAGGGAGCAGACGCGAGCCAGTATCCAAGTTCCTCAATACCAGCAGCGTTCTGCTGCTCAAACGAATCGAAGGCGGAATCGCGAACTCAACAACGCATCGTGGCAGTATACCAAGTGTGCTATATTGTTCTTCACGGCTATCCTAATCACATGGGTTCCCTCGAGTTCCAACCGTGTCTATTCTGTTTTCCACCAACGTTCGTCGAAGCCTCTCGAATTTATGAGCGCCTTTGTGCTTCCACTCCAGGGTTTCTGGAATGCACTGATCTACATCGTCACATCTTGGAGCGCCTGCAAAAACTTGAAGAACGACTTACGCATGGGTCAGCGCCCAGATGTGACGGAACTTGTCGGTGGTATGAGACCTGAAGTTGGGCCTAACCACCACTTGGGTCACCACCGACATAGCCTCGGCCATATTCGACGATCCAATAAGTACGAGACGGAAAGTATGACTGAATTGGCAAACGAGAGCCGGCCAGCTTCAAATGACGAGCGACGAGAACACGAGTCTGTATGATAGGTGTCAGATACTTGTTTGGAAGCGATGTTTCAGACGTCTTTTCTTTTGTTGTTTATATCATGAAGACATGACTCTTTGGTGGCCAAGGCGTGCTCCGATTAGTGAAGGAGGTTTGTACGAGACGAGACGGTTGTGGTAGCTACACCAGCGTTGGAGAAGAAGACTATGGATACCCAAGCTTTGTTTTTAGTAGTAATACAATTTCAATGACATTCAATTCTTCAAGAACACATCGCTATTCTCCAGTTACTTCTCTTACTGCCACAACTGCCTATTTGTTCTGTTAATATGGTCTTTTCACGTAGTCATTCGCCTCCGTTCCTAGTGTTGTATCGGCAATCCTTAGACTAGAGTTTGTGGCGTCGATGAAATTTCGTGTATCAATTGAATATATGCCACTTCAACAAGATACAGCTAGTTCTTCAACTTAATCTTGACCGTTGAACCCGTCAACGCGCGTGGCTACAAGTTGTCGCTTTTCAACGTTGGTCCCCGCATGGTCTCAAATCTTGACAACCGCGCTTGGAGAAGCGCTTCCGTTCGTCCGAGCCAGATTCCAAAGTTCTTTTTCGGAATCACAGCTAATCTTGAACATGGCGTCAGGGATTTAGAAATAGATTCCGTATCTCTGTGGTGGCTTGCCAAGGGTCATCCGGAACTGTCCAGTATCCGTTGATGATTTTTGTCTGTTGTCGATTCTTGGCGGAGTGTGCGTCGTATGATCTGATCCAAAGGAAGGGATCAGGGTTTAGGAAAGGTGGAGAAATTGAGCCCAGGATCCATTTTGTGGTGTTTATTGCTTGTGTAGTGGGACTTGAAATTGAGGCTATCACCATGGTCGATTTCGCGTGGTGTTGTTGACTGCTCTGGTGTTGAGGATCACGGGAACTAAATTCTTCACAGCTCAACCCAGTGATTTGGGAATTCAGATATTGTGCGATTCATATACAAAATAGGTGCAGGGAAAACAATTTTAAACATACATGACGTCTCACTTCTCGACTTTCTATAATTTGCCCTCATACAACTATTTACTCAAAACAAAAGCACTGCCATTACATCCCCTTAGTATTTCAAAAGGAAAAAAACGAAATGCTTCTATCATCCAGGCAAAATTTTACATACATGCGGCCCCAAGCGTTATCCTCTTCCTTAAAAGTCCGCTCTTGCCAGAAAGGGTATCTTTCTTATCCCTCTGAAGAAGCCATTTTCTCTGTCTCTAACGCAGTGGCTTAAAAAACGAAGAGAAGAAAATGAAGCCGATATGCTCATAGCCAGCAACATCATTACTTCCCTCTCTTTCTCCAAAAGCCCTAAGATTCTTCTTCAATCTGTTCAAGAGTCTCCCCCTTCTTAAACCCTTCTATGATGTGGTAGTCCCAAACTGTGCCAAGCTCGAGGCATTCGGTGACGCAACCTTTGTCCTCCCACCACCATTTGTCTCCGGTGACAAAGCTGCCCCAGACTTCCAACCATAGCAGACGGCCGATGATGCTTCTCAGTTCGGCTTTCACTTGTCGTGCGGTGGGAGCTGCTTCGACGAACGGATCGTTGTCGTCGATTTGGCTACGGATACTGGCTGACACGGCGTAGAACTTGGATGTTGTGAGAGTACTTCCTGGGCCGCGCAGACCCGCTTCGCCCATCCAGTCCGGAAACAACTTGCTCGGGTTGGTGCATCTAAAGTGCCGCTCTAGGTTGATCAGGAGGTTCTCTTCGAGCCATGTTCGCATGCGATAGCCGAGTGTCCCCGCACAAGGGAGCGGATTGATTAGAGTGAGATGCAGAGAACCACCGGCTCGCAAGGACTTGTTGATATTCTTGAGGACCCCCGGAATTTCGGTTGAAGGGCTGGCGGAGGGGAGCGAAAGCGAGTACACTGTCTCGAATAGGTACTTCTCGAGTGGAAGCGTGGAGGTCGACATGGACGGCACAAGCATTGGATGAGTCTTGGCAAGCTGCGCGGCCGGTAGAGGTTCTGCGGATAGATGATGAACCTGCTTTGCCGGGTACAGAGCTGCAAGGTAAGAGGCAGCAACTAAATATGTCAGCATGTCTTTATTTGGGTTTCCTGTAGATACTCACCTTTAGATTCGTAGAGTGCCAGAATATTGACACTGTCAGAATCACACATCGCATCAGAAGCGTCAACGGGGCTGGTCTTCCGCTCAACATCCAAGTAGTTCAGAGAGGACAGCATCCATCGCTTCAATTCAATGTTCAAATCTGGATGGAGACTCTCATCGGTGACACTCCAAATCTCCTTGATGCGTGCAAGCACGACGGCGGGACTCGCAGCAGCCATCTCATCAACTTGCTTCTTGAGTTTTTCGAAGTCCGCCTCGGGGTCTTGTTGAACTTGGCTATCAGTCTGAGACTTTATCTCAACGTCCTCGTCAGCCTCTGCCTGTCGTGCCTCCTCGGCTAGTCGATCGATGTACTCCCATTCCTCAGGTGGTCGCCACGAGTCGGGATCATTAGGCCGGAACTTGATGGTGATGGGGGCCTTGGGTGCCTTGGGAAGTCGAATGCTCGGCACAAGGCAGGGGGTTGAGTCATTCTGAAGCAAAGGGACTGGGAGGTTTCTATGGCATGTCAGCGACAGGTTTCTTTGTTGTTTGCAGTGGACTTACCCTTCGCTGGCCGAGTCTGAAGGTGTAGCGGGATGGTCAACGTCGGCCTCAGAGGAGACACGCATATCAATAGACGACTCTGGCTTGTCAGACTCGGATCTTGGAGGAGTTTGCGATGCTCCGGCATGCTTAATAATGTAGGAACCAGACTCTCGGCGACTGCAGATGTGCGCGTCGGTGATAGAGTCGGAAGCAGGAATGCTTGCCTTTTGTGCTCTTGTAGCACCGAGAGACACTTCAGATAAGTTGGCCAGTAGTGCTGAGCGATGATAGCTTCCCGAGTTGGAGCGAGAAGAGTGCTGGCTTGGGGTCAGAAGCCCCGTCTTGGTCTTGTCTCTGGTCTTTGCTTGCTTTCCATTTCGAGGTCGAAGGAAGCCAAAACGAGACTCGGTGGATGATGTGGTACTTGCGACGGAAGCAGACCGTGGGAGGGTGGAGGTCTCTTGTTCTTTTTCTTTCTGTTTGGCTTTTTGTTCTCGTCTTTTTTCCTTTCTAGCGCGATGCTCGCCAACGAGCTCACGGTCAGGGTCGGTCCAATATACGTCAAACATGACGTGAGGGGAGCCTAATTAAATCTCCGCCGATGTTTGATCTTTCAGGGCCGGTGCCTAGTAGATATGTGGGTGATCTGAGGGCGTTTGGTGTTGTGAAAGAAGCGTTTGTTAGGCAGGTCGAATAAACGAAAGCAATAACGAGAGCGAGTACTGTGGTAGGTAGTACTGTGAATAGGATAGCAAACAAACACCTTGAATCTTTTAAAGGGTTCAAAAAGGGATAGCGAGGTTAAATTAATCCCGTTGTATTCTATGCTCAGCAAGGCAGAGAGCAGTGTGAGGATGGAGGAGGTAGTGGTGGTGATGATGAATGTTGAGGAGGAATGAAAGCTACCAAAGAAAATAAAGTGTCAAACACTTCTAGAATTCAGGCCTTAAATTAGTAAATAATTAATTGTGTGCAACCAGCCTCGAGTGAATGGCAAAGGTCGCTGAGAGCGCGAAGGGTCAGGTGGGCGTTGCCAGTTGCTAGGCACTGACACCAGGTGCACCGAATTGGTTCTTCAAGTGACAGCTGGTGCTTCGTTTGTCAGTGACAGCTGAGAGCAAACAGGTATATTCCGAGTGACTAAAAGGGTCAAGTTTGTAGGTCATTAAGAACAATAAGGATTCTTTTGGGTATCAAACCCTCAGTTGTGATATTATATGCTAACAAATATTATCAAATGGGCGATTAAGTGTTAAGATGAAATGATTCAACGTGCTATAGATTCTTATTAACTGCTACTTGAGGCTGAAATTCTATATTGAGTGTCATATGCGTCATGGAATCACAGTGATACAGCGTCGAGGTTGACTAGATGTGCGAGCAAAGGTTGTTAGTGATTGAGGCCTATCAAGTGACGAGCGTCGGAAAGGTCATGAGTGCATTGACATATAGCCTTTTGATTGTTCCGACTGGATCAACTTGCATTATGCTGCTTAATGGCTGGGGCAATCTAGAGTGTGGAGTGAAGGCCTATGAAACATGCTGAGTAAATGCTTAGATTTGTACGCCGAACGAAATAATACAAAATAACCAGCAGACTGACATTATTACTAACTCGCAATACTAATATATACACTATGCTAGAGACTTGTCGTTTCATCATTTCTTATTCCATGATCGAGTGTCATCACACACCAGCATAATATAAATCTCGACCAAGGTCATTCTCGGCCCTGTTTCCCCATAGAAGAGCAAAATCAAAAAGAACATGTTCATTTCGGCTACAGACATACTGGTCATTGTATCACATCAAAACTAACCAACCATTTCTCTCGCCACCTTTGATACCCGACGCCTTCTCGCTTCATCAACTTCGGCGGGCTGCATAAGGTGAGACGAACGCCTGGTTTGTGCGACCCGGAACTCGTGTACTTATCAGCACTTTGTTGGTAGATATGGAGGGTTTATGGGGTTAGTGATCTCATGGAACAGGTGCTGTTGGGTAGATGCTTCTGCATTCAGGGGTAAGATGTAGTGTGGCCAGTCAAGTCGACATTCAGATATGTCGTGTCAAAATGATGATGAAAAAAGAAACTGCCATATCTTGAGATTACAAATACATGGTATCAAGTATTGTCCTGAATTTCAACACTGGCCATCCCAAAGTTGACGTGATAAAGGCCATTTGCTGCTGCAAACCATGCCAAGGGTCGTTCAAACGCAAGACATGATCGACGCCATAAACAGGCCCTGGCCACAAGCAAACATTTGCAACATGTAGCTGTATATAACTCCCTTTGTTTTATGTTTTCAAAGGACAAAGCTTATGCTGTGCGTGTACTTGTACGTGGTGCATGTATGTATGTGCAAGCATCCACCATCCCATCTTGCGCAACTCGCAAACTGGACTCGATGTTCGAGTCCTGTGGTGCATAGGTAGCTTTATTACCATAGATTCGGTAGGAGTGTTTCCTTTTTGCCAAGTCGATTCGAGGTTTAGCTGCGGGGTTGGGAGAGAGAGGGAGAGACAACAGTGATTGCTAGCTGGCAGTGCCAACAAGTGTCAGGAATCTTGGCCATCAACCTCCAACTGTGATTCTCCCACTATCTTTCACTCTCTTTTCTTTCTCTCTACCGCTACAAATCTCGCTCATCTCATTTAATGTAATTTTCGGACTCTTGGACATCACCACAAAAAAGGAATCCCTTCTTCTTCATCTCATCTGGTGTCACCTTTTCCTCTCAACGGGCGTTTACTGGCGTCACAAACAGCCCAACCTCTCGTCACTCCTTTCTCTTTCCTCCACATCCTCTCTCCTCTTCTTCACCTAATCACTCTCACCATCTCTCCACTAATCTCTTCGTTGCTCTGTCCTTGATTTGCACTTTGCGTCTCAAACCCGACACCGCAACAAGCCTCGGCCAAAACACTTCACCTCCGCCAGTTCACGGCATGATGCCTCACCAAGA
>NC_026474.1:6138941-6170318 GCF_000240135.3 Fusarium graminearum PH-1
GCACTCTTTCGCCCAAGAACAAGTTGGTCGTTCTCGCTTCTGTGGCTTTCGCGACTCTTTTGACTATGTCGATTGCTACATCACCACTTCGCGCTTTGGTCACTTCTTTCGCCTCTCAGGTAGCGGTCACGTAAGAATCGTCCCCCTTTCCCTCGACATCATCAGCTAACCATCTCTTCTAGCCCGAGGAGATTACTGGGTCGACCTTTTTTCGAGAATGCCGGGCTGGCGTGACTACTTTTGCTACTATGGCATACATCATCGCTGTCAACGTATGCAATACAGCCCAGTTCCTCTGCTCGATCTTTTCGCTGATTTATTATAGGCGGCGCTGCTTCAACAGACTGGTGGTACTTGCGAATGTGACTTGGCAGACAGAAAGGCCTGTGACAAGGTCGATTCTTACATGGCTTGCAAAGAAGGTCAATATGCTCCCAGTTTTTTATAGCATGCATCAAGACTGACCGAAGTGATAGATATTCGACGAGATATCATTACTGCTACAGCCGCCGTCGCAGGCATGGCAAGCTTCGCTTTTGGTCTCCTTACTAATCTCCCTGTCGCTATCGCGTAAGTCACCTTCTTAAGACATCTCTCAAACCATACTCACTCTTTAACAGTCCTGGTATGGGCCTCAACGCCTACTTCACCTTTCAAGTCGTCGGATACAATGGAAGTGGTCCCATCTCGTACTCTCTCGCCCTCACAGCTGTCTTTGTCGAAGGTCTCATCTTCATCTTTCTTGCTCTCACAGGTATGCGCCAGTGGCTCGTCAAGCTGATCCCCGCCACTATCAAGACTGCCACGGGTGTTGGTATCGGCTTCTTCCTCACTGAAATCGGCCTCTCGTACTCTGCTGGAATCGGCGCGATCACTGGTGGAGATGCCACTCCCCTTGCTCTTGGGGGCTGTCCTAATGAGATGCGGGACGAAAAGGGGATATGCCAAGAAGGAGTAATGACGAGCCCCAAGGTGAGTTGAATGGACTTGTGATCTAAAGCTCGTGGGCTAATCAAGACAGCTCTGGATCGCAGTTTTCTGCGGCGGTATTGTCACTTCCTTTCTGATGGCGTTCCGTGTCAAGTATGCCCTCATTATTGGCATCATGATTGTCTCTATCACGTCTTGGCCGTACGTACTCCTTCTTGTCCTGCCAACATCTTCTGACAAACATGCAGCCGCGGCACTCCCTTCACCTTCTTCCCTGATGATGCAGATGGAGACCACCGATACGAATTCTTCAAGCAAGTCGTTGCTTGGCATCCCATCGAGAAAACTCTCAACGCACTTGACTGGAACTTTGGTGGCTCAGCCTCCCATTTTGCCCTCGCTTTGTTCACATTTCTCTATGTCGACATCATCGATGCGACTGCCACTCTCTACTCCATGGTTCGTTTCTGTGGTGTCGTCAACCCTCGCGACGGCGACTTTCCTCGTTCTACTATTGCATACTGCACTGATGCTGCCTTCATCTCCGTTGGTGCCTTGTTGGGAAGTTCTCCCGTTACCGCTTTCATCGAGAGCGGTGCAGGTATTGCCGAGGGTGGAAGAACTGGATTGACTGCCATGATGACTGGTATGTGCTTCTTCGTGGCCGTTTTCTTTGCGCCCGTCTTTGCATCTGTCCCACCATGGGCGACTGGTTGTACATTGATTATGGTACGTTCCGTCTCATCTCTCGCTTACCAGCGACAGAACTAACAATTTGAGTAGGTCGGTTGCATGATGATTCGACAAATCACCCAGATCAACTGGCGTTACATTGGCGATGTTCTTCCTTCATTCGTCGTCATGACCTTTATCCCTTTCAGCTACAGCGTAGCTTACGGTCTCATCGCGTAAGTCAGCCACTCCTCCTCCATCATATAAACTAATCCCTATCAGTGGTGTTTTTGTTTATGCCGTCCTCAATGGCCTTATTGGCATTGTCGTCTTTGTCTCTCGCGGCTACTTCGAGCCCAGCGAGTACGACCTCAAAGAGTACTGGACCTGGAAAGGCTCTGGTCGTGCGCCTTGGTTCGTCCGCGCCATCCGACGCCGCGGAAATCCTGATGAAGACGACCAACCCTCCGGATCCGAGCATGCGATGACAGACCTCAACTACGCCGAGCGCCGCGACCACAGCAGCTCCACCACAGCTGCATCCGCTGCCTCTGCCGCATCTGCTGCCAAAGACGATCCCCCTATGTCCCCTCCTCCCGGCGTGTGGGCACGCTAATTCAGAAGGGATATTGCTTATGACCCTTTCCATTCTCTGTACTGACCATTTAGGAGACCTATTTCTTCATTTTTGGAATGTCGAAAGAAATAACGTGTGCTTCTGGATGAGAATGGCAGAATGGTAGATGGCAAGGTCCTAAAAAGCGGCATATTGTCAGTTGATACGTGAAAGGGGTGGACTGCGATCAGAAAGGGACAAATACTGAGATGTTAAATGTCATGTAGAAACGTATGAAATGAGATATGATTGTATATATCATTTTCTGATCCCAAAACAAAATTGGGCTATTTCTTCTTGTCTTTAATGCATAACCTCTATCATGAAGTGTCAGCCATTAGCCTAACCATGCTCGTTCATAAAACCCGGTCATATAATATGGTATCTCCATCCCGTCATGACAAGTTCATTAAGTATTTCAAGCACCCATATCGACATCACCATCTCCGTCGCCGCCGCCAGCTCCTGCTCCTGCTCGACCTCTGTAAGCTTGCTCCGCATTCTTCCTCCTCTCCAAGCCCTCCTTCACCCACTTTTCACATGCGGCATCACCACCCTCGGCGATCTTACTGCGAACAACGCCCTTCATCACCTCACCCGCAAAGCCAACAAAGTTGTGTCGTCGCAGAGCATTCTCAAACATCCAGTCTCGTCGCTTGCGCTCCTCCCGCGCCAACAGCTCCTCGTCGCCAAAGTCTCGCGCTCGCTGTCGCAGGTCCCGGCACATGGCGAGGAGGTTGAATCGGATCTCGGTGCTATCGTATCGTGCGATTCGGCGCTGGAGAACGTCCACAACCTTTGTAGAAAATTCCTCAGAGCTGCAGGCACCGTGAGAGATGGGAGCGGGTTGCAGGCCGTCGAGCTCATAGAGTGTGCCATTGATAGGTGTGTAAGCGATGAAATGGAAGGCATCCTCTGTCTCTGCACCCGTCTTATCCGTCTCGTCGGCAAAGGGGCTGCTGCGAGCAAAGCTGTTGTGCACCTCCCGGATGAGGTCAGAGTTACTAAGCGCCTCACCGCGGAACTCAGGTGGCAGCACCATGGTGAATTCTCTAAAGTCGCCCAGCTGCTCGCCTACCTCGACATCTTTCGTCTTGTTCAGCAGCACGCTGAGGAGGGCCTGTGTAGCACAGGCATTCTGGATCGTCTGTGCGGCGAAGAAGATGTTCTCGGAGGCGGCGTGGTCGAAGGAGCCGTCGCGGGGTCCCTCGGGTGTCGCATAGGGTTGATCGGTCGGGTACTTGAAGAGGAAGATCACGCCGTAGACAGGATGCAGGGTGAGAAGCTCGGATGGGTCGAGGGTGAGGAGTTCTTCGAATTGAACGTCTTTGACGCCGAGGTTCTCGATGAGGGAGGTAAAAACACCCTGTTTTCTCTGTGTTAGCTTTCGGAGAGATCAACAAGCGAAGAGCCCAAATCTTACCGCATCGGATTCAACTAGAGTAGCTCAGGTTAGCATTTTGATAGACACAGGAAGAGAAAGGAGACTAACTAGTATTCCATCCACCACTCATTGTAGCGACAGGTGTAGCGTTTTCCCGGCAAGTTTCAGCTGCTTCCAAGGATTATAAAATAGCGTGTTGGAAGAAAGATAATTTGTCTTCTTTTTTTGAGAGTACGGTGTTCACTGTGTGGGCGTCCTGGGTATCGGTGTTGTGAGGAAATGCTTCGCAAAGTTAATGACGATCTTGAAGCTTCATAGGCTGAACACGAAGCTCCAAGCCGGACGATGTCTGATATCATCCCCCACTGATAAGATAAGGAATCCGAGGCAGCAACAAAGCTACGACATCATGGTTGCGATGTCAACATTCCTGTCTAAGTAGCGGGTGTTACAATAAAATTTCAACAGAATCAAGTCAAAATTATTAATTACTTGCTTCAAATCAACCGCTATCAGTACTTGCTTTCTGGCCTTTCAGCTATACCAGCATAAAAATAGACTAAACAGGCAGGCTCTCTCTAAAGAAGCGCTAGCTAATGGATGGGAAATCAACACAAGGGCCTGAGCCCAGCTGCCTTCTGGAAAGAGTTTCCCATGAAGAGGAACGAAACAAAAGAAATGGAACACCATCAACTCCAGTATCTCCCCACGGTTCAGCGTCTGCCGTGCCTGACACGTTGGTATAAACTTTTTCCGCTCGTCTCACATCTCATCTGAACGCATGCAACTCGTTTCGACCAAAAGACATATCTCTCTGGAACCCGAATCCCTACAGGTGAATAAGTGGTTCCCTATGCTCGCCATGCTGATTGCCCTCCTGAACTCCCTGCTCTCCTCGTAATCTTTCATGATCCTCCGGTGCCCTCTCCGCTTGATCTGCCTCAGTACCTATAGTTGTCCCTACACCTTCATTCTCAGCCGGGTTTTCGTTGTTTTCATCATTCTGAGCCGCCGCTGCCGCTGCTGCCGCTGCTTCTCTCGCTTCAGCTTCTACGCGCTCCCTTTCAGCTCGCGCTGCTGCTTCCAGATTGGCAATATGCCTTTCTGCAACACCCGGTGCAATACTTGCTAGAAACAAGAGACCAGCTCTCTCCAGACGTCTAACTTGGGACAGAATCCAATTGTCTGGTCCTTGGTGCTGCTCTACAAGCCGCCTTGCCATCTCAGTAGGATCAGGGTTTGGTCTGGGCTGCGGGTTCTGCTGGTTATGCTGCTCTGGCACGGCAACGCCCTGTTGAGGCCTTGGCTCCAGGGGAATTAAGTTCTCTAGGTGTCGTCCCAGAGGTCGCCAAACGTGATCTGGAACTCCGTTAAAAACGCCAGTACTGAGCACAAAGATGAATACAGCGATCACAATAATGGCAATCCATCGATACCAGCTCGCATCAGGAGAAGTAAAGAACCAAACAAACAAGGCCAGACGGAACAGAAGCCAAATTTGAGGCCACAGCTGCATAAGCAGTGGCGGAAGTGCTGCCATCGGCGGGTTACCGCGATGCATCAAAGGGCCCATGAACGCCCCAGGCTCCGCTTCCTGGCCTTGATTCTGAACTTGGCCTTGGCCTTGGCCTTGGCCTTGGACCTGAGGCTGGGGCTGAGCTTGGCCCTGGTGCACAGGCTGTTGAGGCAGAGGCTGTAGACGTTGATTGACACGTAAAGGCTGCGGTTGCGCCTGGAGTTGGTTGAAGTAATTCGCTGCCGTAGGGGGGCGAGGATTATGATGATGGTGGTGGTGGTGGTGATGTCTCTGTTGCATTTGGTCAATTCCAACCTCCTGAGTTGGACCGGCGACAGTTTGACGATGTAGTTGGTTTAGTTGCTGGAGTTGCTGTACTTGATGGAGTTGCTGGAGTTGCTGGAGACTTGTTTGGGTTCGAAGCCGTGGGGTATAATACGCCTCAGAACTAGTATTATTGAACAACAAAGCTCGGGGGCCTTCGGGTGATGAGAGAATGTACACCTCAGGCCCCTGCCTTGGTTGAGAATTTCGAGAAGCTGCGGTGGGAGCAAGTCGAGCAGAAGCGGGCTCGGGGGTCCCCCGTCTGCTAGACATGATAGAATACCCATGTGGGTAAACAGGTGCCGGTGCTCCGGGTTGTGCCAAAGGACGGTTATGTAAAGAAGTGCTAGAAGCACTCCGCTGCATTGCACTAGCCACTGCTGACGCAGATTGGTTAATATCAGCACTCCGAATGATGTTATGTACATCGACTGGTGACATGGAGGCCGCAGCACCACTGCTCCCCTGTTGCCCACTTCCTCCAGTTCGTACGACAGTCTCGACCTGGTACGTGTGCCCGTTTGGTCCAACATGCTCGCGATATATGGTTTGGCCTGGGACTGGGGCAGGGCTTGCTCGACCGCTACCGTCCCCCACTGGAACAGTTCCTGGGACGTTGTCCCCAACACCGCGCATTCCCATTTGAGCTCTTGTGCGTTGACTATTGTTGATAGCCCTGTTCATAGCTTCTCGCTGGAGGTTATTCAGCCACTGCGTCATGTTCTGGTGGTGATGCTGGAAGGCCGCAGCTTGCTCAGGGGTATGAGACGGAGAGGGTGACGGCATGCGTGGCTGAGGAAAAGGGTTGGAAGTCGGGGGCATCGAATTTCGCCAAGGGATCTGGTATCCTGCGACATGACCTTGAGGGTGTTGAGGTTGTGCTCGCAGAGGATTCGTTGGCGGGGCAGAAGCGGTCGGGCTGGGACCTGACGATGGTGCTGAGGCGGGAGCAGGAAGTGACGAAGGCGCAGAAGGTGCGGCTGCGGCTGCGGCTGAGGGTTGGCTGTCTTGCACATCGCGAATAACAAGATGGATTGTCTGTTGCTCAGGGTTGCGAATCTATAGCAAGGGAAAGCCAAGCAATTAGTTGGTTGATCCATGGTCAACGGTGTAATTGTAAGAAACATACCACATCTGCACCAAATATGTCAAGTAAGGTGTCAGACTCGCGAACAATGGCGCGTCCGCGATGAATCAAGCGCTGGTTCTCATCGGCTGGGCGCAAGGGGAGGGTCTGTCGAATCTTGTCCTTGAGCTGTTTGACTGTAGTGTTGGCAGCAAGACTTGGAAACAGCAGTGGTCTGGTCACGCCAACAGACGGTGACAAAACCTGTAGGTTTACAGTTTGTCCGTCAACTGGTGAAGGCGTGGTGGTGGTAGATTTATCGTCCTCGGGACGAGTCGCAGAAGGCATAGAAGCCATGATGATCAAGCTAGTAGCATGCCACGCCAAGGTAAGCTAAGGGTGAATGAAGTATTCCGAAATGTCGGAGTGACGGAGGGGCGACTAAGAATGAAGAATGCGACGGATCGACGTCGAATAGACTATGGTGCAGGAACATATATATCGGTAGTCGATAACATAAAAGGCCGTCCCTCAAGTTGAAGAAAGTAGCGACTTATTGACTGACGTCGGTTTGTGTCGTCTTACTAACACTAAACGGGTCGCATGTCAAGGGAGAAGAGAAGGTATGGCGGCGAATGAAGCAAAGATCAGTATTCGAAATGATGCGCAACAGATGAAGAGCGAATGCTGTAGAAGCTGTGGTAAGAGTTGGAGCAGTGTATTTGATTGTTGGCCCTTGAAAAGGCAACGCTTTTGCGGAGAGAAAGGAGCGATAAATGGAAGTGACGGTTCATCAACCTGGATAGTGGTCAGGGTGGCCTTTTGCCATTTGGGGTCTTATCCGTACCTACCTCAGGTACCTACTAAAGCTGCTAGGTAAGCTAAGCTTCTCAGGTACAGGTAACGTAGGCCTGGGGTGCTGGGTGCTGGTGCTTGAGCAATTGCGGTGTCGGTGGGTAGACAGGTACGTACTCTTGTCTTTGGTTGGAGTTGCTCATCGCTGAGTTGGACTTGTTATTGGTCGAGTCGCTCATCCAGTCTTACCCACATCTGTTCATCCCTTCCCACTTGAGCTTGTTCGAGAAGGCACTCCAGCACTCAAAAAGTCAATTCTCGGCGGTCGGCGTCTTTTGTATCCGAGACCTACAGCCCACCTACCGAACAAGATGTATGCAACTAACTAACTGGAAGCTTGAGCAAGTCGCAGCCCATCGTCATCGTTGGATTTTGACGTCAACATCCCGTCAAAAATCCAATTGACTCAATTCTGAGAGACTTTATCTGTCTCAATTCGACTCTCCTTCTCTGCGACAGCCCACGACTCCAAGTCGGCAGCGTTATCGCTGTCGCTTGTCTCTGCCCGCTATGGCTCCAACCCTTGGTCATGGCTCCTCCCAACTCGGCAGTCACATGCTCCGCAGCTCATTCTATACCCACGGTCGTTATGCAACCTGTGGTTCGCCATCTGCTTCGCGACACATGCTCCAAGCCTTGACGAAATCGCGATGCCTAGCACGGCCTTCGGCCTCTTCAATTCGAACCTTCGCCTCCAACTCGGGCAAGAGACCGAGATTCTCTCAGCGCCTTGGTGAGGCCATGCGCAACTCCAAAATCCAATGGTACCAGATCCCTGTCGGTCTAGGTGTTGGATTCCTCGGTCTCGTCCAATTTTACAAAGTCTCTTCTCGTGAGAAGGAGAGAATTGAGATGGAAGATGGACAAGAGGGTACTAGAACGCCTAAAAAGCGTGCCAGAATTCGTCCTGATGGTCCTTGGTACGTCGACTATTTCTGCCCCTATACCTCGGTCAATGCTAACTCAAGTTCAGGCAAGTCCAGGTCATGTCAACTCTGCCCCTGAAAGCTATCTCTAGACTCTGGGGTCGATTCAACGAGTTGACAATTCCTTACTACCTTCGAGTTCCTGGTTTCAAGCTGTATTCTTGGATTTTCGGTGTCAAGTTTGTTACCCCCGCCAATGTAGTGGCAAATTCATGCTAACGAGCTCAGTCTTGACGAAGTCGCCGAACCCGATCTCCACGTTTATCCTAACCTCGCATCCTTCTTCTACCGTACTCTCAAACCCGGTGCTCGACCTCTCGACCAAGATCCTCACACTCTCGTTTGCCCCTCCGATGGCAAGGTCCTCCAATACGGTCAGATCCAAGGCGGTGACATCGAGCAAGTCAAGGGTATGACCTACAGCATCGATGCTCTCCTTGGAAAGAACACACCTCCTGCAAGCGTTTCAGGCACTTCAGGCACTTCTACACCTGCGACTAGCCTGGCTTCTAACGATGTATCAGACGAGGAAGCCCTTGTCAAACAGGATGCGGAATTTGCCCAAGTCAACGGCATTTCGTACACTCTTCCCGATCTCCTTTCCGGTACTGGAAAACGTGGCCCTTCAGTGAAGGATGAGTCCATGCCCGCATCCCCTGGCACGGTTTCCGAGGTTAGTGCTGAACTGGCTCTGGGTGAGCGACCTTGGTACGATGTTGTATCACCGGATAAGACAACAGCCCTCTACTACGCAGTTATCTACTTGGCTCCTGGCGACTACCACCGCTTTCACTCTCCCACCAACTGGGTCGTCGACCGTCGCCGCCACTTCGCCGGAGAACTTTACAGTGTGTCCCCGTATCTGCAGCGAACCCTACCTGGTCTTTTTACCCTCAACGAGCGTGTGGTACTTTTGGGTCGCTGGCGTTGGGGTTTCTTCAGCTATGTTCCAGTCGGTGCAACCAACGTTGGCTCTATCGTCGTCAACTTTGATAAGGAACTGCGAACCAACAGCCTGTTGACTGACACAGCGGCGGATCGGGCAGCTGAAGAGGCGGCCAACAGGGGTGAGGTATACCAAGGATTTGCCGAAGCAACATATGAGGCTGCTAGCCCTATTTTGAGAGGCCATGCACTTCGACGCGGTGAGGAGATGGGTGGCTTCCAGCTGGGCAGTACTATCGTACTCGTATTTGAGGCACCTGCAAACAAGGTGGGTGAGAACAACCAGCACATTGGCTGGGACTGGGCGGTGGAGAAGGGTCAGCAAGTAAAGATGGGACAGGCCCTCGGAAGGGTGGTTGAGTAAAGTAATGCATGTTGTATAAAGAACAAAATCCCAGTTGAGCGTTTGGACATTTACATATAATTGTATAGCTCTCTATATAATTTATCAGCTCATGAAGCGTTTTACATTTCATTAGACTTGCTGCAATTTGTAGTTTTCGTCCAAATACGTGGCATACCCAACTTGAAGCAGAACAGACGAAATCATTAGTCCACTCTTAGGCCATATATACACTAAGAGTGATCTAATATTTATGTCAGTGACTAGATCACTACCAGTTTTTAGGCAAAACACCTGCTGGTGTTTCTTCTAGATAATAAGTTAGCAGTCAGTGAATCACGAACGCATCAATAGAAAAAGAACATTTTAGATGTTGATAACAATAGTTTTGTTTGTCCATTACAGGAATGGTGAGCTTCTATACTCTATCTCTAAACGCTAACTGTTCGCTAAAAATGCAGGTTCCCATCCCTAATCCAATTGACTTCTTGCAAGCTTTTATATAATGTTTAAGCGCCGTAGACCTTGACACGCTCCTCAAGAGGGACGTATGTCTTGGGGCCAGCCTCGCCCTCCTTGGCACCGAAGACGAGCTGAGCGTTGAGGGTCCAGGTGGAGGGGATCTTCCAGGTCTCGGCAACCTTCTCATCGATCAGAGGGTTGTAGTGCTGGAGGTTGGCACCGAGACCCTCAGCCTCGAGAGCAGTCCAGAGGAGGTATTGCTGGATAGCAGCGGACTGAACAGCCCAGGGCTCGAAGCGGTCAGCATAGATGGCAAATTTGCCCTGGAAGGTCTGGATGGTGGTGTTGTCGACGTAGAAGAGGACAGTTCCGGCGGCGTTCTTGAAGCCGGCGACACGGTTGGCAGTGGCCTCCCAGGCCTCAGCGGGGACGATGGCACGGAGGGCATCGGATGTGATGTCCCAGAGCTTGTCGTGCTCAGCGCCGTAGAGGACGACGACACGGTTGGTCTGGGAGTTGAAGGATGAGGGGCTCTCGAGGGTGGTCTGGTTGACGAGCTCGGTGATGCGCGAGGTAGGGATGGGGAGGTTCTTGGAGAGAGCGTAGTAAGAGCGGCGGTTCTTGGCCAGCTCGATGAGGGCGTTGGCAGAGAGTTTGGCGGCCATTGTGAGAGAAGGTTTGTTTTGTATAGGGTGTAGGTGTAGGTGTAAGTGGTGTATGTAAGTGAGTTGAGATGAGGATGAGATGGGATGGACAACGGGGAACAAGACGAATATATAGCAATATCTCCCTCACATAACAAATCTTTATTAGGCTACGACGGCACTATTCAACTATGTTGCCCCGCTCGGCATGTTTGAACCCCTCCATTGACAAGTTTAGTCCCCAATCGCGCAAGAGAGAAAAAGACTTCAGACCCTGCCGGTTCTGTCGATTGTAACCTCCACTGACTAATGATGCACCATCAGAATTGCATCAGTCAGGTACAGGCTTATACTGATTGGGTTAGTATGTTGGTCAGCCACCCGCTCGCACCTTTTTCACTCGCGCGCGCTAGGTCGGATGGGATTGCATAAACATTATTCAGCCGGATATATAGGCTCAAGAGAGTATAGCTCCGGAACTATCGAGGCTACCCTGAAGCGATCACGATGTTCTTTTTCTTTTCTATTTTTCTAAAGACCTGAGATTCGTAACGAAGTAGATATCAATTGATTATTAATGACTTGTGATAATAATCATAGACTTAACATACATCTCATAAGGTCAATTAATTTGAAATATTAACGGAACCATAATTGCGCCATATTCATATACTTGCAGCCATATCAAGTGGAGATCGCGTGTTATCAAACTCAGATATACAACTCACCGCTACAGACTCTATCATCTAGTGATAGACAGTCCGGAAGCAACACTATTTAGAAATAGACAGAAACTTTACATGCAACAGGAGCCCCAGTTCATCCCACACGGACTATTACTGATTGATTAGAAACCCCCGACTCGTCCTAGGGAAAAAAAACTTTTCCTCCCGCACCCTGAGTCAGGTATGCATTCCGGTAGAATACTATTGGAATTTAACCCCGGATTTCTCTCATGCCACCTAAGCTAGACCGCCGTGATTGACAATACGCGCGCGCGAGATTGATGAAGCAAGCCGAAACATTTATTCCGCTGACAAAAACCACGGCTTCAGACCCTTGCGTCCCACTTCCGCATACAAGCGAGTGCCGAGCCTATCAGACTGGATCAGTCGCCAGAAAGGGAAGTCTGGCGTCATGGGTGACAGGAACACATTGTACTCACCAAGAATATGTGTAACACTGTAGAGGGATTAAACGTCCATAGCGCATAGACTCTCCCGTCCTCAGGGTATCAGAAAAGTTGACCGCTTAGAGCATAAGATACGAAATTATTAGGACATCTTATGCTACTAAAGCTATAGCCTTTAGGCTATTTATTTTTACGCCCAAAGACTTAGGATACTAACTTTTCTGCTACCCAGTAGCCTGTATATCTGTCTATAGGTTAGTAGAAATAGTGAAGATCTTTGTGTAGTAGTGACTATTGAAAACTAATTACTCGTTGGTTCGACGGGAGGAGTTTGCCTAGTTGGTCACTCCTCCCGTCGGGCCAACGAGTAAGACGAAACACACGCACTAATCTCAGTCAAGATAAGGAAGGATCAAGGAATTCAACAGATGTCATCACTGGTATATATGCACTTCAATATTCAATCAATTGAATTTATAAATCTCATATATCAAAAAGGGCAAGACAGGCGCTTTGATAATCTTTATCCTGCCGCTAAGGGTATTTCCCATAAAGGAAATAGTCAATATACAATCCGCAAGAGCAGATAGCCACCCAAACCCGTAATCCTATAACGCCGTTACTATGCCCAATGCTCCTCCCCTCTCGAATCAGAAAATGCCATATGCTATCCCTCTCGCTTGTGCAGCAGCCTTCTAAACTGTGTCGGCCTGCATTCTCGAGTTTTGTTACAATGCCCTTGCATCGCCAGTTCTCCATCACATGAAAATAAAAACATATCCAAGCTTTTTTGTTGGTCCGTTTGTTTCGACATTTACCATGTCTCGGAGATGTACTTGCCCTCTTCCTTCTTGAGCTGCCAGAAGTTGCGCGCCTCCTCACGCTCCAGGTTGCCCTTTTCCATAGCGACGTCGCAAAGAGCATCCTCCACACCCTCACCCATACCCTTGCTGCTTCCGCACACAAAAATACGGCCGTCCAAAGAGTTGATGATGTACCAGACAAGGTCAGACTGGTTCATAACCTCTTCTTGTACGTACTTGCCAGTGCCAACTCGGCTCTGAACGACACGCTTCACCTCCTCCTCATGAACGCCCCACTCACCACTGTAGATCTCATCCACCAATGAATCTCGGATGCCTTGAAGGACCCAAACCTTGTTGGCACAGTTGGCCTGCTTGAGACGGCGCTGAACGAAGCCACGGAATGGGGCAATACCAACACCAGCACCGATCAAAAGCATGGGACCATCTGAGTTGAATTGCTTAGCCAGAGGATTGGCCATCAAACCCTTGAACATTGGGATGAATATTTGAGGAGAGCGTTCACCAGCAGCTTGGGCTCTCATGAACTTGTGAGCCTGTCGCTCAAAGAATCCAGATCCAACACCGGCACGGCAACCACGTCGCCAATCCATGGAGTCATGAACCGTGACAGCAATCTCGATCAAGCGGCGCTGAGCATGTTCTCGGAGGGTGTATGATTCGGTAGGGTCGTTGGAGAGAGAGTAAAATCGTGGCATGAGCTGAGCCTGGACGGAGAGAAGTTGATCCATAGGAGGGTGAGAGCTAGGGAACGCGTTAAGGATTTGAGAGAGGGTGGTGTGGGGGCCACCACGGAAGTCGGAGAAGATGCTGGCACCTTCATTAGAGCAGAGATACTCGAGGATCTTCTTCTCATTAGGAGCGGTAGCATGCTCCGCAATGACACGGAGCAGCTCCTTAGTGGGAGCATAAGACTGAATATCGGTAGTCCATGTAAGAAGCTCACGGCGTGTAGTGACGAGCTCGCGAGCCTTCTCATCACCCCAGACAGTAGGCCAGCGACCCTTTGTGGTCTTCATGAGAACAGGCTTGTCGCGCTGGAAGCGTGGGATCATGAGAGCATCAAGAATCTCATCCACCGAAATCTCGTCATTGGGGGCCATAACACCAATGGCACCACCAACCTTGAAGTCAAAAACTTCCTCAGGAGGATAGTCGGTGATATCAAGATCGAAGTGGAAAGTTCGCTTCTCAGCACCAGGCTTGGTGAGCTCACGGGTGTTGTGGATCTTGGCCGGGTACACGTTGTGGGGAGGATGAGGCTGGACGAATCGAGGGGGTTGAATGGTGGTGTCGACACCCTCATATCCAGGCCCAGGAACCAAATAGTTGTTCTTGGAGGAAGTGGACAAAGGGGAGGACTCAGAATCGGAGTCAAGTGAGACAGCCGAGTCAGAAGGAGAAGAAGTCGGCCGAGGAATTGAGGTGAAAAAGACAGTTTGCTCGGGCAAAGGGATGATGCCAGTCAGGTCGGCAGGAATCTTCTCGAGTCGAAGTCCGAGTGACTTGAAAGCATCGTTGTCGGGCAAGGGAACCTCCTCGTACTCAACGTTGTTTCGGTCGCTCATACAGCAAGCACCACCACAGCATCGACCCATGTACTCGGCTGGTGTCTCACCAGTGATTCGCTGAATGTCTCGGGCATTCTGGGCAATCAGGCGTGTAGATGCACGACGGCGGCGCTCGAGAGGGATGACTGGCTCATCTTCTTGGGAGTCGGAATCGTCCGAGTATGTCAGCGAGGGTGCAATTGAGGGAGCGCCCTCGGCCATGATGAGTTCGTGTTGGGGTTGAGTGGCGGGGTTGACGATGCCGTCAATTCGAATAGCAGGAGTAGTCATGATGGGCCAAATGTGTTTATGAGCCACCCGCTGGAAGTTGTTGTTGAGGAGCCGAAGTTTCGGGTGTAGATGTTGTTGAAAAGCTCTTCGCAACGAGTAAATTGTGACGACTTTCGCGCGAAAATATAATATGGTTCGGTATACGACGTCAGGACTCAAAAAGCATGACGATGCAGCAGTAGACAGGGATTACAAGTGCTGTCGCCTGAGAGGTAGGTGTATGGTATTTGTAGGTTTCGTAAAGTTTGACAAGTTGCAGATGCAATTGACCGATAAGAAAGTGTAACAATAAAGTCTCTTGTGAGGAAAGAAGAAGCTCGGGAAAGCTGGAGGGGACGAAAGACTCAAATACAAGTGGTAGCGGCCGAGAGCGGGCGGGAGGTTTTTAAAAATCCAATCCAGCTCCTGCTGCTGTTGCCATTGCCATGGATGGGCCCCGATGCGGGTTGGGGAATCTCCACCGTGGGGCTATCCATTAGGTGCTTTGCATTGGCACTGTTGGGGGGGCGTGTCACTACTAAACCAGTTAATACCACTGTAGCTGCCAGCCCGTGGATTATCTTATCAGTTTACAAGATATAAAGTGTTTAACCAAACATGTCTAAAAGATTACCAGGTATTAGAAGAGGGCGCAGGTATTGATCAGACCATTTCTCAGCACGATGCTCATCTCAGCTCAGGTACACGCGATAATAAGATAACGTTGCAAATACAGTCACCCGGTTTATTCTCCTTTCCCCAGGCTCAGAGTCAGGCCCAGGTTTAGATCCAGGTCCAGGTCCAGGTCCTAGGCCCAGCCAGCCCCAGGATAACAGAACCCGAACTCGAGAAAGTCCCTGTCCGGTCCCAAGCGATTCTAGCCCCTCTAAAAGCTGGTGTGGATTTGGCGCATATCACAACAGATCATGCCAGAACGTGAAGATATATGAATGCGTGGTAGATAATTGCTTAGATGTGATGATCAAATAGGAGGTTCGAGGGTTTACACAGGGTTTGTTGGCAAAACTCAAAGCACCGAATCAGGAGAGTACACAAAATGAAGAGTGATCATGTCCAATTTCGTTATCAATCAGTGCTTAATCAATCAGTCCAGTCAGTGCTTTGTCTCACATGCTGTAATCAATCCGTACTGTGCAAGCAAGGCCTGTCTCATTCAAACCTTGGTTCATAACATCCCTCGACCGACACTTTCACAAATAATTATGCCACTTTTGTTATCCTTTATCGATTGTCTAGTAGGCATTTGGCGAAGGGTTTCCCTCTGATTCTCTTCCATGACGGGTTATGAGCTAATGGTTGCCGATCCAGTGACCGGTTTGTGCAACAATACCCGACCCAGTCTTAGGATATGGAAATAAATAGTCTAAGAAGCTTAGTCTAAGTGGCATAAGCTGCCCTAATAATTTTGTCTCTTATGCTCTTAGCGGTCAATTTTTTTTGATACCCTGAGGCCGACTTGCACAACCCCATTTTCTAATTGGCTCATCGGCTATTGGCCCCTCTTATCAATCAGCCACTCGTTGATTATTTCTTTGTTCTGACACATCAAGATCAGATTTGTGCAAATCCTGAGCAATCAACCAACTCCACCACGTCACCAGATCTCGCCATCGAGTCCGATATCGAAGACTAACGTTGCAATTTGATGTCTATGCGAATTGACTGACAGGACGAAACTGACACTAATAATTATACAATCGGGTAGTTCGATCCAGCCAGTGCATAGAACAAGCAGCTAGAAAAACTAGAATATCCAAAGTTGGTTCTAGGGTAAGGACACTTGCATAACTCTCAAAGCTGAACCGGTCTCTCCGACACCACCATCTCTCACTGTGAAAGATCGGCATGTCCCTGAACGACCTTATTATTCTTGGGATAATACACGCCCATTCTCAATATGATCAGATCAACACAGTGCTGTAAACTACGGTTCAAGAGGTCAACGGCACACATGTGCGCATCATACGAGCTGTGTCTTCTTATTCGGATCTTTTCGGTTCATTTATCAATAGTGCAGCCCTTCCATTCATCAAAGTCATGAGGCTCTGTCGGCTACTGATGCTAGGCTTTGGTCAGAAAAAAACAGGGGTTCGGGACCTGGAACCAACCAGTCACGGCAGGCGTTTATCTAACCCAGTCAACGAGACAACGGTTCCCAGCTACGGGTCAGGCCATCACAGACATTGCCATTGAAAGAATACCGTCTATCTCCGTGATCGTGGCATGTCAGCTCCTCAACAATTATTGTAATTCAGTTAAACATAGTCGGGACTGCGCCCGGCTATTAGGAGTTCAAAGCCAGGTTACAGAGTATACAATTACTGTGTACAGGAACCTGGTAGACATCCTCTTACCCGTTGATCCGGTTCAGCGTTGTAGTACAACCTGCGTAGTAAGCGGATATCATCCCGTCCGATGGCCGAACCGAACGTTTCCGTGGGCCTTTCCGAGGAAAAAGATGCCGCCTGAAGGACCGACGGCGGGCGCCCGCAGACGAGAATAATGCGCTCTGTTATCAGATTTAATGACCTCGCTACCTCGCAGTATTTCCCCTCTCCCCGCATTTCTTTTTACCAGATTCGTTGGAATCTGATAAAGAGCCGAGTGAGTTTTTTCATCCTTCTCCGAAAACTATCCGAACCTATGAATGCAGAAGATGCACTCCGAGTGGCAGTTACACTTCTGTAGGTATGAAGAGTGACATGGCATGATGGAAGAGTCACATGCACTCCTTTCAGTTCACTTTGATACATCAACACCAAACAAGATATTAATTACTGTTTCTTTTTTCTAGCTCCGAGTCTAGCTTGGACACAAACTTGGATACCCCGGCTCCGAATGTCCCTTTCTCTTGTCTCCTTGTCAAATGATGTATCCCCACCAATCGGATCATCCCAACAAACCAGCCAAAAAAAAGTTATCAGATGGATTGACCTTTATCAATCCAATCTAATCTTGAGACATCCTGACATCTCCTTGAATGTTGAGATTAGATGCATCCCGTTAATTACGATGTGCAACTTGACCGATCTCGGAACTGATCGAAGCAGAAGGGACAAAATACCCACAGTCTCTTGTTGAGATGCTTTGTTGTCCTTGCACATACATATATGTATGTACTTCTCAGCCCATGCAGCTCGCCTTAGTACCAACATATGGATGGATGCATATCCATTGCGGCATTCGCATGTACAACACACAAGCGCAGCAGTCAGGTAAATCGATACCATCCCTGCTAACTGAGTTGGCCTGTGTCTGTTCTCCTTTACTTCCTTGTCCTCAACCACAACCATCAACCTCGTCAGGGGGATCCATTTCACCGACAGAGTTTGTTATTTTGCCCGTGGGAGCCTTTGACAGGACAGGGGTCACGGAAAAGAGTTCGATATCCTGAATTTTCCACATTCCCAATGGTGACTTGTCCCACTGGGGAGACGACGCCATCCTCAGCCCTGAATGGGTCTGGCTGACAGTCATGATCTGATAAGATGGGAAAGATCTACTTTTGTGGGTGGGGTCTACCAAACACAAACACAAACACGCAGACAGGTGGACCCAAGATTTGTAGAGGCAGCTTCTATTTCTAAAGCTAGTATTCTATGTACTAATGCTTCCACACATCTTCGTGTGTCTACTGGTTTATATAGTAAAAAGGTAATGTACTGGGTATCAAAGTATTGGTGCTCGTCATTCTTGTTCAAGCTACCAGTGATCTTCGTCGGAACTCCAGTTCTGTATCTGGAGAAGGTGCCTTGGCCATGACTACAGTCATTGGCTTTGGTCTATCCTGACCCGGCTTGAGGCGAATGTCGTAGTTGATGAGCAGATGCGCCAACACGAGCTTCATCTCATTGTTGGCAAAGAAGCGTCCAGGGCATGCATGCTTGCCCGCGCCAAAGTTGGTGTATGTGTCGTCAAGAGAGGTGAATTGCCATCTGTGGTTGGCTTCACTTGACTCTTGGCGGAGCTTGTAGAACCGGAAAGCGTCAAAACGCTCGGGGTCGGGGAAATAGCGCTCGTCAAGAGCAATGCCAGCTTGGGGGGCGAGGACCTTTGTGCCTGCGGGCAGCTGGGTACCGTCGGAGAGAGAGATGGGTTTCATGACCTTACGGATAAAAGATGCTGCATATTGGTTAGCTGGATGTGGATATGGTTAAGTGGAACTAAGAAGAGACTCACTGATGTTTCCGCTCAGGCGCTGGACTTCTCTCATGAAACTGTCCAGCTTCTTGAGCTTAGCCAAGCTCTCTTTCCTCTCCCAACCGTTCTCCGCTTCGAGAATCTGATAGGCTTCCTGGCGTAGTTCCTCTTGGACTTCTGGGTATGCTGCCAGATCACAAAGGCATTCGCAGAGCAGGTTGTTTGTGGTGTGGATAGAAGCGGCCGCAATGATGAGCTGCAACTCAGCCTGGGTTGTAAGATCGGACTTTTCATCCTTGGGCAGAGCTTCGAGAAGCCATTGGATCATATCATCGGGTGCGTCCTCGCCGTTGGAGAGTTCCATGTTTTGCAGTCGCTCCTTGAGGATAGGCTCGAGCAGTTCCTTAGCGATCTTGATATCCTTGCGGATCTGGCGTAGCTCTGATACGAAATATTGGCCAACAGGTCGAGCCCACTCTGGGATGAACTGGAGCTTGACACATGCGGTAAAGACGTGGACGGCAAAGTTGATGGTAGTGTCCATCCACTTCTCGTCGCGGTTGAGGGAGGGGCCGACGAAAGCTCTGCCGCTCAGGCGGGTGATGGCACGAAGACTAAAGGGTTGCCATTTCACAGGCGTCCAGTCCTCGCAGGCAGGGAACTCGGTGGCCAGTATGTACTCCAGCTCTTCTCTGAGACGAGGTACAACTCGGGTGAGGTTTTGAGTTAACTTTGTTCGGATCAACAGTGCAAGTGTTTCGCCGTTGTGACCGGGTGAGAACTTTGTGTACTTGCTTTGCAAAGCCTATCGGTATGTTAGCATGGAATGCCAACATGTGTGGGTGTAAGTGAGGTTTACGTCTGACACTGCTTCTGTTGCGCTGAGGACATCTTCTGGGAGTCCCTTGAGTTCACCAACTAGGCTTGCAGGTACCAAGACTTGTACTCCCTCGGTGGCCTTGATCTGATATACTCGATCGCGAAACTAGCAATAAGGTAAGTATATGGCGTATTGAACAACAATTGCAGGGCAACAAACCTTTGTGTAGCTATCTTTAATTAATGTTTCAGCATCAAAGATCCAGTTCTTCTTGGAAGCCTTGTAAAAGGGAACCTCGAGCTGAGATCTTTGCTTCTTTGGTAGTATCAACCATAGTGTGAGGATGAATAGAGTAAATGTGATGTAATAGCCAGTTCGCTTCCCTTCGAGGACGAGTTGTGGATATTGAACATTGACACCGACGGGTGAGGCGGGGAGACTTGAGGTGTTCTGCATGGTGAATATGAAGAACTCGAGGTTGTTTGGAACAGAGAATAGGGAATCGGAAAGAAACGAGACGTTTTCGATAGATATCAAAAGGCGCCTCTCTCTTTTCCCGAATTTTCGGTTTCAAGTTTTGCGAATATGGAATGCGATTGTGTTATAAGTGACTGGTATCAGCCGTGTATCAGAAGGGAGTCTCCACAACGAACGGGATGGAAACTCGATCAGGGATTGACAAAGACTCGGTAAGAGTTGCTAAACATAAACAACATGGGAGATGTAGCAATATACGAAAGGAATATGAGAGAGGGGAGTATATATCTGTTGTAGTTGTTAATATAGAGATAGATCAATGTCAAAGATGGCGACGCATAGACAAATGTCCGAGGGAACAAGTACTGGTCTACGTTTCATTTGTTCATTCCGCCAACTGGATACTTTTACGGCCTAAATCTAAAGGGAAGCATTCATCCATCTGTGTGTCACTTGATTCAACCGTCTAAATTGCTCGACCGTGTTTGTCTGAAACAGGTTGGGCCTTTGCAAGAGTGAGCGTCTCTCGGGAAGAGGCAGCTCCGGGTGTTAGCTTGGCGCTGGTGTCCGAGTAGCGCGCACAAGACTTCCATTTTAAGCCAGTCCTGGACAAGAAAGGATTCGATGTTTTGTTGTTTTGACGCGCTCGGGCTACTTGTGATCCAAGCAAGAGCCTAAGATTTGCATTTTGTCTTTCCCGTCTTTTCCGTTGAATGAAGATCATCATGATTGGAATTGATTAACATTGTGAGCAGCCAATCGTCTTGTTGCAATGTAAATACCGAACAGACCAACAGACTTTAGATCTTGGTTATAGCGTCGGCAGTTGAAGTTACCGAACTGGACTGGTCTGGAGATGGTTCGAACCTTGGTTAAAAAGAAAGAAGAGAATCCCTGGTGGTAGTGTTGACTATATTGCCTTGGGGATATTTGTACAGTACTTGACTCTGATATTTATCTTGTTGCATTCTCTGTCACCAACTTCTTGATGCCATCTACAGCTTAATGACCACCTACAACAGAAACAGAATCAAATTAAAATCCTGGAATGGCCTAAGCTCTCGGATGTCGGGTCTTCCATGTGCTAGCGTCACTGACTAGCAGCGGAAACGTCAGCATCCGTTGCAGTAAAAAAAAAGGGCCCCGGACCCTTGCGTGCCTAATATGGATCAACATCTCTGTCTCTCTCTGCCCTACCTACCTACGGATATACAAGTCAACTCATCTATCGGCGACAGTTGTCTTGTATTTACTACAGCGATCGTGTCACGTTCATCCCTGAATCTCGTTCAACGTCAGACGCTTTGGTGTACAAAGTGTTACATTCATGTCGCCGGCATGCTGGACAGGGTGAACTTGAGACTTGCCGCCCCCATATTTCACCACTGCTATATACAGGTCCTCGGACGGGATGTGGGAGTTTTGCGGAAGAGTGAAACTCGACTTGAGTCTTTCACAGTCTCATACCACAAATCACACAGATATCTCTCAACAATTAACTCCTAGACTCGAGATTCATCTTTACGGTTACAGCCTCAGATTTAACCAAGCCTATAAGCTTAAGTTTCTTAAAATCCATGTCAGCGTCTCACAATCGATAGATCACCCACACAAACTATCCAAAGTCATACGACTTTCACACCAACTCGAGCTTCACAAACACTCGAATTGCCTAAACAGTCCGAGTGCATGTTGCAGAATCTGCACCCCAGAAAATGCAATGGTTCGCCCGAATAACCTAACCCATCTACTATCTACCCAGGTACCTACTAAGGTGGGTAGCAGAAAAGTTGACCTCCTAAGTCTTAGGATACAAAAATAAATAGTCTAAAGGCTATAGTTTTAGTAGCATAAGATGACCTACTGATTTCATCTTTTATGTTCTCAGCGGCCAATATTTCTGATACCCTACCATCCATCACTCATTACGTCCCCGTTCTTGTTCCTCGATCCGCTCCGCTCCTCCTCTTCTTCCCCGCGCATGTTCCTGCACTTCTCGACATGAGGCAATCACCAATCGTTGTAAGCCAATGCTTACACCCAGACGCCCGTCGTTGAAAAATTCTTCACATCACGATACACGAACCTTGCTTCGATAGACAGATTTTCTCCTGCTCTCGTTGGTTCATCCGAGTTTTCACCATGATATATTCTGTTTTTGCGTGTATGCCTTGCCAGCACAGCACAACAGCCATGGCGGCTCAGACGAGGCAACCGCAGCCACATTCATAGACCGCAGAGCCTGGGTTACATAAAAACCGGTACTGATTTAGTGGTTGATACAAATATTAGAGCACTCTTAGTGTATGTATTGCCTAAGACTGGACTAATAATTTCATCTGTACTGCTTCAAGTCCCTGCCTGCCAATATCTCATGCGAACATGATGGTCATTTTGTTGAGGGAGCCAACTGCAATCTGTAAAAATTTTCACATCCTACAAGGCGGAGCAGTGAGAGGTCTGGTAGGAGTTGTTTGCACATTCCAAGTGTTGTTGGTTATATATCCATCATGCTGTCTGTTTCTTGATCTGTGAACTCGTAGTTCATCACTTTTGTTATTACCCTCAAATCGTGGTTTTAGTAGAATTCCGGCTTGGCCCTTCAACATGGCAGAGTTCCACGGACTTGGGTCCAAGTTCGATGGCTTTCAAAGTTCGACAAGTGGCAGCTCATCAAGTCCATTCGTGGTAAGTACCAACACTATATCACTGAATCACTACATCATTGCATCGCTATATTATTTCATCACTGCATCACTACATCCCAGTCTCTCATTCTAGTAGCAGGCTTCCGATACTTCAACTCACACTTCGCTATCTCTGACTTCCAGTGTGTGTCTACCACCGCTCTCAACCCATGACACGGAAAAGTCGCACCATCATATAGAAGACTTTGAACGCTTCGTTGAGGATCTTCAGACAGTATGTGTTTCCTGCCATAGACATGTTGGACCACTACTTACTTATACGTTCTAGTCTGCCAAGAGGGCGTTTCCTAATTCAGACTACTCCCGATATAACGATGTCCAAGTTCTCCTAATACAGTGGGACGAAGACGAGCTTCAAGTTGAAGGCGAACTCAATGAGTTGAGAAGGGTCTTTAACTTGTACGGCTTCACAACCACCAAGTTTCGTATTCCCACCTCCAATTCCCACCGCAAGCTCAACCAAAAAGTACTAAGCTTCGTCGAAGAGCATGAAAACGAGGATGCCCTCCTTGTCATCTACTATGGTGGTCATGGCATTATCAACAAAGCACGACAGTCGACTTGGTCTTGGTATGCTTCAACACTCTATCATTCTACCTGTTCGACCATGACTAACCATCTTTCACGACAGCAAGCGCGATAAAAGCTACGCTACAGTCGAGTGGTCTGCTATACAGACACTATTTGAAACAGCCAAATGTGACGTCCTTCTTCTTCTCGACTGCTGCGCTGCTGCAAGTGCCGCCCCCTTGACCGAGAGAACGACCTATATGATGGAGACAATTGCAGCTTGCGGCTTTGAGACATGGACATCTAGTCCAGGCGCACAGTCATTCACTCACACCTTGATCGAGGTATTGAAAGAATGGGCCTCGCAGCTCCCTTTCTCTGCCGCCATGCTGCATAGTGAGATCTTGACTCGGCTCAAGCACGCACCTCCTGATCGTTCCTCACAAGGCGTATTAGTTGAGTCAAGGAAAACACCCACTTACATTGTTTCGACATCTAATGCGCACGCTTCTTCCATCACACTCGGCAAGATGCCCGAAGAAGAAGAGTCTAGCTCAATATCGTCATCTCGAGCGATCCCTGATTCAAGCATCATGGACTTTACAGAGAGGGTACAGTCCGATGCCTGCTACTCGACCGAGGATCGTATACAGGCCTTATTAGCTACGGATACGAAAGGACAGCGGGCGGCACCGCATGTACTTTTGACAGTCGCATTAGAAGAGGACCAAGTCTTTGATGCCGCGAGTTGCGCACGGTGGCTGAAGCAGTTTCCACTCTTGGCAACGCACGTGAGTGTTGAGGCTGTATACCGCAGTTATTCAACTCTTCTGATCTTGTCCGTGCCGGTCGTCATATGGGATCTGCTGCCGGAGCTTCCGGCAACTCAGTTTGTGGGATATGTCAGAACCCGCAACCTCTTGTCCAGAGACATGGCATTAGAAAGCGCAGCGGCCCCGATTCCTATTACTACTAGGCACACGGCAGGAAACAAGACCGGTGACCTGCTTGATTGTACTTCCCCACTGAGATCCGTGTCAGGGCTCAGCAGTCTTGACTCGGGATATGACTCGTTCCTTTCACGACCTGGTAGCTTGGTAGTGTTGAGGCATAATAGACTACCGGGAGATGGGGCCATGAGCTCCGTTGCTGGCCAGGTAAGAATGGGTAAAAGACGGAACAAGCCGTCAACAGTTGAGCTCCTTGGACCAGAACGGCTGACTTCAATGCCCACCGACACGCGCCCCAGTCTTAAACAGCGGCCAGGCTCGAGCAGCCGGGGATCTAATCGCTTAGTTGTCTCGATAGGCGAAGCAGACCTGAATGGCGACAGAATCGGCCATACCTGCGTGCTCTGGTATGGATATGATGTTCAGCAGAGTCGACCCACCGAGAAAGCGGCACCAAAACCGACATGGTGAGTGAAATAACCCTGGATACTCAGTCAGTACAGTGAAGCTAATATGGATCTAGGAATGAGGATTTCAGGTTTCGGGTGCATAATTCACCCATGTGCCACCACTTGAGAGTTTCTGTATGGGGGGTTCAAATGCTGGAGCTCTTTGGCGAGGTGCATATTGACCTCTGTGAACTGGTCAAAAGAGGACAACTTCCAAAGCTCGAAGCATGGCAGACTCTACGCTGTAATGGGATCAAAACGGGGTCGATCCACATCAAGTTGACATACATAGATGCACGCGAAGACGAAGAACAGCAAAGTCTGGCGACCGAAATGTCAGCGGCAGAGCGGCAGGAGCAGCGGCGCAAGTTAGAGCGACAGGGAAGTGATGACGGGCAGGCTCGGGCTCAACAGATGGATTTCCGGGTTTGGTAAAAAGACCTTTACCTCGGTTTCTGTACTACCTAGGTAAGTTAGTTAGCTGGTAGTCAAAGGGATGTTAAAAAGTAGGGACTTGAAGCCGTACAGACGAAATCATTAGTCCACTCTTGGGCCATATATACACTAAGAGTGATCTAACATTTATGTTATCTACTAAATCGGTATCCGTTTTTATGTGACCTGCCTCCATATAAATCAATAGCGTCACGACAGCAAACATGTAAAATTAACGACTTGCATTACTCGAACTGTTCTAATCTAACAAAGACACAACACAGGGACTCCGAGCGTGGCTGTCGTGGGGGGTATCATGAAGTCGTAGGCCAGACCGACGAGAGCCACAAGCCTGGCCTTATAGCATCGTACAATCCTCTCTGATCCCGTGCCATCTCTCTCCGACCGACCGACCAACAAACAAACAAACCGACGGCGCGTCCAAAATGGCGGAGGAAAAGCAAAAAGGAAAACAGGTGCAGCTGGTGGACTGACTGATCAAAATGGATCCGCAGGCTTTCCAAGAAAAAAAACGTAAATGATGATTGATGTCCTTGTTCTTTTTCATATGCCTTGTTTTGAGATGCGAAGGTCCAAAAAAGGCTTTAAGATTCGGACAAACATTTGATATTTACAGATCCAACCCACCCGGAACGCCCCTCGCCGTTGTTGAAGAAAAGCCGTCAACCATTTTTTCCCTGATGCAGCAAGCTGAAGACAAATAAGTCTACCGGGAACCGTGAGATACCTGGGAAACCGCATGACAAAGCAGACCATCTCTTTCAATGTCCATTCCAAGCGAAATACACAGCAGCATGACTCTTTAAGCCATTTAGGACTTGTAGCGCAAGTACTCGCCGGCAACCAGACAATGGTCACGCTCGAAAGGTTCTGGTAACATGTTAGTCGAAGCACTTCAAAGTTATTATAAAGGGAAGTAAACATACCCAGGGTAAGCTGGAACTTGGGCTTAATGGACTCAGCTCGCATCTTCTGGACCTCAGCGGCGAAGACCTCGGCGGCAGGAGCGGTACTGTCGATACAGTTGGCCTTGATGGAGATAAGGACACCACCGTTGACCTTGAGGAACCAGTTGGCGTTCATGGCGACAATACGGGCCTGATCGGGCTGGGCAACATCGGCAAAGATAACGTCGACCATGGGCACGATCATGCGGTAACGGGCAGGCTGACGGGCGTCCTCAACAATGGGGACAACGTTGGGTCGCTTGGAAGCCATGGTGATGAGATCACGGCCGGATCGGGAAGAGAACTCGACGGCGTAGACGTAGCCGGTAGGTCCGACAATGTCAGCGACGTGAGAGACGGAAGTACCAGAGGCACCACCGAGGTAGAGGACGCGAGAGCCAGGCTTGATGTAGATCTCATCAGCACCACCAGCAATGGCAGCGCAAAGCTTGCTTCGGAAAGGGTTCCACATGCGGTACTCGATCTTGGTAGTGGTGGTGGTTCCGTCGTCGTTCTTGACGACCTCGTCGACGCTGATGCGCTTCTCGCCGTAGACAGACTCGCCGGGGGTTGTGTTGCGGGTAGCAAGACCATCTTCCTTACCACCACGGACAACGAAGACACCGGGGTGACGGTGAGGCTCCTGTGAAGAAAAAAGTTAGATCGCAAAATTTCGCAAAGGCAAAAAAGTTGACTGAGGGAAGACATACGACAATGACCTTGGCACCACCCTTTGCGCCAGTAGCACCGCCGCGACCACCGCGAGGAGCACCACCTTTTCATCTAGTTAGTATCTTCATCTTGTTGGCTTTGAGTAGAGATGCTTACCTCGTCCACCGCGACCACCACGGCCACCTCGATCACCAAAACCGCCACGGCCACCACCTTTGCGAAAAGTCAGTTTTCAAGTTGATCAAGAGCACGACAACAATGCCGCGAGAGCGCAATTCATACCTCGTCCACCGCGCGCACCACCACGGCCACCGCCGAAGCCGCCGCGATCACCACCGAAACCACCACGGCCGCCTCCACGAGCGCCGCCACGGCCTCCACGGGCACCACCTCGAGGAGTGAAAGGAGCCATCTTATTCGATTAGAGAGGAATTGAGTAAAGTTGAAGAGATTAGAGACGACGATAGATCGTTGTCGAGAAGAGTTCCACGCGCGAGAAGATAATCGTGTAAAGGCGGACGTGGATCAAAGTCCAAACTTGTCTGTTGTATAGCCTTGCCTGGGGGACGCTGGGCGTTCTGGGAGACTTTGAGAAAGAATTTTTTGAAGCTCTATGAAGCTTAGGCCCACTTAGTCTATGCAAGTTTCTCCGACTCCGAGATGGGTCCGGGGATAGAGCGGCTAGTGCAAGCTCGATGCATGCGTCTTGCACGTGGTGATAGAAGATAAGAGTCAGGTGATATGACTGATACGGCTGGACGAACGCTGCGATGTTGAATTACATTGCAACGACGATTAAAACTGCTAAAAACAGTCAATTATCTTGAATAAATTGATTCCAACTACTCCCTCGTTTATCTCGAATTTCTGCGAATTATTTCCGTCCTGTGACGTTGATTTCAACCTTCGCACAAACAGGGCAGGTAAACCCTAAGGCCTCATTCCCAAAGGAGTGGGGAAAGCGAGTTTGTGGTCCCTCCGACCTGTTAGGGCAAGAGCTTCAGAATTTCTCAATTTCAGCCCGCCAACCCACGTCCCGTCGTCGAAACCGTCACTCACCACCCAAGTCGCCGAGATGGTGAGTAAATACGCCCCCGTCGATCGCCATGATGAGAAAGAGGAGGATGTGCTGTTGTACGGATTATCGGGAATTTGCTGGTGCAAGTTTCCGACAAGATACGTCAACTTTGGCATGATTGAAATCGATGCGTCGTGGTGATGGACTCAATTTCGAAAATGTGCCCTGGCTGACTCTGGCTTTTTTCCCACTCTTACAGGTTCGATACGCTGCCACCGAGATCCAGCCCGCGAAGTCGGCCCGCGCCCGCGGTGCCTACCTCCGAGTGTCCTTCAAGAACACCCGCGAGACCGCCCAGGCCATCAACGGCTGGAAGCTTCAGCGCGCTGTTACCTTCCTCGAGAACGTCAAGGAGCACAAGGAGGCCGTCCCCATGCGACGATACGCCGGCAGCACTGGCCGCACCGCCCAAGGTACGACACTTGCGAGAATCTTCACCCGTTAGCGATGGACTTTAGAAAAATTCCGGAGGATCGCGGACGAGTGGGAACAGAAACGTTATGGGGAACAAAATACTGATGGAATTCATCAATAGGCAAGCAGTTCGGTGTCTCCAAGGCTCGATGGCCCATCAAGTCCGCCGAGTTCCTCCTCGGTCTCCTCAAGAACGCTGAGGCCAACGCTGATGCCAAGGGCCTCGACACCGGTGCCCTCGTTGTCAAGCACATCCAGGTCAACCAGGCCCCCAAGCAGCGACGAAGGACATACCGTGCTCACGGTCGTGTATGTTGTTCAATCCATTCGGCTCCTGAACTCGTCTAACTTATCTACAGATCAACCCTTACATGTCCAACCCCTGCCACATCGAGCTCATCCTGACCGAGGCTGAGGAGGTTGTCCAGAAGTCCGATGCTGTTGCCGAGCGTGAGCACCTCAGCTCGCGCCAGCGTGGTGCTCGCCTCCGCAAGGCTATCACCTCTGCTTAAGCCAATCAACAACCTTCTTCTCAAATAGACAAAATTTAAGCGCTGGTTGAAAACTGGGTTTACGTCGGGCATCTTCTGTGTTGTAACTGTGACTCTTGACAAGTCTCTTGAACAAAGAGACACAACACCAAGATTACAAACAAAACTCGATCAATTGTTCTAGGGTTTCTGCGAGGGTGGTTCGTGGCTTTTCATCTCCTGGTGTATGGCAGGCTACGGTAAGCATGGCATTAAAGGGAAACGCATGCAAAAATTCGCAAGGTTTTCTTGACGAAATAAAATCTTTCAAGTCCTCCTAAGTCTCCTACTTGTGATCCCAGTAACGACGTGACGTAGTCGCTTTACATCACCGAGCAAAGCATTTTGATCTCTTAGTCCAAAATGAAACCCGGAATTCGACATGGGTGTCCGGCTACATCACAGGCTCGGCAGCCGAGTTAATGACAAGCCAACATGAGAATAGAATCTTCACAACTCTGGTAAATACACATAACCTAAACTATGTCGTATTATTTCTCGGATAGAGTTTGTATTGTGTGTGAATACTGAGCAAGTTTCCCGTCCTTCACTGAGAAATCCTCTGAGCTAGGTATGTAAAGCCATCATCATATGGGTAGTTGAACATACCACCTATCCCGTCCTGCTGTGTCCAGATATCATAATTCATACTCGTTTCATGCTCCAAAAGCAAATAGCAAACGTTCTTTTTTCATCCATTACAATTCCAATTCATCAAGCACCTGCAGAAACCATGCAATACCTGCCTCATCCTAAAAGGCAGTGGTAGTCGTAGCACCACTGGCTCTGGCTTCTGTACTAGTGACAGCATGGATTGTCCCTGAAAAGCGCCCTCTTCCAGGGCTCTCAACGCCATCGCCCAGAGCATCGGATATTGTCCGTTCATCGTAAATGTTTTCCCATCCCGTATCCAGACCAAAGGCATTGGTGAGTTGGAATAACTCCCGAGGTCGTATGAAAGGTGCAATGCGAGCTAGGAGCTTGTCACGACACCTCTGCATCAGAGGTCCCAGGTTCGAGCTGTGAAGGTTCCCATTACCAGCAAGACCTTGAGTACCAAATGGCAAAATGCTCCTGGTATTCGTATCCACCATATCGACTGACACATAACCACATGATTTGAATGAAAGACACTTGAGAGTGTACTTCTTCGCATCAGAACGTAGGCGATGTGATGATGGTATATGTTGACCCAGTGGATCTGGCTGGTTTATCATCTGCTCGTCGGAACTAGAACCAGTCTCATCTCTGGCCGCCAAAATGTCCTGGATCTTGATGCCAGGAGAGAAGTGTTCTATGATGCCTGCCCATGAGAGTTGTTCAGGCTCCTGCAAGGTTTCTGAGGGTGTACCTAGCGGGTCCGGCGGCGGGTTGTTAGCCTGCACTAGGTTTTGAAACATCTGGGCCATTGGTGGTGGCGGCGGAGGAGGGCCATGGCCATGGCCGCCTGCCCCAGGGTGAGGTGGCATCTGGGTCCCCATTGGGAAAGCGATGAGACCCAGCAGATGAGCATTGTTCACGTTGGCGTGATGTCCCTGAAGAGGAGCTTGTGGTGTGAGAGTTGGTGGACCAGAAAGTGACACAGATTCCAAGTCAAGTTTCTCGAGTGTAGAAAGAGCCATGTTGCGTATTGTTTGAAGAAAGACGTGAGGCGAAGCCCAACAGTTCTTCAAGGACAAATGCTTGATAAAGGGCAGGACCAGGATGTCCTTTTCATGAGTTCTGGGGCTACTAACTCGTGTCATGAGCTGAGGGTCATCAAAGAAAGGAGCTGGAAGAATGTAGTGGTTTCGCTGGAACGTTGAGGGTGCAAACTCCCCACCGCAAATCCATTCAAAGTGAAGGCTCTCGATATTGGTCTGGGCGCCAATATAGGTGTTGAGTAGCTGGTACACCTTCTCCACAGCATCGACGGGAGATACTGGAGTGTCTTCAACACACCCTGGGGCAGGTTTAGAGATACGCCGCCAGTCGGCGATAACGCCCAATGAGACATTGTTGAGGGACGGCAGATTTTGCCAAAGATCATGGCGATTAAAGATGTACACATGGCTGCTTGGGATTTTGGCAATTGTGAGTGTTGTCAAATTCATGAAACAGCCAGCTCGAGCATTGTCGATGAGACCGATCACATAAGACTGGATCATAGCGCGATGAGCCCATTCAAGCTCTAGAAGCATCTCTTTTTGTGCTCTTGTAAGACTAGAAGGGATGAGTGGATAATTTCCCATGTCTGCAGAGCCAGGTTCGAAATCGGCACGGTTAGCCATCGGCAATGCGAAGTTACCCATCGGCAATGGGAACCGAGCTTCCGTGTTATTAAGCAGGGAAGCTCTCTCATCAAAATCAATGGTGTTGAGATCTGTGCCTTCTGTGTCGAGTATCATGCTCACAGCATCGTGAATCTGATTGTCTTGATATCCGGCGTCGGATGCCATCTTCCGCAGTACGGTCCGCTTGAAACTGATGGGGTTTTCAAAGACAGGCTCCTTGATATCCTTGAGCAGTTGGTGAAAATCCGACAAGCTGACGATGGTCGGCTTCTTTTGTTGAAGTTCAGAGTTGGTAATGCGCCAATTCTGGGTTGCAAAAACAGGGTCAACAGTGGTAGCGGCAGCGTTGCGTGCTATATGATCCGGTCCCAACAGAAAGCCAAGACCAGCATCGCAGCAGATTCCAAGATTGGAGACCTTGACCAAGCATTTAAGCGCCCTCCTCATAGCTTCAGTTTCATCAGCAGTCTGCT
>NC_026474.1:6170656-6189676 GCF_000240135.3 Fusarium graminearum PH-1
AGATGGAGGAGCAGTGCTTGGTCTTTCTTGATCGGAATTCAAATCCGAATCATCACCAGCATCATGCAGCATCATGTTGAGAGACATCGTTGGGCGATTAAGTCCGGCAATAATAGAATCAAGTGGCGTATTCGTGAGAAGTTTCCCGATCAAGGTAATAACGAATGCGCGTTGCTGGTTGCAAACATTCGGGCGGAAGGAATTAGGAGATATCGTTACTCGACTGGCGGGGACGTAGCGGGGATACGAATGCGACGGTGTAACGGTTGTTGTGTTGATGTAAGCATTGAAGCTCCAAGATATATACGGGCGAAGCAGCAGCAGTGCGCTCGACTTTGATGAATGAAGGGTGTGTACAAAATGGACCGGGCTGATGGATACTGAATGAATGAGCTACAGTTCAATACTGCAGAGGCAGCTGAACAGACGGGTTGAGTCGGATGAGTTCGGTCGGTGGCAAAGATATAGAAGGAAACCGGGGATCCAAGAGAAGTAGGGTCTTGTTTCCCGGTACTTGGTAAGAAGTTTTAGGTGTAGATGGACCTTGTGCCGTGTTCCATTGGGTAAAGGCCATAAATTAATTGCCTGATTGCGGTTCCGAAGGGAGGAAAAGAATAAGTTCAAGATGGGGATGGGGATGGATGGCATGTTTAAGCTCATCAGGACTCAAAGGCGTGGGGAAAAGCAGTACTAGCACAACAAGTCCAACCCCAACCCCTGCAAGTGTTGGTGGGTGATTGCCGCCGGTCAGGTTCCGGTGCTGCAGGAGTACCTGGAATAGCAGGTTAGGTGGCACTCTATAGGTGACAGGTACCTACCGAACGCCTAGGAGACAACTAAAATCCTTGTACCGGCCGGGCATCCATCACTCCACAACGGCACCTACTCTGGTTCCAGGTGCAAACGTCAGTGCTCAAGTAAACATGAGACTAAGGGTCTAGGGTTTGTATCGGTTTGACAGTACAGAGGTACAGAGGTGTTGTTTGCTTGCTTGTAACAACTTGGCAATGTTGTATAATTTATTTCTTCTTGATGACAAATTTGCTTTGTACCAGTAACACAAGGGGGTTGAAACTGACATTCACCGACCGGCACATGTTTGTTTGCTCGTAGTATGTGGCTTGTTTCCTCCCTAAACCTTCACTCTCCCAGGGACTAGACCAATAGAGAGGCCTTCATTACATCACAATAGCCTTAGTACCTAGGGTCCTAGAGTGATAAGAAACTAACGTGCAGTCCTATGATGCAGAAGACTCAATATCTGACAGGTTGACTAACAATGTTTTGCCTTGATCATGTCATGCCAGCTTTATTACATTCATGGCCATTGGACATGATTGAGTTACGGAAAAGGCCGAAGATTGATCGATGGATGCAGATGCTGAAGGATGACACCACCTACCTACTGTGTGTAACCGTGAAACAGCATCCGCATATCTCCGGTTGTTTGTTTCCTCTTTACCCAAAAATCATTCACAAATAAATAAACTGGACAAAAGAATCTCAAGTCACAAGTTGAATTATTGACCTCCACGACGCTACCATCAGGGGATATTACCATGACAAAAACAAGACTATCTACATGTATAAGAAGAAAAAAACAAATTTCATGCACGAACCAATATCGCGTCCTAAAGTCTTCCTAATAAGTTCAAGCCTCAGCATCATCAGTTTTGCCGGCCCAGAACCAGTATCTAATATTCGTGTTAGTCATTCCGCAATACACCCAATTTGAAAGAGAGTCACTTACAGTGTTGCGTATTGAACCTCAAATTCAGAGGCCATGCCGTTGCATGTTGCAGGAGCACTGCCACCAGCTGTGGTAGTTCGGTACACCTCCTTGATGTCGTGAGTCGCACCCTTGATGGTAAAGAGTCTGAGCCAGGGCACAGCAGCCTCGCCAAGCTGACCCTTGGCTGAGAATGATGGCGCAGGAGCGCTGCTGTTCTTGGCACAGGGTGCCTCTCCAATAGTTTGCTCTGGTGTGCGGAGGTCGAAGAAAGGCACACCGTCGGCAGTGAAGTAGTGGTGGCCAGACTCGGGAAAAGAGGCAGGGCCAAGCTTGGCAGCATCTGTCAAGGGAAAGTGGACAGCCATGCCGGGGATGCGTTCAACAAGATCAGGGTACAAAGCAGCGGCGCAGCTGGCGTTGAAGAGAGTTGCCACAGCACCGGTAGCAACGGGTGCTGATGAAGGATTCTTGGTGTCACATGTATAGTTTTGCGTACCACGGCCGATAGCAACATGCTTGAGGTAAAGTCCCTTGGAAGGAGGAAGTAATTGACCATCTTTTTATATGTTAGCACTTGAGGAGACTGAAGCTGGGGCGAAGTGACATACCAAGAGCCATCTTGGCTTGTGAGAGATCACAGACGGGAGCTACATCGTATGCCTTGGCAGCCTTGACCTTTTCCGCAACGAGGTTGAAGTAACCAGACAATGATCCTAATGTGTCGATGGCAGATCGAGTATCGGTAATGGTGGGCTTGGGGAAGCTAGGTGCTGCAGAAGCAGTCACTGCCAAGACGGACGCGACGAATGTTGATAATTGCATCTTAAAGTGGTGTATATGTGTGTTTTGTTATGAGTTCGAAGGTGTATAGAGAGTATCGATATCGTTCCAGTCGTCAAGACGTTTGTCGTTACAGAGAAGTATAGCCCCAAGAAACAATAGAAACGTTTGTAGATGGTCGAACAAAAGCAAGACTTGAGATACTAAGATAGACGACTTAGGAAATAAGGAAATAATATATAAGGAAATAAAGAAAAAACAGAAAAAGGAAAAGAAGAACGCTCAGCGTCTTTCAATGGTAAACAGATGCAGAGAGATGGATCTTTTCCTGCCTCTTTCTTTTCTCTTCTCTTTTTTCATGTTGGACGAAGACCATCTCTTATTATACCAGCCTTCCCCTCTAGCCAAGGCCCTGTTACACGCGCCTGAGCGTATGGGCGGCAAGTAAGAGCAAATGACCATGATTGGATCATATGCCAAGATATGTATGTAAAAATAAAACACCGGCCGGGCCCTTGTTTCCCACGTTGAAGATGCAGCTTGGCTCATATGTGATGATCATTCAACGAGGTCCAATCATTAGGTTTCCGTATGTAGTCGCTGGGGTCGTGATTGGCCGAATGACAACTGTTTAAGCGCTTGTCTCGGGCGACGGCATATGGATCCACGGGCGTCAAGAGATTAACATGGGGACATGGAAATGGAAATGGCACGATAATGATAATTCCGTATTCTATAGATTTGCCATGCGGTAGAACATGCAAGCGAGAGAGATCTCGTTTGTTGGTTGATTGTTGAGAACCAAATACGATGAACGATCTTGATCTTGAAGCTTGGACCATTTGCTGGCATTCATGTCATGACTTACATGTTGATGAAGTGCATTTTATTTCATGTCAGCACTTTTTAACATTGATGATGTGCGGACAACTCAATCAATGGCTTTCCCCTCTCTTCTTAGTACTAAGGTATACACGAAAAAAATCAATATCACAGTAACCCTGGTATTTCGGTCACACTCCAACCTCTTCACTATAGTATCCGCCCATCTTCAATACAACCAGGGTCCCTTGATAGAACCCAAGATTCCAAGATCTCTCGGCGCCACTCGCGAACCAACCTCAGCCCAGCATCAAAACATTCAAGACCTGGCAAGAAACGAGAAACAAAGGTCCTCGGACATCGTAAATTGCATACAGGGTACTGCTAGATTTGTTTTGTGTGTACAAGACTCTGATTGGTCTGCCGGGCCATGGTTGTCTACGGGCCGCGATAAGCGGCCAGCGGCTGCAGAAAATAGCAACGAGCCCCGCGCAACGTCAAACAATCAAGCAAAAGAACCCCCGCCCTCTTAATTGGGACGGGCTATTTTTCGCTTTCGTTTCCCATCATTGACTTGCATCTCTAGACTAGTGGGACGAAAGGGCTGTCACATGTCTTGTTTATTTACTGTCAAGGTTGCTTAGGTGGATCATGATATGCTCTAATCCTATTCTACCTATACTAGACACACATATCCTATCCACGAATACCACCACTACCATTTATTCATCTTGGCATCCCGCTTACATGACACATCTCGCTTGTTTGCTTCAAAAATACACAAAATACATGTTCCCAGATATCTAATTACTCCACTACCGAGCCCCTTCTGGTGCAGGCTTGTACTGATAATGATACAGTCCCGTCTTCCGCGGACATTCCTTTTCGAGCTCTTGACCAAAACACTTCTAAAACAGGACAGCACATCGGCCTCTACTTGGCGGGATCTTTAGGCGCTCCGTCCATTGGACTGCCAAGTGAGCCCCCGGCCACTCCCGCTGCCGCTGCCGCTGCAGACTCGAGATGGGTTACCCGCTGGACATCCGACGAACTCATCCAGTACAAGCACATGAAGACCAGCAAATGAAGTGCCACGCAGTATGCTCCAAACAGGTTTCTACTGGTTCTTGAAGCAAGAACTGTACGAGTCAGCGAATAAACTGCCCGCTCTGGTAGACTCATCCGCTTGTAGGCTCGAGCAGATTCCCGCCCGCGGAAAGCTGCAAATGGAGAGATATTGGACTCGTATGCCTGCCGGTATCGATCCATGGCGATTCCAGGATTACCTGTTTCGCCAATCGACACCGTCGACGGGTTGGGGTTTGCGCCATACGCAGACGATGTTGCTGCTCCACCCCCTCGGTTGTATGTCGAGACGTATCTTGTCTTTTCATAGAGGTTTAGGTTATCCTTTTGCAGTGCTGCGACCTCCTGGCGCAGTTGTGACACTGTCCGGTGTGTGTTGGACAGTTCTTCCTCCAATTCACCGTTCTTCTTCTTGTAACGGTCGCGCTGGGCCGTGACCATTGGCAGCATGCCCGAGCCACCGCCGTAGACTCGCTCGCCAGGCTCGCCACCTCCCATTCGAGGATCCATACCACTGATGATCGATGATGTTGGAGAAATTCTACCACTCTTGCGTCCAACTGCTCGTGTGACATATGTTCCAGCAACGGATGCTCCGGACGGGAATGCATTGGCCCCCTCCTCCTGGATTGTCTCTAAATCAGTCTCCAACTTCTGGTTGAGCTTCTGAGACCGCTCCAATTCTGCGTTTGTTCTTGAGAGTTCTTCTTGAAGATCCTCCAGACGACTCTGTAAGTCGTTGTGCGAGACACGCAGAACTGTCAATTCATCGCCGAGCTTCTTGTTGCGTGCCAAGAGAAGTTTCTCCAGGGAGTTGCCCTCAGAATCCTTTGACTCGAGATGCTCTCGTACCTCATCGTCGTCACCTGTAGAGAACTCGATACTCTTCAAAACCTCGAGCTCTTGTTTTATCTCATCATAATCGCCCCACTTTTGCACCTTATTCTTCAATGTGTCCCTCTCTTCCTTTAGAGCATTCACCTCTCTTTCGATAGATCGTAGTTTGCCGTCCAAATCTCGCTTGAGGCCTTCTTTCTCCACGCGAGCAGCATCCAGTTTGCGAATCATAGATTGGTTCTCTGACCTGACGCGCATGTAACCTGGGTCGTCTTCAAGGTTTGTTTCAGGTTGCTGCTGGGCTGATGACTTGGCCTGCGCGAGCTCTAGACGCATCTGCTCGTTACGGGCTTCAATCTCAGCGAGACGAGCACTCGTACGATCCAAGTCGGAGTGAAGCATCTCAAGCTCGGCACTTGAGACCTGGTTGCGCTGGGTCTCTTGTTCTTCGCCATTCTTGCCCAATCGTTGGTTGACTTCATAGCTTGCACGCATCTCAGTCAACAGGCGCTCTTGCTTCTCGACCTTATCCTCCAGGCTCTTTTCCTTGGCCTCCCAATTGTCCGTCTTCTCGTCTAGGACAGCAGTCCATGATGTCTCAACTTCCTTGACACGTTTCTCGAGGTTCTCTTCTAAATCCTTTCGAGCTTTTCGCTCAGTCTGTAGCTTTGATTCGACATCCTCTAACTGAGTCGTGAGAGTTGTAACATTTTCTTGCAGGTGTTGGTTTTCTTCTGTTATTTTCGGTAAAGTATCCTCAGCAAGGAGCATCGAGTCGACCGAGGCCTCAAGGAGTGGGTATGGGTCGGGCGCATCGGAGAAAGAGGCATATGTCTGCAGAAAGGCCGAGTTGACAGACTTGGAATGGTTCGTGAGAAGATCGATGAAGGTCTGATAAGCTACAATATGGTTAGCTCAGTTTTTGATCGAAATGTTGCGCTATTCTTACATTTTAACAAGCCCTTGATTTCTGTCAACTTGGAAGAATCATCGAGTTTCCGGAACTCCTTCGTTTTTTGTGCCAGTTCTTTACGCTGAACAGTTGAGTCACGTTGATAGGCGACAATGTCGGAAGCAGTGTTATCTAGGTTCGAGACAAGAGTTGTGAGGTCGATTGCTATACAAAGTTAGTATCCAACCGTTATAGATTCTTGCTGGTAGCCGTACTCCTCCATGCTGAGATCGCATGTTGAAATTTGTTCTCTCCTTCAAAGGTTGGCGCAGGCGCAACGGGCTCAGGTGTGGATGCCAGAGCGGCTTCAACAGCTGCGTCGCTCATGGTAGGGGTATGGAGTTGTAGATCTTAGTCGGCGCAAAGGAGTGTATACAGCAGCCTCGGACGCCGCGAACGGATGGAAGCGAGTGTTTCGTAGTTGGTGCAGTTAGTAAGGTCGTCGGTACGACTTGTCGTTGCCGTGGTCAAGTTGAAGCCATGAGGGAATGCGAAGGGATGCGTATCTTGGGGCCAGTTTGCGTGGTGTGTCATCTAAGCTCATTGGCTACGTAAGCTGTCAGGCTGTTGACGCCAAGAATACAGGGGCAAGTCCTTGAACTGATCCCCCGCAGCCTTGCAGTTCAGTGAAGCACAGCCACTGACCAAACATGTCCATTAGGTACTACGTAGGCGCTGTACCCACTCAAGGTCGCATCAGCTTCCAGAGCTTCAGATCCGATGCATCCACTTACTGATGTCAACATTCCCATTCGAAAGTGTCCATACAGCCCAACTGATTGATATTCAGCCCACGATACATGACAGCAGACCAGGACTTGCGCTGCTCGCCCAGATGATGCTGTTGATAATAACGCCGCTATGACACCAGATGGCTCAGGCGATGGGCCTTCAATTATCAGCCCCGAGCTGACAGGCCGCGAGGTTGGCCCTTATGTTCTACGGACACTGTTGGATGAAGTGCCGCTCTCTGCGGATGGCTCCCAAGACGATATCAAGATCAACTGTGTAGACTACTTAGGTAGGTTTCTGCCAAATATTCAAAAATGTCTGGACCAATTGTTGACCTGTGAGCATTTAGATGCGAACTTATATGTTGGAACATCCGCTTCAGAGCTGCTCCATTTTGTCCAGATTCCTCCCGACCCGAACGATCGATCCGGCCAGCCCGTTTATATCCTTGCGTCCCGGCTATGCCCTCAATATGTCGAGACGCCAGGAACTCCGAATTCGCGACCGGGTGTACAGCAAATCTTACTATTACCGCGCGTCGGAAAAGCATGTATCTTGTGTAACTGGACTGTCACTTTCTACTCTCTACCAGAGCTCAGCCCTGTCTTTGGCACGACGCTGGTCAAGAACTGTAGCTGGATAGGCGGCATTGACCTCAACGAGCCCCTGCTTGACAATGATGGCCCAGAAAGAAGTGGAGGCGTCACTATCCTGCTTTCTTTAATGCGCAAGATTCAGGCAGTGCGCGTAGGGGAAGATGCTCGTGTCACAAAGGTAGGCATCAATATGGTTTGGGGGCTTGATCTATGTTAACGGTTTCCAGAAAATTGACTTCTCGGGAAGCACTTTATCAGTGCGCAGAGACTCAATCGCGTGTGTAGCGGATTCCAAATCCTATGCGCTCATTGACGTGGAGCAGCAACTGAAGATTCCTTTGATGAGCATCTCGTCCTTGGAGGAGACTACTTCACCTAGTGAGATTGGACACGCTCAGAGTATTGGAACAGACACAACAAGTGGGCTGCTTCGGAGCTCTTCTTCGACTGGAAACCGAACTGCCAGTGAAGCCCCAAGCCATAGCCGAAGTACTAGCCTGGGAGGTTCGATATTGGACAGCATTCGTCGACAAGACCGTGGCAATGAAAGTGATGATTTTCTTGGTCGCCACCCTTCGCCACAACTGTCGTCTAGCCCGAGGCCCTCTATGGAGAGAGCCTCAACTCCAAACCCGGCACTAGATAAACCTTTACCAGCTGCGCCATCACGCTCAGGCACCCCCTCTCAAACAGCGAATCCTAGACCCAAGCCTGGCGCGGTCTTTTTGAAGCCTCATATCACCTCACCAACCCCTGATGAGTTCTTGCTCGTTACTGGAACCGACCCTTTGGAACCGGGAATCGGCATGTTCGTCAATCTAGACGGCGACCCTACGCGACCTACCCTTGAATTTACTAGGTATCCTCGGGAGGTTGTTGTAGACAGCCCAATTTCGGATTCTGACTCATCGCAACCGTCCCTGGGGCAGCAGGAGGAGGGCTATGTTTTAGCATCGTTGACTAAAGAGGTCAACGGTGCCTTGAAGCATGGTCTTGAAATTCAACGATTTGATGCTGGCTCAGATGTAAACCCACAGAGGTACTGGTTGACAGCTAAAGAAGTTGGTCAGGATGGGGTTTATGGCATTCGCTCACTTGCTGGAACTGAAGAAACACGTTTCGAGGAAATTGTCCAGAAGCTTTCTCAAAGACGATACACACCTTTCTCTGTTTCCGCCTCCCCAGGCACACCTGATCCTTCATCTGCAGGCAAGACCTCAGATTCAAGGACTGCTTTATCGATAGAACATATGTCGAAAGAGAAGGAGCTCTTTGACAGAAATATTGACTCGCAGGATGAAGAGTCACTCCCAGAAGAATGGGAGGCAAATCGTAACGCAGAAGGAGAAGAGTTTGCTCGCCAACTTGCCAAGGCACATGCTAATTTGGCAGTCTGGAGTGGCAGCCGTATATGGTGGGCTATCCGCAATCCCATCCTGATACAGCTCGATGCTGCTTTGGAAGCAGCCTGCGCGGGTGACGTTTTCAATCCCGCTGAGCTAGACAGACAAGCAATATTTACCACTATCAACTCCATCAGGGGCCGAGACCCACAGACAGAGTTGGAGTTTATGACTTATGGATATATACGGCAAAAGGCAGGCATTCTGCTCTTGACGAACTTATTAAAAGCGCCTGAAGACAGACAGTTCACAGAGAAAGAAGTAAAGGCGCTTGAAGAAGTCTTAGTCGAAAGTGGCCTAGACCCAAGAGTAGTGCTATCGTTGATTCCAAGCGTTCGCAACGAGATCATTGAAGGGTCGCGTGGTATTTGGATATATGGTGGCGTAAGAAGAACTGCCGATGCCTACCTCCGAAGTAGAGAATTCCAGATGACTTCAAAGGATGGTGTTGGGACACTGGAGCCAAGGACAATGCACTTTCTTCGGAGGTTTCTCGGTACCTGGCGGAAGAGAAAAGGCTTTGGTAGTGTTGCCGATGAGCGAGAGGTGTTCCACACTGTCGACGCTGCTCTCCTCCTTGTTCTTCTTGAAATCGATCAGCACTCTCCTAAGGGGTTGGGCAAAGGGGGTGTTGTGCGATCAGAGCTTTACGAAATTGTGGACAAGGGTGTTGACTGTTTCGACCGCGCAGTCGGTCTACTCGAAACGTATCACCGTCTCTTCGTGCTGAGTCGATTGTATCAGAGCCGCAAGCTTGCAGGCGATGTGCTAGCTACTTGGAGGCGTATCATTGAGGGCGAGCAAGACGTAGGACAAGAGCTTCGCGAAGGCGAGCAGCGTGTTCGTGAGTATCTAACAAAGATTAGCAGCCAGGCCCTTGTTCAAGAATACGGAGTCTGGTTAGCAAATCGCAACCCAAAACTTGGCGTTGAAGTCTTTGCGGAAGACAAGGGACGCGCGCCCAAATTCGAGCCAGCACAAGCCGTTGCGATCTTGCGAAAGGAGGCACCTGGCGCAGTCAAATACTATCTAGAGCACTTGGTCTTTGGCAAGGGGCACACGACTTATATAAACGATCTGATGGCATACTACCTAGATGTGGTTGTCCACGATCTGGAGTCCTCTGAAGAAAGTCGAACCATCGTCAGGGCGACTTATGCAGCGTATCGAGCGCTGCAAGCTCCTAAACCTGCATACAGCCATTTTCTTCGGGATAATGCCCCGCCTGACAACGAGGTCTGGCACAGTCGTTTGAGGCTACTTCAATTACTGGGCGAAGCAAACGATTATGATGCAGCAGCAATAAGAGATCGAATTTCTACTCTGCCGGATGATCTTCTCGTACCTGAGACCATCATTCTCGCCGGTCGGGAACGTAAACACAACGATGCCCTTCGTCTCCTCATACACAACTTGGGTGACTACGATACCGCTGTTTCGTATTGTCTTCGAGGGGGTGCTGGTACGACAGGTGCAGCCCCGTCTGAGCGACCCTCGTTTGAGGAGCAGCGTCGTTTGTTCGGCGTCGTCTTTCAAGAGTTTCTCTCCCTCGAGGATATCAGTGACCGTGTCGAACAAACCGGTGCTCTCCTCGAGCGCTTCGGTGGATGGTTTGAGATCGACGATGTGCTTGGCCGTATTCCTGACGATTGGTCTGTCGATATTGTTGCAGGGTTCCTCGTTGGGGCACTCAAGCGTCTTGTTGGCGAGAGGCACGAAGCCATGCTCACATGCGCGCTTAGCGGAGCACAGAACTTACGTGTGAACTACGATTTGGTTGTCAAGGTGGAAGAGAAGGGGCCAAGCATTGAAGCCCCGAACTAATCCTACGGATATGCAGGCTGACCTGTTAGTTGTATAAGAGGAGGATTCATAGCGAGCTTATCTACTAAGAATACATATAAAGTAATTCAAGGACTACCTATCTATTTTCCATCTTGTGACATCAAACGCCTGCCTTTGTTCTACAATGCTTGAGAATCGCTCTCATCTATCTCATGAAGCCCTTTTCGCCAACATTCAGTATCTCCGGGTGTTATTCCCAACTCCGATGGCGTCTATCTTTGTACAATCTTACGCCCCCTCGTGAAGGCGTTACTCCGCCTCGTCTTGCGGGCGGTATACAGACCGCCCGAAGAACAGAGCCAATCAGTGGATTATCGAGGACGGAACTAGGAACAAGTGTCTTGCTTCGCCACGATACCATACAGCTATGAGTGGTTGGGTGAAATCGTTGTGGTCTATAAAGACTCTTCTCTCCCCGTCTGATCAGAGGAGCTCCTTGACTTTTAACGGCAAGTGATAACAAATTCACTATGTCGAGATCCACTTCAACGAAGCGACGACGAGCCACCTCTTTCGAACCGTAATATCGTCGTCTCGCTCAATATCCCACGGTCTCTCCTCACCATTGCAGTCCCTCTCCCACATTCTCTCGACCTCGAGTCCGACCTCCTTGAGAGCCGCCGCATCGTAAAATCCGCTCATCTTCTGTCGGCCCGTGTGGAAACCTGCGACGACCCAGCATCGGGCTTCGGGTGTACGCTTAAGGAAGTGGGAGATGGATCGGTGCAAGTTGGCGTGCTGCCATGGCATCCATAGGCAATCGGCAGCAATGATGCGGTCGAAAGAGTGCTTACCTGAAACGCTCAAGGGGTCATCGAGCTCACCCCAGGAGTGACCGTGGACGGATACCCCAGAAGAAGGGGTTGTTTCGGCAGAGGCGGGTGAGAATGAGGGTTGGATGTTGCGCTCGACATTTGTGCGAAGGGTTTTGAGGACAGGCTCAGCTGGGTAATCCGTAACGACGACACGTTTTGCGCCCAGAAGACCTCCCATAATACTCGGCAACGCGGTTCCAGCTCCGAGTTCTATAATTTCAAGTCCCTTTACATCGAACGATATGCTGTCCTGGGCCTCGCGAGGCTTCTCTAGCGGGATGTTCAATGAGTCGGCTTCGATAAACTCGGCAAGCAGAAGAGAAGCGTTCCAAAGGTAGTGTGAGAACAACTTGCGGTCATCCTCCTTTACAGGGTCGGCAAGATCGATAACAAGAGGCTTGGGAAGATGAGGCGAGGCATAAGAGAGATTGTGTTCAGCGTCGCCATGTTGGTTTGTAATGTCGTCGGGGAAGATGACACCCAGGGCGGTTGAAAGGTAATCTTCAGGGGTATCGGCCTCGCCGTTGACGGAGATGCGCCAGGTGAGAGACATCGTTTATCTTGATTTATTCCCAATGCGATATCGACTTCAAGTTTTTTTTTTTTTTTTTTTTAGACTTTGGTGAAGATGCCCAACTGACTCAAACGTGCCCGGACTCTGTTTATCTGATAGATCACTCGATCTTATTGCAACAAAGACGAAAGGATGAATATGTTGTTCTCTTGAAGAGTTAAATTTTAAGAAATTTTGTTTTAAATATAAGAGATAGCGGCCACTGAAAGATATAACGGAAGGAGTGACTGTCTGCAACTGCAACGGGAACTTGATGGTGGGGGAGGGGCGTTATCAAAATTTGCCAATCCCGACCGCTTTCGATGGGGACTGACCTGGCTATCAACAAGCAATACTAGTTTCTCTTGGACCATTCTAACAAACGAGATATCCAAATACATATAACAAATACAAACAAGACTTTTCATCTTTGTCTCTGCTCCAGTGCTAAGTTCCTACAGAGTTGGAGTTGTCTGCACAAGACCAAGAACGACCACCTCCTTTCTTACCAGACTCGATAACTCCAATGACAGAACCATATGTTCCAGCAATCATCAAGAATGTTCCTGAAACAATGACAAATACACTCCACGCAACCATGAGAATCCATCGTAGAGACTTTTCCTGCTTGCCCTTGCGCCAATTGTCGTACAGCCAGAAGCAACCATACGGTTGGAATGCCTGAAGAGTACCAAGCAGAGCTCCAACAAGGGAAACAAGACTTCCAAAGACCGGGATGGCACTTGCTATGATGTATGCGAACAAAGCAGTGCCGAAAATCATGCTCAGCCATGTGGCCCAATGGGTAAAGGTGTTTGCTGTGAGATGCTCTGAGCCTCGAAGGATTCGAACGAATGCATACTTTCCAGTCACCTATAAAACGAGTATATAAGTACTTTATCCATCAGAAGAAACACTGCATAGGAGAGACTCACATGAGTGTTGATAGTCGCACCAACGATAAGCCCTGGTAGAGCAAGACCATAAGCAGCTTTCTTGATAGTCTTACCAGCCGAGCCCAGAGCAGGCGTCGCAACATAAGAGCCACAGAAGTAGTAGATTATAATTCCGACAGACAGGTATGTAGCAGTTGCGACAGCCTGGCAGAGGAGCATCGCCTTCGTGTAGTGGCGAGGCTCGCGCATTTCGGCTGCGATTGGGAAGAAAAGGGGCGTGCCGGCATACGCAAAGACAATGGTCGAAAGCGCAGCCATGGCATCGATGAAGGTTGGTTTACCGACAAGTTTCCAGTCTGACATCCACTTCTCGTCCGTGTCGATCTTGGGTGCAGCAGAGGGTCGGCCTTGGACGCTGACAGCGATGGTAACGAGGTAGACTAGAGGGTTCGTCAGTATTACTTGGCTTCTATACAGACGTGCAAGGGGTAGAGTAGTAAGAAACGAACCAGCAATCAGAAGAGGAATGAGTCCAGCCCAAGCCAACCAACTCATTCGACCCAGTGTACGAATACTGGCACACAAGAAGACGATGATAGCTGCTATCGCAACAAAGGTAGCAGTGCAAGTTCCATGGTCTGACAAAGCATTGAAGCTAATGGAAATACCAAGAATACCAGACGCAATTGCGAAGATGGTAACTTGTTATTGTCAGCAAAAGCGTCTCAGTTATGGGCAGTCATTCACTTACACAAGGCGAAACTAATACCGAGAAACTCTCGCCCAATTCGCCCAAACAAGATACCACCTGCATCGCCAATATCGTAAACCTCACGATGGTTCAGTTTAAAAGTACCAATCACATAGTTGGACCATGTTGTGATGCCTCCAATGAGGAGAAGGCAAATGACGCCAGGAATGATTCCGAGGGTGTGGAAGGCCGATGGTATGGATAAAATGCCTAGGCCAATCTGGGTCTTCATCATCAAAGCAGATGTTCCTAGCCATCCAACCTGTTCATGTTAGCATCCACCAGCGTCACATAACACAATACGATGTGCTTACATTGCGATAGTTGGGACCATCTCCTGTGATGTCACCAAAGACAGCATCGTGAGATATAGGGGCGTCAATGACATGGACTTCGACATCTTGAGGATCAGTAGGGACCGAAGCCAAACCCTCGTGCTCGTGCTTGGTTGCTTGATTGCTGTTCATCATCTTAATGATTATTGAAGAGAAAGAGGAGAGTTATGCATGTTGGACATAAAGACGCTGCTAAAATACTGGTGTTTATAAGTTCTCAAGCCTGCCAGCCTCTGTATTCGGGCCTTTCCACTATGTGATTCTTTTCTCAACAAACCCCCTTGTGATGTCTTTTAAACTTTCCTTATCTTTAGATGGCTTGCGAATCAGAAGGTGAACGCAGCATCATAGATTTGCATATCAGATCTTTTGGTTATACCACAGTAGGCTGAATGATTCACTAGGTACGCCTTGCCGATGCCCATTAACAGTGCCAGATATTGGACAGTATTGTAGAGGCGGGCTGCATTGTTACGAAACAAAGGAGGCCGATTGTAGATCATGTTTATAAGTAGGTTTTGTCTTATCAATCTTAGATAGACGGTGAATGACTCCAACTCAATTGTAGTTTTGATAATTCAACAAGGTTATATTGAACTTAATAGGCATGACCAATAACGGGCTATTCTCGCGACATTGTTGCCTTCAGTTGTGATAAATGAGACGTCATTACCGCAACGCCATATTAACATAAATAATTGTAATAGATACGTTGTCGGATCGAGTCATCAGCTGATATGTAAAGTTTGTTATCTGGTTGAGTGTGCAAACTATAGATAAATAGATCCAGCGTACATCCCTCAGAGCATCCCAGTTATCGTACATTGTTTCAACAAAAACAGCAAACACCAATCATGAAGAGCCAAACGAGTGCTTGAAAAATATACATATTAGGACAGTGTCCTTTGGACTAAGTAATGCTATCAAGATCATCCATTATTGTCATTAGCCATCAAGGGGTAAGGTTCCAGTCCAAAACCCAGATAAAAACAACGAGTAAAAACACATGGGTATCGTCAACTCCACGGCGCAAACATAGGCCCAACCAATTCCGTTCCCTTTCCTTTGATCACCACCCGTTCCATGATTACCATCCCAATCCTGTCTCGTCATGAACAACCTATCCGTAAAATAAATATGAGGATGGTCCTTGTTCTAATACAATCCGCTTACGCCGTGCCTGAAATGCTTTTTTTGTTCGACATGTTTTGTCCGTATACATAAGTAGAGGGGTTGTCGTAGTGTTTATTACAGAGTGGTGTTGGTGTTGTTTGCAAGCATTTGCTGCATCTCCTTGAGCTGCTCGGGGGTGGGGTCATCGGAAATCCAAGGGCCCTTCTCCTCCTCAGTAGCTCCGTGGAAGCCAGCAGCTCGGTTCAGAGTCTGAACATCGAGGTCGGTGACATAGGACTTGCCGTCAGACAGCTTGATGCGGACCTCGTGATCAGTGGAGAGCATCATGTCGTCCTTGGCAAGGCGTCGAGGACCATCAAAGACAGCCACGACACGCTTCTTCATGGTCATCTGACCCTTGTCGAATCCCCATGAAGAAGGGTAATCGCGACGGTTCTTGCGGCTGCGTGACTTGGTTCCCAAAGCAACACCGCCACGGGAGTGAGTAACACCCCGAGACTTCTGGACACCGTTGACGGGATTTCCCTTTCTCTTGGTAGAGGGGGAAGTGTTGCCCTTGGGTGAGCTCTCAACATCCTCGTCACCACTGTCGTCGTCTTCGTGCTTGGTCATGATGATATCGGTGGTGGTAGGGAGGTTGTTCTTCTCAAGAGTCTGGTGAACATCCTTATCGTTCTCGACCTCAGCGAGGCGCTTAGCATTGATGGCCTCGGAAGGGTCTTCTTGCTGCACAATGCGAAGTACACAGTCGTCAAGATGCTCGTAGAAGTCCTGGGCGTTGGAGAAGGTCTGGGAGCAAGTGCTACACTTGCCAGTAGCATCAGGAGCATAACCAGAGAGCTTCTTGGTGGCATTGGCATTGGCAGACGACTTCTTCCTGCTGTTGGGAGGTGTCTGCTCAACACCGTGGACAGCAGTCAAGTGACGCTTGAAGACGTCGGCGCGGTTGAAAGACTTCTCCGCGGCCGATCCAGAGCCTGGGCAGAAACCGCAGACCATTGTGCCCTTGTAATGTGTGAGAGTGTGGCGGTTCTTGTCATACTTGCGAGCGAAACCTTTAGTGTGGTACTCGCAAGTCTGAATCGGACACTTCTCGGGGCGCTCATTCTGATGAGTGAGCATGTGAGCCTTGAGATCCTTGAATGTCTTGCCACAATCAGGCCAAGTGCATCTCTGCTTCTCCTTGGACTCATCACTGCTGTACTCGCCTGGTGTTGGTGGAACGAATTGGCTGATACTTGGGGCGCGAATGTGAGTTTGGTTGTCCATTGGCGCACAGTAGGGGCTGCTGGAAAATGTGGATTGGAAGTTGCTGGCCTGGAGAAATGGTGAAGAACTATTGGTCCTCATCATGTGAGGTTGGGGCGAGGAGGAAGAGACAGAAGCAGAAGGTGATGCGGGATATGTGTGGTGGTTGTGTTGTTGATAGTGGGTGTCATAGGAGGGAATGCCCATAGGACGAGTAAGCTCTGGGTGGATGAGAGAAGGGTCTATCATGGTAGAACAGGTTAGCGGTCAGCTCAAGGAGTGAAGCAGAAACAAAACAGTGGAGTTGAAGGTCAAGATGTATGTACAGTATGCGATTGCGACACACAGGCGGACAGGACAGTCGAGGCAGCAGAGCTAAGCCCAAGATGGGTTTGCAGCTAGCCACTGCCGAAGACAAGAAGGAAAGGTCGCCAATCGTTTGATAGCGGAGAAGTGACATCAAGCGCCAATCGGGATGACAGATGGCATGTCTCAGTTGACGGGAAAGCTCGAGGGGAACTAAAGAATGGCTTGGAGGGAAGAAGGGATGACATGGAAAAAAGAAAATAAACGAATAAAAGAGGCAGCTCAAAATGAGGATCGACGAGCACTACCCAAGAGCCGAGCCGATGGTATCTCGTTGAATAGCAAACAACTTGATCATAGATTGAAGCTGCTGCATGACAGGGCAGGGGTTCGCAAACACTAGCATATGGTAGTGGTGGGGGAAGAGGCCTCAGACCCCTCGGACTGGGGCTCAGTCTCTAGTCTCTGTTCTTCTACCAATACCATTGCGAGACCCAAGGGGGATGGGAAGAAAAGGGGATCGCCGAAGCTCGAAGCGAGTATCCGTTCGTGTTGTAAGAAATACACAGAAATAGCAATTTTGAACTTACCAACAAAGGCCTTGGCCGTGGGAAAGTCGAAGCTAAGCTCCTCCATTCCCGAACCAGGGAACGATGCAAAATCAGATACCATGTAATCGTTGCCCACAATTGTAGGCTGGAGACCGAGGCCCTGAGGAGCCCACTCGGGCATTGCACCCATTTGGCCGTGATGAGATTGGGGAGATCCAATGGCTGAAGAAGCTGTTGATGGAGCCGAGGCAGTTGAAAGACTGGACGAGGGTAGTCTCATATCGGGGGACTCATCGGTGTACATGCTCGGTGACGCGCGGCTGTTGAGCATGTAGTTTGGTGCCTCGGCGTACAGAGAGGGCTCGACAAAGCCCATTGAAGAAGAATAGGCATCCGGGCTGGCGTTCTGGTGCTGGAAACCGAAGGCATCGGCTGGGATGCTCACATCCATGGGGCCTGAAGTGAAGATGACGCTGGAGTCGGCATATCGAGCATAGTCCTCGACGTCAGGTTGAGAATGGAACATGGCGAAGGACGTATCTGACAAGGCTGTCATGATGTCTTTGTGTAAAATGTGAGAGGTAGATATGACTGGAGATATGGAGAATTGTATGTCGGCAGGACGAAGCTTGTACTTGTAGCTGGAAATCTCAGAGTGCAACCACGTCTATCTATAACACCAGATATGTCAGGGCCGGGGGCTTTAACTCAAGTGAAGCGTTGCGAAAGCGGAGGGGAAATGTTTCTAGTTCTTCGGAACCCAAAGAATGAGCGTTCGTAGGCTGGGGAAAGCTTACCTGCACTTTGCATTCCAGGAAGGGAGTGAAGCTTGTTGTGAATCAAAGTCTCGCAGGGTCTGAGATGTTTCTGGTGAATGTGGATTTAGACACGGTAAAGGATCCTCTTTTGGTCGACTTTCCGGGGACTCGTCAGTTGTCTCAATGATGGATGATGTTTGAGTGATGGGAATGCCGAATTGTGAGTTGTTTCAAGGTGAAGATGAAGATGAAGATGAAGATGAAGATGAAGATGAAGATGAAGATGAAGATGAAGATGAAGATGAAGATGAAGATGAAGATGAAGATGAAGATGAAGATGAAGATGAAGATGAAGATGAAGATGAAGATGTGTAGATGAGAGGAGGAACAGATGCAAAGTTGGAATATGCAGGAACCACTTGTTGATCGAGTCGTCTCTTGGTAGTTGGATAGAGGGAGACGATGTTCTTTAAAAGAAACACTAAGTGGCCTTGAATAAGGTTGTCGTTGTTAAGTGACGAACTCTTAGACCAGTCCCGAGGAAAGGGTTGGGGGCTGCCAACGTAGATATAGTCAAGGCACCGACTACACTAAGCAGAGACTACTCTGCACCTGCATTCGGGGCCCGTCCGTGGTTTCTCCAGTTGATTGACAGGATGGATACAAGCTCGAGGAGAGGCTGCTGGGGAGAGGAACCCCCCATGCACAGCGGTACGTAGAGCCTGCAGAAACGCACAGTGCAGTGCCCGGGTTGCCTTGCCTTACCATGGCTTGCCTACCTGTAGGGCCTAGTTAGGGCCCAGCAATTGAAGCCAAGCAAGTGTTGGGCCAGCGGACACGGGGAGGAGAGGTTCAAGGAGATGATTGATCAAACTACCTTGGCAGCTC
>NC_026474.1:6190171-6248805 GCF_000240135.3 Fusarium graminearum PH-1
TCATCTCACCCCCGTCACCCATCACCATCACCGACGGACCAGCCAGCCATGGGAGCTCAAGCAAGCCCAGTTTTAGGTCCAAAAAGAAAGAAGGGGAAAAAAAGAGGGTGTGTTTGTTTTTTGCACAGCCGTGGAGATGGTCTAATCAAACAAAGATGTATGTATGTGTGTATCCATGCATGTATGAGCAGATAGGTGGACAGCAAAAATAACCAAAAACACATAGACATAGACAGAGAAGCAAGCAACTCAGCGGCCCAGCGCTATACAACGCCAGCCTACAGCAACAACGACATGTACCGTTTTGGGGTTCCATGCTCAGTATTCAGAGACAAATCTGCAGCCATGTCTGGGGTTCCTTGGCATGATTGATTTAGATTTCGGGAGGGGGATTGATCACATCAAGAATGGAGGGGGAGCAGGACACCTCAAGAGACAACGATTGAGGCGCATTGCCTCCCGCCTTCTATCACGGAGAGGACTCACTTGTTTTGAGCAAATGGCCCGGATCATTGTGTCAGTATTGGTATCGGTATTGCATTGTATTGTAGTGTATGTAGCACTGTATACCGTCGAGACGGGTCGACTCTTGCTAATCGAGACTTCGCGATATGCCTCTCTTTGTCTTTTGTCTTGTCTTTCATATCAAAAGGCGGAGGTTACAACGGAGGTGTGTGAGTGAGAGAAACAGATCTACCACGAGTACTGCAAGTACCTATACAGGTATAAAAGCCTCTCCACAGGGTCAGGGTCTATATCTAGCATCTTGACGGGGCGGGTTGCAAGGGTAAATAGGAGCAATGTCGAGACAGGGCGATTATGACAAAGTAGCTATACTTGTTGAATGTATTCTTTACTGTCTATTGTCGGTACTCCAGGGGTCTCTCTCTCCGTCCCACGTCACAACTCTGTGTGCGGTCTATTCATCTAGCGGTTAATTGGTGCCCTTCACGGCCTGCGTTTAGGCATGGAGATCAATGTCACTGAGTTGCTATTCGTAGTAAAGCCCATCCCATCCATTGTCCTTGATAGCTCGATCTATAGTCCAGCAAGCTGCAGATGTGAGGGGAAATGCAAAACTAAAATAAACTCGATGCTAGATACGGTACGGTACGATAGTACAAACTCAGTTGACGAGCTTGGTTGGGTGGTTGTATACGAACGGCAACCATCGTCAATCACCTGCGATCCGCTTCATTATTATTATTATGTATTGCTTTGTTGATCCCTCCATGAATGGAACGAACCCCTTGGTCAATTTGATACAGTACAGCACTGTGCTATAGTCATGGTGGTGGTGATGGTAATGGTGATGGTGATGGTGATTGCAATTGATAGTTGATCAGACATGGACCAGGCTATCGGTGAGCATCAAGATATACCAGGATGGCATATTAATTGTCTAATGAGTGCATGCAAATCTTTTCCTTGCGTTGTCAATCATTAATAACAGGTTGATTATACATGTTATTCGCGACATGTCCCAGAGTTGGGCGATCTTGCATGCCGGGCGGGATGGTTTTTTACTGGGCATATCCTGTGCTGTTGGTTGTTGATCACCAGTAGGGGAGCAGGCATCACATGCGCAGCATTCCTTCATTTATAGCCCCCATGAACATTAGCAAGGCTACAAGGCAATGCAGTGCAGTGCAGTGCAGTAAACTACGTCCCGCGTCTGCAATTCTCTGGAGCCGCGAGACAAGCCTTTTCTCGAAACGTGGTAGAGTAAAAGCCAAGGGGTGGTGGGGGCCATTGGTAGATATTTTTATCAATAACTCGATGCACTACTCACTGCACAATGTGCATAAAATAAAATAGATGCACCCATCCTATCTTTGTTGTGCTATGCTATGCTGTGCTGTTGCTGTGCCTCTCTCTCTCTTTTTGGTTCCTTTCCTCGCATGGTTGGGTTGCCCGATAACCATCTGCTAACCCACCTAGATTACAGAGCACCTTCAGAGGGTTTCCGATTCAAACAACCAATCCTGTGCTTCGGTTACGAGATGGTTCGATCGGGGCCGAGCACTTGGGGCGCAGTCCGTCTTCGGGCTTCTCCTATACCCCCTGTAACTTTGCTGCATCTTCACTGTCACTCTATCTTTCTTCACTGAGCGACGGCCCTGACTGAATGAATGGATCCCTCCTTTCCCCTGCTTCTTTTTCCTCACTCACTCTCTCTTCCCCTGTCGAAACGTTTCCCGACGTGGTCGCTGCGCCCTTGTCGTTGGCTCGCACGTTGCATCTCCCGGGGAAGGCGTCCCAAGAATCTCACATCGTCTTGGCTATGCCCAATCTGGTCACTCGTGTCTGAACTGCGGAAGATCACTGATGTCAGGAGTTTCCTCTTCAAGTTTCTCGCTGCAACTTGACATGCCTGTCAACTTTCCTCGTAGGGGAGGTCCCCTGCAAGGTTTCGCTTGGCAACTCGACTCCCAGATGCCCGTCATGATCAACCAGCAGTTGATCAATCAAATGTGTGAATCATCGGCAAAGTGTTTCATCCCCCGAACCGAGTGGTCCGTCTCCATAATATCCATCTCCATCTCACCATATCTCAATTGAGATTGGGACTACAGAAGCTTTGCGGAACGAAACCGTCAGTGACAAACAAACAAACTCAACGCCGATAATGGGTTAAACACTTCCACATGGCGTCGGCTCAAGTTGACGCGCTGCAAGACGGTTTCGCGCCCTACCAGTGCCGAGCCGAAATGTACATGTTTACACGTTTACACGTTTACACACATGCAAATGCCAGAAATTATACAATTCTGATAGAGTTTGATTCGATCAACCATCATCTTCCAGGTGGAGTCGTGTCAGAGAACAGTATCCTCGAGGGAAATTATCAACGAAAATACTCCATGAGCTTACATGACCCGAAAAACGCCATGTTATCGCTAATTTACTACCACCTGCCGAAACTGCTCCATCTCAGCATTCCAATGACCCAGTGTCATCATTCTACTGGTTCTCTTCTTATTTGATGGCGTTTCCTTTCTCGTCTGAGCCTTTCTTGGTCAGTGTCAAGTTCGTGAATAAGAACAAAGTATTACGGTAATAAGGGCTGTGTCTTGGTGCCATGCTCATTGAAATGAACTAAAGAACTAAGTCGTGTCCTCGAGATATGCATCCACCATTCGTAGGGCTTAGCCAGGTAGTAAAACCTTGTCCGCGTTAACGTTCTTTAGAAGCAGGAATCGTGTGTCTAAGATATCGATGCTTCTGTCTCTGCGTCCGCAAAATTAGTGGACGGCAGTTCTGACAGACAAACTATGTGCTTCAAAGAAGGACTTGGTCCCTCGTGGCGCCGGGGCTTGAACCGTTTGAGGTCTGGGTCTGAGATTGTGATCTGATCTGCCCTTGACCCGAACGCCATGTCCGGGCGGCGGCGTGCAACGGTGAGTGACGGATGTCTCATCTCACCAATTCGAACACATACATACAAGCGCTGTCTCCCCCGAACTCCAGTGCTGCCACCGCATGCTGTGTAGCGCCGAGTTCCTGCGTTTGGATTGTTTGTAGTCATGGTTCAGTTCAGTTCACTGCGTTGTGTGTTGGTTCTCGGAGACGAGACGCAACCGTCTTAGCCCAGCGTTAGCAATGCGTGGGCTGCCAAGGCAAAGCCACTAAGCCATCATCGACGGGTATGCACCTTTCATTGGATGCTGTGTATCAAACAAACCTCCTGCACGGAGACTTGTCAAGAAATCATGTAGGCGGGGGTTTAAAAAAAGAAGCGGCATGGCTGTGCAACATATCCGGTACCCCTACCCTACAACGTACAATGCCACCAGGTTAAAGATTCTTGACGCAACCACTACAATGCACCATGAAAGAGCCAGGTCGGAGAATATAATCGTAATAAACTTGAGTAACGAGATAGGGCTTCTTCAAGTCTGCTGATCTGCCTGCATATTTGCTCCCTCATCAAGCCTAGGCTAGGCATTCTCCATCGACGAAGCAGATAAGATACTTGATGCAATATGATATGACTGTTATCCAGACGAGGTCCGAACTAAGTTGTGCCGTCATCACAAACCTGTTGTTACGTTGTATTACATTAAGCATAAGCTATGCTTGCTTTCCCGCTTACCAACGAAACTCGTGTTAATGAAAATCTGCTTTTTCCTTCTTGGGAGCATTGCGGTCATCCTGGAAGTTGCAGATATTGAACATGGACTCGAGTTTAGAACATAATATGACTTTCAGTGAGCACTCTCCGCAGTAACACGCACACCTTGTCATCCTTCCCGTTGAATCCTGACACTAGTTTATTATCCTCGACCCTTGCTTTGATGTGGCACGGTTGATTAGTTTGGGCCTACCCAACACGCCGGAACGATCACATATGCATAACAGAGATCCTATAGACGAGACAAAGAAGCAAAATATGAAGCTCCAGAACAACGCCCGATTTTTGAAAGAAGAAAGAAGCAAAGAATCGGGCATCTATTATTATTGGCGTCAAGGACCAACCTCTTGGAACATGTTCATGCCTTGGAGGCAGGTACGTAACAGAGGAGTGGAAGATGCTGATAAGTATTGACAGGGGTAAAATGAGTGGACCACGAAAAGTAAACATGAATGATAATCCGATGCAGCGGATCCTACAGAGTAAGGTCTTGTCCCATTTTGTTTTGTCTTATTTTATTCCATTCCGCTCCGCTCTAGCTCTAGCTCTAGCTCTAGCCCTGTACCCTGAGCCCGGGCAAGACGGCAATTTAATCTTGTTACGTATCGTATTTTACTTTGTTTTTCTTGATTTCATCCCATTGAAAGATGTTCCAGCGATGTCATGTCATCCGCCCCTCCCTCCCTCAGTCCTTATCCTTGAAGTGAATCATTTCCCACTGGCCGGTTCAGTGGCTGACTGGATAACCCGTCGTCAGCCTGCATCGGCCAAAACCGAGTAACATTACCGTGCCTACTGTATATGCTGTGCTGTGTTGTATTCCAGCAATTCGGCACTCCAATCGGCCACTCACATGCAGGCGAGGGGTTCCCGAATGAGACCCTGGCAGGGTTTCCTTTACCGCTACCTAAATGAGAACCAATGACGGTGACTACCCACTGAGCGTTTGCCGTATCGGTTATGCGCAGTTCTATGTGCCTATATATATGCATTAAACCTGTATACGATATGTCTCCGTACATTAATGTACACAGCCATCACGACGTGGCACTGGGTTGGGTGGTTGAGTACTCAGCCCTATCGAGTCCCTCTATATGCCCTAGCATGTAGACTAACAGTTAGCATCGCATACTTTTAGAGTTGATGACCAGAGCCAAGTTTATCGATAGTCTCGACATGTGACGGGCAAACTGCCAATGGTTTGTCGATGCATACGAGCGTAACCTTTGGTCAAGCACTGGTTGAGTTGTACAGTCAGTAAGGCAAGGCAGTAAGACGGCACAAGTAGGTGCAGTAGACTGATTGGGCTATGCTGGATTCACTACCATGACAACTTCAGACTGTCGCAGCCAGCCACAAATCAACGAATTCATCCACTCCGCATTAGACGAGGACCTTGTATTTGATTCATTTCGCCTTGTCTAGAGACCGTGCAGCGGCGGCCGCTCTGATAACAATGCTGTTTGATATCTCAGACTGTTTTGTTCTGCACGGCTTCGGATGTCTGAGGTCTGAGTCGTGCCGTTGAAAGGCAGGTGGTTCGTGCCCGCTCTTTTTCTTTTTCTTTGACTGTGGGTAGGCACAAGAAGGAAGGAGAAAACGACCAATGGGCCACTCGTGTTGCCAGATAGGCGCGAATTCCGCTCGCGCCTTTCCGCACTCTTCATTTGTCCATCTAGACGACGCTTGTCCACTCGCTTTCGGGAAGGAGACAGCCAGTCACAGGGAGCGGCTATTCCCGTTCAGTCAGGGCAGCTGCCACCTCCTGATCCCTGCTTCAATTGGAAGAAGGCTTGTGTCAGAGTGGAGAAGACCCTTGATTACAGAGCGACTTGCCTACCACTGTCACCTACCACACCCATCGCCCATCACATCGCCATCAATCACCAAGCAGCACCACCAGCAGCAGGTCCGCCTTGGCGTTAATTAACCATACATTAATCATTCGACGTTCGAGACCGTCCCCATGTTTTTCTTTCTTTTCCCCAGCAATTTACCTCTACTTCATCACTTTGCAGTCTTGTCTGGTACTCGCATGCATGGGTTCAATCATGCTATACCCTGGCGGTTCTAGGCCATCAAAGACTACACCTTCCATACGAAACGGTACGGAGTGGCGCCATTTGAATGCCGGCAGTTGAGAAAGGAGAATTTCTTTTATTGAATACAGTCTACTCTGTACCAAAGTCCGATTCGCCTTTTTTTATTCATGCCGTAGAGCGAGATTACAGCGCTACGGACTACATGGACTCGGCAAACGCAAACGCAAACGCAATACAACAAACAGTGCACAGTGCACCTACGAAACGCACATATACTACCCAGCTATTGCATACAGACTTATATATATGCATAACCCGAATCGAGCCATCAAACTCCAATTGCTACAACAACAAAAAAGACATGCGATGCAATCATGGGACTCAGCACAGTCTTTCCTTGATCGTTGGCATTGCCCTTGCCTTTACCGCGATTGGTGATATTTTCTACACAAATATATACATAAAGTACTGGTTTCACGGCTGTCCATCCCTAGTGGGGTGTGTTCCTCTCTGGCGGGAAGCCCCGCCGGCAACGCTACGCTACCATGGATCAAAACGAGGGTGTAGCTAAGGTGATGACGCTAATAATAAGCAAGGTGGGAGCACTAAAAGCCGAGCTCCTTCAATCTCTGGGACCAGGCTGGCGCGTAGGGCTGAGCACAGGCACCCAACAAGGACAGTGCCTGCTGTACGATCTGCGTCCCCGTCAGAGATGGAACTCTCCTTGCAGTCTGACTGAGGGTCAGAGGGCTCCCCTGTAGAATGCAAGACTCAAACCGACGGCCACCTCAAGAGTTTCTGACTCTGAATCCCAGATGCCAAGCCGCACTCTATCTAACCCACCCTCTTACTACCTTGCCTTGCCATGTATCCATACAATTCCTGCCTCGAGACGCCCAGATTGGCAACGACCGCGAATGCACCCGTAGTCTTTCGTGATGCTACCTCTGAATGGCTCTGCCCTGCCTGTGTCTCGCGAGGCCGTGACCATTCATAGTAGCATCACCGCCATCACCGCCTACAAGCATGGGATGGCCGAGGCCGCTTATCACCACCCATTGCAATGATGATGACAATGACGATGACAATGACGATAACCTCAAACCCGTGTTGCTTAACGAATACATCAATCATATCTCGTCAGCCAGTACGGTGATTTGTTCATCTAGTTCCTTCTCGGATCTCTCTACTCTACACGGCCAGTCCACATTCCTCAGCTACAACAAAACCGGAGTTTCTTACCAAAACAAGTGCCTTGTGTCAGATCAAAAAGGCGGCCGGCATGTATGTGTTTTCAGAGTTGCGGAGTGAAAACGCAAAACAGCGCTTGCAAAGTCAAGATGAGGAGAGCAAAAAGCAAAACAAAAAAAAGCATGAGGTGTCGATAATTCATGGATGGTGATGATGCTAGCTAGCTAGTTGCCTATGGAGCTCCTTTCCTTGGTCCTGGCTGTCTGTTCTGAATCAAACCCTCAGTGCGGACCTGCGCTTATCCACATGGGTACCCGACGCACATTCCAGCGGTCGGCCGACCCAAGCTCTCTGAGTCTGTTCTCTGACCGTTAACCCCTGGTCTCGTACTAGTCTCCAATTGGCTCTTGTCATTTTAGCAAGTTGATAGAGTTGCTGAGCTCTCTCGGCTTGACCGATGCGAATAAACCACCAAATCTCACTGTCGTTCCGCCGCCATTTCCGTGCTCTGCGCTCCGCTGTGCCCTTTTTTGGTGACTCCGTTTGTCACGAGTCCTCCTCCACTTGTAGTCGAGCTTGACTTGATTGCGTGCATCGCAACACCAAATATGGCCCGGCCTGGTTATTGGTTGCTTAACTCTTACCGGACAGCCAATACACCAAATACAGTACAACCACCCTCATCAACACTTACCAAAATGCTACGATAGTGTACGAATACAGTAATCTCAGCATCGGACATTACTTTTCGGGATATTGGGGTTTTGGATGCATGCCCACCTATCCAGTCAATTTACCATATGCGTTTCAACCCTGAACATTGCCCTCGCGGTGCTTACACGAGTGACCCAGTTCGAATACAGACACCAGCATCTGTTTTAGCGGCAGCATCGAACGTTGATCCTTTCCTCTCCAATCTTTACAATGCAATATTCATGTACGCAGTACCTCGTCATCTATCTCTCGCATTGCTCGTATTGTAAGGTTGAGTCTCAGCAGTGCTTCAATCCTTGTCTATTTGGCTAATACGGTTTGAAGGAGTTTCCATCAATCAACAAGTCCTCACTTACGGAATATTCTATGTGAGAAATTTCACTGGTTCTCGCAAGAGCCCACAATGTTGTACAAACCCTTAAGCCGAGGACATTGGTGCCGATCAATGCTTGATCTCGGAGACATCAGACCCTCCGACGCTCTAACTGAACAGGTTGATTGTAACCCTTGGGCCAACAAGGCTACCGTACTCTACGGGCCAGGAATCTAGGCCGTGCTCTGTCGATCACACATAAATCACCCTGGTGCACTGGATCTATATGGATCTTCATGGCGTTCAATCGGCGCGCATAGTGGTCCACGGTATCACATACATATCCACCCTCATCATCATATCATGGTAACGCATCGCAGATCACCAGTCTTCCGAGATTCGATGGTGAATCGTCCACAACGTCATGGAGCAATTGTTATTATAGGAATTCCAAGGTCCATCATGATCATCGAGATTAGCTAGGATTGTTTCTTCACCCCCTGTATTGTCCTGGAGACCGTCTCGTCTCCCAACAGGAAATCCATTGAGATACATGCAGACAGTAGGAGTCCCCTCCGAGCCCAGCCTTCCGGTCTTTAGCGACAAACCCCTCTTTTGGCACAGAAAATCATTCTTCGTGACGACGACAATGCGAGAGTAAACTCTGCTAGTCTGTATAGTCTGTGTGGGGGTTTAGTGTCCGTTGAAACAAACACGCGCAGCCGGAGCTTGAACTGTTCAAGCTTCTCCTCCTTGACCGGTAGACTAGCAGTGGCCTGGGCGATTTTCACTCAAGGGGCAGCCTTGTAGACTCAAGAGCTTGCGGTAATCCAGTTCCAACTGTGGTAGCCTTACGCGAGTGAGCGAGCGCCACCAGTCTAACGGCCAGATTAAAGTCTGCTAACGACCCGTTGATAACTCGATCGCGGCCTAGAACGCGGGAATATTAAAAGGAAGATGTGTAGTTACAGTGCCTGTGGCATCCAAAGAATTACAGGAGCCGCCATTGACGCCGACATCCTCTTCAGAGTACAGTCCAGATTCAGCAGGGACATTGCTGTCTAACGTGGTATTTAGGCTCGGAAAAATAAGATTGGCTTATTTGATAGAAGTCTATTGCGCATGGCCCTCCACCCATCGATGTCTGCACATTAGACTTTGAGAACGGCACTTGACGCTGGCGGCCTGGGCGCCGTTCAGCCACGATCCAGACTGTCGGACTGGCTTATTGAGCTAGACGAGCTATTGATGCAGTCTTTTGAATCAATGATCCGACTATTCGGTTCAACGAACATACTGTGCGAAGCTATACCTTTAAGTTACAGTTGTACAGCATAATTGTGATATATCGATTGAGCGTCAAATTGGCACAGCGCCAGTTACTACCAGAATGCCTCCATTTTGGCTCCAGTACCATGAATTTACAGCGCGAGTATTAGGTACATGGAACGGTAGCTGGGAACTAGAAACTCTATCTGATTGCAACGCAACGCTCATAAGATTCCCAGTGCACCCCTATGCTGGGAAGTTCCTTCACGGGCACTAGACCTATCTTCATGTCGCATCATGGACAGTTCCGATACATTCCTGGCGATTCACATGATGTATCGACAAGAGGTCCGGATACTGTATGTAACTACATACAGTAAGTGATGTTGATAGCAACCTTGAACTCAATTGAGTGAAAGGACCCGACACAATGGATTGATGCGCGCCTTGCCGCCTCGGAGCCGCCCCCCTGTTCAAAAAGTCGCATCAACAGGCTTGATTGAGACTCATCGGCCCCTCTTTGCGGCTTGCGGCCCTCGAGGATCGTGGCCACGTGTGTGAGTCGTGATTGACACTGACAGGGTAGAGTGAGTGGCCTGGCCTGGGAGCAAAGTGGGATAAATAAAAAGCAAAAAGAAGAAACAAGCTGCCCGACAGACCCCTGCCCTGCCCTGTCGTGCCCTGTCGTGACGACTTCCGACGACTTTCGGGAGGATTCAGTGTCTCCATATTCCATTCATCATGAGATTGATTGACGTTACTCTGACCCTGGAGCTTGCAAAAGTCGGCCGTTCCCAGCAATTGGTTGTACAAGCCGACCCAAACAAGAGACAAACCAATATGTGTGTGACTGCCTGCCTCGGAGTGTCATGCATCCGAGATTGTTGCTGCATGTCGAGATTCTATGTTTGGCTCAGAGGATAGTACCTACTATTCATGCATACATACAAGTTTATCCTAGCCTTTCCTGCAATTCAACTTGAATGCGACCTCTTCCAACTCTCCCCGGTCGAATCGCATCCTCTGTTTCTCCAGTTGTGGGTGTTCCGGTTGCCTTTTTTGCTTGCCAGATCACCAATCTCGCCCTGTGCGACCCAGAATGGTCTCTGCAGGAGAGGGTGTGATTGCTAGATCCAGAGCAATACTGGCGTTAAATCAACCCAGAAAAGCATCAGATGTAACCCAAGCCCTCATTGACGCGCTACACACTGGTTGAGTTGTCTATCAAGTACCGGTATTAGACATGAACCCCACGGCTAGGCTTTCTCTCTCACCACAAGACGAGTCAATTCCGACCAGTCTGCCTATCCAGTTTCGGCATGACGCAAGGGGAGCCTTGTTCTGATCTGATTGACATGGGTTATGTTACGGCTCTGTTCCGTCTATCGATCAGGGCCTTTCCGCGCAATCAGATCTACATTGAAAATGGGGTCTGCGGACAACAATGCTGTACATGGACAACGGAGAGTTTGGCTAGGAGACCCTCGCTTGCTTGAAGAACGAGACGAGTATCCATCGTGAGAACTATCGAGCGGAGGCTAGCATAGCATGCTGCGAATTCCGAAATACATACTATACACCAGGCTGGGGTCCCGCGCTTGCTCCTCGGCTCCTCGTCTCGCGGGGCGGTCGTTGAAGTTTGATTTAACTCGAAACATGCCATGGGCTCACCTTATCTCGGCCTTTCAATCACTCTGACGTGGCGAGCACAATATACTATGCCCTAGACGCCGTTACAACGTCTGGACTAGAGCGGACAATGTCTCAGGTGATTAAGCCCCAGGCTAGGGGAAAGGTTGTAGGATTTTACCTTTTGGCCACGGGAAGCTCCTTTGGACCTTTGGTATTGATCTGTGATGCATATCACGACGAACCAGATTTGAGCAGTAGCAGATCAGTAAACTGTGGCGTGCCCAAACCAGGTCCTGGGTGGCCTCGATTGCTTCGAAACCTGCGGGTAGTAGAGCGGCATTGGCACTGGCGTTTTCAACCATGCACCCTCCGGGGCCACGGATACAACACCCCGGTAGGTTTCTGTCTCTCTCTGCTCGACCCTTGGTCCTTGGCCCTGGTTCGCAAGACAAGCCATTCTTTAGGGGCCCGGGCGGCTTGTAACCCTTGCTTCTGGCGCGTGACAACGGATTGGGACTTGGCTTTCGCTCTCTGCGATTCAACACTCGCCTAAACGCGGAATCCTTTCCGCAGTTCAACCTCGCTTCCCCTCTCTGTCCGCCAAGACGAACAGTGATGTCGCTAAGGAGTTCAAGAAGCCGAACAGAGCGAAGACTAGACGCCGTTTGGACATGAAACGATATTTTAGTTTGCGGAGTTTTATTAGTCGCATAAAAGTGACTCGAAGTAGAAGGCGGAGGCACTAACTACTGGATCTTGAGGTGTCAAGCTTGCAGCGCTTGGAGCAGGCAGGGCAGAATGGCGTTTGGTGAGATATGGTGCTTGTAGTCGTGCTCATTATCATTATACCCGCCGGGGCTTTTTATATATGAAATGTAACGATTTAGCCATGAGCAATGATAAGCAAAGTCTATTGGTATGTAGTAAGTTGCAGATATGGTCGGTCAGTGTAGGGTAGGCCCAGAACCAATTATACGGTTGCAACTTCACTCCTCCAACCCCATCCCCCAATGGCATTATCTTCGAGTTTCTTCATGCTAGAAGCTTCGCATATCTTAATAACTACGTCTCTAACTGCCCTCACTTCATCCTCACTGGCGCCTCCATTAAGTGCACCTCTTAGATGTCCTTTGAGTTGAGGGTTGACCTTGAAACATAGATGTCAATATCAAAAGTTGACTTGCATGCAGCCAAGCACGTTGGGCGAAACTTTACTTACATCTTGTGGAATAAGGCTGGCAATAAGGACGAATGAGGTTTCGACTGGTGTAAGTACATCAGTGTTACTGAGCACGTATCCATATGTCAACCTTGCCAGTAGACCCAAGTCTGGTGCGCCTGATCGCTCCAGTTGACCCATTATACGCCTTGATATCTTGCCATATATGTTTTCGAAGAACCTCTGCCCTCGCTGGAGTATCTGGGCTGGTTGAGTGTCATATATGTCCTTATATCTGGGTGATGCTGAGTCAGTTCCAGTTCCTGCTTCGTCGAGGAGCTCCTCTGGTGTTGCCGACTTCAAAGACAACAAAGCATTGATTGTCTTATAATCTGGTTAGCATTTGAAGTCTTATATACGACATATGTACTGTCAGACCTTTGGCATGCCCCCCACAGCCGACGCTTTCAGAAGGGCTTCCCTCATACGTCTAGAGATGCGCAACTGCTCATCATGAGTCGATACGGTGTCCCCACTAGTGCCTGAACCTTCCCCAATTGCACTTTTTAGTACTATTGGTAGTTCGTCTGGCCTATTGAGCGCTGATAGGGTTGTTGCTGTGATGAAATACCACGTATTCCGTGGTAGATTGGGTTGTTTGCGGATCGTGGCCAGCAATGCTGGTGTGAGAATGGGGGTTATCGCTGCCATGACTTGGAAGGATTCCCAGTGAAAGTGTCTGATCGTGAGAAGTAGAAAATGGCAGAATCAACTTCCAGTATGATCAAGCGATGCGCCTATTTCTCACTAAGCTGATATTCTATCGATTTGACTTTAGGGTAACCAGCTTTCACGATAGTTCCTTGATGACTCAGCTTTCCTCACGTCAGAACACAATCACGTGCATCGGCCCCTGCGTCATCGGTCGTATGGTCGCTGTCCTTAACGTGGCATCAAGCTCGCTTTCACTGATAGCAGTGATTGCAAGAACTACTACACACACTCATCAACGATTATCCAGGTTGAACCATGGGGATGAGGGAGTGACCGTTTACTTTTGTCAATTTTGATAACGACTTGAATTATTTGCTCAACGTCTGTCCAAAACTCCCATGCCCAAGATGCGACTTGGCTGGTATGCTGGGGTAAGTATTGCTTTGGTTGGAGAGCTTGGGGGAAGCTATATGGAGCTATGGCTGATCATCATGAACCAATGCTGACAATTCGATTCGCAGGCCTCAACGGCCCTCGCGGGCACCGTTGTGCTCTCAGCCTTTTATCAGCGGGCCAACTTTTATTCGGCCATGGTATATCTCGCTCAGAGCAACTTTTGCTTATTGGTAGGTGGTTCCACGATCCTCGACTCGAGATCGATGCTCCCCTCCTCCTCCGACTCCAACTCATGATATACAGATCTTGGTCAACTTTGCGCTACTCTCCTACAGTAGCTTTATATACAGTTTAACACGCTTGTTCTACGGACCCCTCCGCGCCGTTGAAGTCGAACAACTTACGGAACGTGCCTGGTTTGCGATTACGGAAACATGCCTGGCTATGACCATCTTCCGAGAGGAAATCGGAGCTTGGTTTCTCGTAATGTTTGCTGCTTTGATTACGGGTAAAGTTTGGGGGTGGATTGGTGATGGACGAGTCGAGGTTCTCGAGCAACAGCCGCCTGCGAACCCACGCCTGTTTCATTTGCGACTAAGCGTGTCGCTCGCTCTCAGCTTCTTCTACGACGTCTACATCCTCCAATACACGATCAATACGGTTATACAACAAGCGAGACCTAACATGATGGTTATGTTCCTCTTTGAGTTCGCAGTGTTGGCAACAAGTTCATTGCGGACAGGAGCCCGGTATGCACTGTCATTAACGGAGTACAATATCCAAGAGCAGCAGAAGCGTAAGAGATTGGCCGAAAGGAGACAGGAAGTCAGAGAAGAGCGAGAGGCCATGATACGACAACGCGAAGCAGCTGCAGCGGCAGGCGAAGAGGTCTCCAACGACCCTCTCCCAAGCGAGGACGATATTGATGAAATGGATATCGAAGTGCCGGGTTGGTCTGCTAAAGGAGAATTTGTTCTTTGGCTTGATCTTGCGACTGGTAAGTTGCACCCCTGTGATATTGGATGAACATTACTGACATTGTTAGATTTGGTCAAGCTTGGCATATATATCGTCTTCTTCTTTATGCTCCTTACATTCTACGGATTACCGATTCACATCATGAGAGATCTATTCATGACGGCGCGCGACTTCATCAAGAGACTGGGCGCCTTACTGAGATACCGAAAAGCTATCCAGGAGATGAACCGCTACCCCGATGCCAGCCAAGAAGAGCTTACACGAGAGGATACCTGTATTATCTGCCGTGAAGAAATGCGACCCTGGGATCCCGAGAACAACCCCGGAGCAATGGACAGAATTCGACCGAAGAAGTTGCCCTGTGGACATATTCTGCATCTCGGTTGCCTCAAGAGCTGGCTCGAAAGACAGCAGGTATGTCCTACTTGCCGTAGCCCTGTTACGCTTAACGAGAACGCCCGCGCAGCCCAAAATCGGGCTGCTAGACTTGAAATACAAGTAGGAGGGGGCGGACGCCCTGCGGAACGGCAAGAGCTGGCAAACCCTTTTGCCGGAGCTCCTCAGGGACAGCAGAATGGAGGTGCCCAACCTGGACAAGCACCAGCTCCGCCACGGGTTTTCAATCTTGGTCCTTTCCGTGTTGGCTTTGGAGCCAATGGACACCAAGTCAGAGAACTTGCACAGCAATTCGGTATGCCTCAAGCTGCTCTTAATCAACAAGGACTAGCCCCTCCTACTCCAGGGGCTGGTACACCTACCGTTACTGGCCAAACTGCCCCGGCGACTCCTCTCCCTACTGGCGATAACTTACAGAACGCTGGAAATCTACTACACCAGGCAGATCAGTTGATCCAACGCGAACTGCAATCAGCCTTGATGGCGCATCAAGAGATACAGACTCTTCAACTTCTTCAAGCAGAGTTACAACGTCTCAGACAAAGACAGCAACAGCCAGACCAGGCCCAAAACCCCCTGACACACCCAATACTACCTCCCACTTTCCCACTGACTCAACCCCTCATGCCTCAGCCTTTCCCTGTGCCACCACAGATGGCTATGCCTCTAAACTTTCCTCAATTCCCCGGCATCCCTCCACGGAACCCAAGTCCCCTAATGGCTCGCCATGGTGCTCCCCCCAATGCGGTGCCCATCCCCTCTGGCAGCTCTGAACTTCCTGAAGGGGTTATTATTCCACCTGGCTGGTCTTTGTTGCCCCTGCAACGCCTGGATGGCAGCCAGGCTTCAACACAGCACTCGCCGCAAGTAGGCCCTCAAACGGCGATGCCAGACAATATCAGTGTGACTCAATCTCCATTCGCAGCCAGACAACCGTCTCCGATCGGCAGCCGGAACCAAGAAGCCCAGCCAGCTGAGAATGCATCTGTTCCCGCCTCTACTGAGCAACGTCCTCCTCAATTCCCAACACAGCTCACGCGCGCTGTCGACCCCCCTCAGGTTGTTGCGCCGAGTCCTCGCTTGCCTAACTGGGGAGGCTCAGCCCAACTATTTGGCAGCAATTCTCGTCTGGATCAGAACGAACATGGGCATCGGAGCGAGTTGCAGGTAGAGGCAAACTCAAGCCAGTCTGGTCCCGCTGAGGTCATATCTCAGCCAAGCCCAGCAGCTGAACATACGCCACAAGGATCTTCACCATCAAACAGTGAAGATGATGAAGAGCCGGGAGATAGCTCCTCGAAAGGCAAGGCCAAAGCGGTGACCGTGGAAGATGTCGAGGATGAGGAGAATAAGGACACTACAAAGGAGGATTGATCGTAACCGGAATATGATATTTGTCTACTTTTTCAAGCATTACCTTTTATACACACATGTATCATACACCCGCTCACTTCCATCAGCTCAGTGAAGAGCAGGGCAGCATTTGTTTTTTTCTCGAGATAGCGACATGGCGTTCAGAGGAGTTGTGTATTACTCGATGTCCTCCAGGACAAAAAATTAACATAGTTGGACCGCGAAATACAAAATTATCGAAGCAAACATTGTGCACTTTAACGCTTGCAGTGCAAACTGGTAATGCAATCTGAAGTCATATCAATACCAACGACCCAAAATAACACCGTTCCGTCCCATGACAAACAAAATTAGTGGCAAAGCATGCTGACAAGAGAAATTGTGAACGAAACTGAATAAAAAACCGTGCAACAGAGATAAATACACGCGTAACAAATATGAACAGAACAACATGAATGATGCATGTACTGAACAAAACAAATGAGTTGAAACCAAACGTCCAGGGCAACACTTCTACTCTTTTTTGATGACGTCTCCAGAGACCCTGCCATAATGTTCATATTCCAGCAAAAATACAGCTTTCCTTTTCCTCAGCATCAGCCGTCGACGGAGATCTCGAAACTTGTTGACAATGTTGCAAGAGTAAAAAGAAATAAAGAGAAAGCAGAGAAGAACCCGTGCCCATACCACGAATACCGAAGCCCTCCCTCCATCAAACCTGCATTTATTGCCACGTCCGTTGATAGCCATCAAGCGGCAACACACCAATCATTCCTTCTTGACTTTTTTATCTCGTAATGGGACAATGACAAAAGATCTGACATTTTCTGACCCCTCGGGAGAGGCGGCTGATGTGCATCCGGTCGTTTCCTAAGCGGTGAGAGCATCCAGTCCCTTTTCCTTGGACAGCAAGGGCGTTTCGTGCAGCGGGATATCTTCACCCTTTTCCCATGCGGCGCCGGGTCCGGAGTAACTTGGCTGAGGTATCGTTGACTGTTGGGGACTGCCACTGCTCATATCGCGCAAAACGCCTGCCGATCTTTCGCCTTTCATCGGCTGTGGGCTTAACACGCCTGAGGCGGACTGCGCAACATAAGTAGGTGACTTCCCATCTCCCGAACCAAAGGGTAAGGGGCGTGCTGGTATCTCGCGACTCACTCCTCCTTCTTCTCCATCACCGCCCAATCTCTTTAGTAATGCATCCGATTGCTGCTTGGCCAATTTCTGAAGTTGTTCGATAGGATCCTGGTGATGTAGGATCAAGTCAGTTATGTCGCACAGGCAATCTGTAGGCCCCCAAAGTCTTCCATGCACACATACCCAGTCGGACTGCGTCGGGACGCCTTCAGCTTCAGGAAGCTTCTTTTTCGTTTCGTCTTCATTTTCCGCGTCGTCTTCTGTAAAGAATGAGTTTCGGTGGACCGGAGCCGGCGTTACTGGTAAGCTGGGGCGTTCAACGGCACTGGGAAAATCGGTGAGCTTCAGACCCTGCTTGGAGCTGGTCTGATCATCCCGCCATGTACCGGTTGTCGGGCTCTTTACGCGACCTGTCGAAGAGGTCGAACTCTTACCACGTCTATGGCCGCCGCCATGTAGACGGTCAACATACCGTTCGATAGCAGGCACTTCGTCCCAGGCATTTGTGCGTGTGTATGAGGTCCAAGGGCTGGACGACGTAACCTGTACTGTAGGGGTACTCGAGCTAGATTGGTTCTTGGATTCGGATCCGGATTCTGTGATGCCTTCAGTTTTTACCGAAAGTTGCGCACTGGTCTCTTCAGGACTTGGCTGAGGTTCTGGTTGAGGCTCTCCTGCAAAAGTTCTCGTGGGTCGTGGTTGATTACGTTCCCAGGGAAAGATCTCCGGAGCATGCTTTGACTGGGGAGACGACCTATCTTTTGGTACTTCGTACCACATGTTCTGCGGGGGGCTCGGGTAACGTTGAGGAGGAATGAACGGCGTGGTGTCACGGGACATTTCGTAGTGAGTGAGGGGGAAATTCAGCGCTTCGGGCTTCGAGTCAGAGGGAGGGGGGTATCTTGTAAAGTCAGTGTCTCGTTCACAGGAAAACGATCAATGATAGACCTACTTTTGAGCATCCCAATCGTGCATCGTGATGGGGTGTCGGCCTGGGGTTTCGTGGTGAGTTTCATCTTCGTCTTTTTCTTCGTCTTCGTCGGCTTGGTGCTGATCTTCCAAGTCTTGCTCACCATGCTGTTGTTGTCCGGTAGAATTCGCGCTGTGATCGTCATGTTGGTGCTGCTCGTTGGTAGAAGGTTGTTCTTGTACTGACTGGGGACGCCATTCCCCTTTTGTAAAGTACTGAACATACTGGGTGGCGGAATTTTCCTTTGTAGCGAGTTAGAGAGTGTATGTTTCGTGCTAATGGAACAAACTTACTTGGTGACGGTAGTGTCTATCGTAGACAGCCCACCACCGTCCTATCATCTCGGTGAAAGGACCACTGCCGGCAGGTGCGTCTCGGCCGGTAAACCATGGTTTGTTTGCGCCAATGAAGTGAACCATGTTGATGCTGGACTGAAAGTGTCGGTAGGCAGGGACGTACTGGTAATGGGCGGATGGTGTGACGTTGTAGGTGAAGCTCAAGCGATGGTACTGTTGGCCAAAGTGCATGTTGATCAGACCCTGATCGGCACCGTCAAAAGAGATGCCCCTCTCAGCCATAGCCATCATGGCATAGAAGTCTCCCATGTTGGGATCCAGAACCATTACACCAGTGTTGAACAGATCTGGCCAGCCGATATCTGGAGCCGCAGCAAAGGGCTGAGACAAGTTGAAGAGCTCCTCAGGAGCTCGGTATGCGACGACATCAGCGTCAATGTAGACAATCTTGGAGAAATCGGTGAGTCTCCATAGGTTGATCTTGGTAAAGGCAGAGTGCAGATCGCCACGGTTCATCAGTTGTAGGTTGGCTGGGTGGTCATTGCGAATTCGTGGCACAGGGAAGATGTAGTCGTAGACCTCCTGTTAGTGATATGGTTAGTAATGAATTAAAAGGTGCAAAGTATGTGGTAGCTTACCTTGAGTTGTGTAATGGAGTCGCCCGATACAGAATCGAGTGTAACCAAGACTGCCAACTTGTGGTTGGCTCCAGCATCACGAAGAGAGTGCGCGAGGACGAGTGCGCCTGGGGAATAGTCAGCCAAGTTGTAAGGCAAAGCTAAAAGTTAATTGACGAACCAGGAAGGTAGGAATCGCTCAGAAGAAGCTGTCGATCATTAGCAAGACGAATTGGAACACAATGGAGGCAAAAGGGAACGTACCGTAGCATAGATCTGCTCGCCTTTGGCATTTTGAGCAGTCATGATGGTGTATGAGTAGGAGAAGTTGACCAGCTGAGAAAAGAGACTCGGCGCAGATTGTGCAGGTCAGTTATAGTAAGTTGAAAAGGTCGGTCAAGAGCTCATGAAAAGAATATATAGAGGAGTTCAAATCACGATTTGTAGAAGCGTGTCGAGGAGCCCAGCAGATCAACAATGGGGGAAAACAAGGCCGATTTAGCAAGGGTGCCCGGTAGAAGCTAAAGGTTAGCACAGACTATTTTTTGGCCTATGCTTTTTTGAAACGACGCAAGAAATCGCGAGTGATGCCCAAAGCTCTCGGGTCAAGAACAAGAGCAAGAGCAAGAGTCTGGTTGATGAGGAGAAGAGTTGGAGTAGAAAGTTGAAGAGGGGACGAGAGACGAGAGAAGCGAAGGGCAAGCGAGACGTGACGTGACGGAAGAGGAGGAGAAGAAGAAGAAGAAGAAGGAGAATGGGCAGGTTATGTTAGTTAGTGTTCCATCCACCTCGAGAGAGTGTGTATGTGATGATCCGATGATGGACCCCAGGCAATCTGGAGGGGGAACTTCCCAGTCCAGCTGCAGCTCCATTAAAGCTCCAGTGAACTAACTCATCGCCCATAGGTCAGAGCGCATTGGAGCATGGAGCACTGCAGCACCGGCACCCCCCCGGGCAAGCTCCTGTGGGGCACACTGAGAAACAACCTAGCATGGGTCTCTATCTCACCTAACCTCGAGCTTTTAGGTATCAAAAAAAGAACTCAACTGATCCAATAATGGCTGAGAATTATTGTTGCAAAGTACGGTGAACTACCACCCAAGTCTGACAGACAGCCAGACCGACCATTCAGGTACTGAACTCTAACCATCTCAAGCCACAATGACACTGAGGAACTCTGCTGTTCTAGAAGCGCCGAGGAGGTATGACTCTCCTTCTCTCTCTGCTTGTGCCGTCCCAAGCCAAGGGCAATACAGCATATAATTGGACATGTATTCTTCAAAACCGCTCAAATTCGCCCCCCACGTTGATAGACAGAAAAGAAATTGAGGGGTTCACTACCTTTAATTGTACAAAACCCGGAACCGTTTTGGTGTTCCCTTGGGTCTGGGTACTACACAACGTACGTGGTCTATGAACATAGGTAGGTCTGTAAATCAGAGTGGGTTTCCGTCCTAGTAAACCGCCACTAATTTCCAACGGCTGCATGATGATGGGTTTATACTAAGTTTCTTGTCATGGTTCTTGACCTTTCAAACCGCCAGGTTTAGCTTCAATTATTTTAGCTTCAACCTCACTAGCAGTATCAAATTCTTTTCTTCAACAACAAATATCCACAAACTATGATACGCACCCTGCAGACGATGCTCGTATCATCCAACCATCCAGGGATAGTTCGCCAGCGGGCATCTGCATACAGCCGAAACTGGTCACATATCCCCCTTGTAAGTTGCTGCGAGAATGTGACTCGCCGCTCAAACACGTCCACTTAATCTCAACCATTCCAATGTTGTGTGGTCCTTGGTTAAGAAAAAAAAAAGATGTTGGGCTGAGTTGTACAAAAAAAAATCCCTCTACAGAACCCCTTTTCTGATCTCGCCCTTTGGGTATCACAAAGACATTCAATCTCCCAGGATTCGACTTGGATGCCAGTCCCTAAATTGATGCACAAGAGCTAGTTAGTAGGTAGTCAGCCACGGCTGTGACGTAGATTTGATGTTTTACACTTGTAGATTAGATTTGGTGCCACTCGGGCAGAGCCCACCGAGACATTATAGATCGGGACAAAGACACGCGAGCTCTTTAATTTTTAAAACATGACTACTGTACCGCCCATGCCAATGAACATGTCTCACACTGACATATGTCTTCGCTAGGTGTCAACACTTCTGCAAAGCCGGGATCTGCAAAGCCTGCATGATTTAGCTCAACTTGTCGGGCCTCAACCCACATACATCATTATATCAACTGCATTTTATACGCATCACACATTCTAGACACTCAATTGTCTAATCTATGTGGGCCATCGTTGCAACAATGAATTCGTGTCATTGCAAAAGTCAAGTTAGCCGCGATTTCCACTGTTGCCACAAGTCTGACTGCTTCACTAACTGACTCAAACACTAATCATCCATCCTAAAGAGGTTCCTGGTCTTTAATTCCATAGCCCTTCGTGTACCCGGCCGAGTACGTGTCTTATCTCCCCTGTTTTTTCTTTTCTTTTCGCGCCAAACGCCGACTCTAAACCCCTTCTCAACCGCTCAAAACGCCCTTTCTAATTCACACTTCTCCTGAAAACACATTCCGGAGCTAGACCTACATATCCTTCTTAAATGCGTGTTCTGGTTTGTGAGTGGTCTCGTAGTCGATGTGAACGTATGCTCGCTCGATATCAGGGAGATCCTCCAGCTTGATCTGAAGCGCCTCTGCAATGTCGTGGCTCTCCTGGAGAGTCTGCGTCGGGTCCATGACAATGTCCACCTCGGCGATCAAACGAGGGCCCGAGTGATAAACACGAACGGTGTCAATGCCAACAATTGCATCGTCGTGCGTGACGCACACATATGTAATAAGCTGCTGCGTCTCAACAGGAGCTGTGATGCCGACCACAAGCAGGAACTCGCCGAAAGCGGTGCGTAGCCAGATGCAAGAGATAAGAAACGACAGCAGGATGGCGCCCATGGGATCAATCCACCAGACCAGCTTTGCGCCACCAGTGGCAGTAAGAATACCAAAACCGTTGATGAGAAGATCATTACGGTGATCCTGCCAGAGGATATTTACTTGGCTGTATTTGTCCTTGAGCGCCCAGCAGTAGAGGAAAAGGGCGAACTTGGTGGCGAAAGCGCAGCAGACCGAGATGACAGCAGGAAGATGAAAGTCCTTGTCAGCTTTCGCCTGTGCCAACTCTTGACATGCGAAGGCAATGATGATGAGGGACACGGCAATCATGAGGAAGCAGAATACAATATTCCCTACGGTCTCAAGACGAGCCTTGCCAGCAGGGAAACGTCGAGCATCGACACTGCGGATGGCTCTCGCCGACAGGATGAGGGTGAGATTACTAAGAGGGTCGAAAACAGAGTCGGCCATGGTGGTGAAAAGCGAAAGCGAGCCCGACGAGATGGCAGCGAAAAGCTGAAGGACCGACAGCAGAACGTTGGCTGCCAAAGAACCCCAAACTGCAATACGAAACTTGAGCTGATCATCACTATGCTGATCGCGAGCTTCGTCACGATGTTCCTCGACCGACTTGAGCATGCGATCAATTGCCGCATTCTGATTTTTGTAGAAACCCTGCAGCTTACGAGCTTTGATCTTGGAACCGATGTTGCCGGGTAAGCATTTGCGCCCAGGGAGACTATCCCGCTTCCGTGACGTATTGGCTTTGATATCGGCGAGATCAGACTCTGTTTTGTAGCCACGAGAGAGGCCATACGGATCATTGTCAATAGGACTGGGCTGCCGACGTCCGGTGGCTGTAGTCTGGCTCTCGACATCGGTCATGTGCGAGAGGTTTCTAGCGATAGTCTCGTTCTCATCGGCCGCTGCAGGCTCAAAGGCGGTGCTGGAGCCATTGCGTGCGGTCGAGTGCCTTGAGCTACTTCGAGCGGGTTCGATAGATGGCAGGTGGGCGGCGTGGATGCTGTTATCAGGTGTCATGTCTTAATAAAGTGTGTTGAATATAGACAGCGATATGGATGTATAGGAGAAGTGAATGTGTAATACAGATACCGATATGGTAAATGCTGGACGGCGGTAAGCGAGATATAATGAAAGCGATCGCCAACAAAGAGACCTCAGGAGCGGAGCAGGTGCCGCCTCATCAAGAACATCTGCTAGTGCTAGCTGTATGCAATGATCTCAGTTGATCGTCAGACGGTCAAGATCAAGTTAGTCGACTACTGTGCTGCAGTCGGTAGACTATCCGATCAGGGTTGGCGTGAACGAGATAAAGTTGATATTGATATGGTAGTATAGCAAGGATACGTATAGGAGGAGCAAGGTCGAGGCAAACCGGTTGCTTGGTGAATCAGAAGAGATCAAATCCGTCCGATCTTGTTCCTACCTTGAGCCATCGAGCCTTGGTCCGACCAGTCCTTTTCCCACGTGGAGGAAGAGCCATGGGGAGCTCAGTCAGTGCTGACCTTAGTTCGCCCCTCAGGGCGAAGGCAAGATGGTAAGGAGAACGATAGTGACAATAGCATTTCTTTAACAGCTGGACCTGCAGTCCTGCACGACTAACACTGGAATCATCAGCAAAACTCGACCAATAGAGGTTAGACAATTAGTGAGTGAGTCTCCGTCCGCCGTGCCAGCCGAGATCGAGATGGTTAGTAAGCGGAGTGTGACTTCCGAGTCCGACAAGGGATGCCTAGAAGCCTGGGGAAAAGGATCATGAAGATATATTGAAAGAAGACGTTGAAGAAGACGAGCGGTAGACGTTGAATTATAGTTCAGATACGGCGCCGAAAAGCCTAGGAAACGGCCGGAGCAGATCTCGGCGTTCCGTCACTGTTTACGTTTTGGAAACGTCTGACTTTCGGGCGTCTACGGAGCTGGAAACAACGACATGGAGCCCTTGCTTGGCCCTGCTTGTCCCTGGTACCAGTACCTAGCAGTCCCGCTTTTTGTTTTTTTGGGGGGAGTTGGACTCTTTGTCTCCATAGATCTGATCTGGACTTTGCAGTATGCAGGCCAAGACTTGTTTAACTGCGGCTATTGTTCAGTCTATTAGCTTAGTTTCGCAGCTCATGACCGCTTTTGTATAGGTCCAAGATAAGCGGCCATGATTTATGTGCAGCACAGCCAGCCACAATCGGAGGGTCCGAATACAGTCATTTTTATCTTGTTGGTATATAACATGGACGCTCTCGCTCTCGCTTTCTGGTAAAAAACGTTGGAGTTGAGATAAAATAGCATCAAGTGATGTAAATACACTAACAGCACAGGCAGCACGATGATGAAAGTGGTGCATGAACCTAGTGTTTCCTGTATCAATCCAAACAAACATTATCCGTCAACCCAAATTATTCCGCTCGATATTGGAACACCTGCTGCTGCTTCTTCATTATAGCTTCGCCTCGATTGGCCTCTCACCTGTACTCCTCTCCAGGATCCAATCGGTGATATCCTTCGCATATTCCTCCTGGCACAGGTCCACGTGCAGAGCGTGGTAACCTCCCACATACGTCTTGACCACCTTGTCCTCGATATCCTGGTTCTTGGCGAATTCCATCGCGGCTTCATAGCTGCAGGCCTTGTCGTGGTCTCCGTGGCCGAGCCAGAGAGACTTTACTTCCTTGCCCAGCTTTATAGACCCCGATTGCAGAGCCGCCGTGCGGTCGAGAAGCGATGCCAGGCCTTCCAGCGTACCTGTGTCATGGCAGAGGGGATCTTCCTTGAAGCCCTTTGCCACCTCCGTTTTGCGCGTCAAATTCATGACGTCGAGTTGATGCTTGATCTGGAATCTCGGCAGAATCTTGCAAGCTATCCGGCCTGCTGCAATCTTGAACGAGCTTGGGACTTCTTCAGGCGCGAATCCGATGAAGGGTGCCTCGAGAATCCAACCACGCACTTGGCTGACGAGTTTGGCGTACTGAGGATCGGCAGCAAGCATGAGAACCTCACCGCCGCCCATTGAGTGTCCCAGGACAAAAACAGGGACATCCGAAGGGAGCTTGCTCTCGATGAACGCTGCAACATCGGCAACTACGCGCGCCGTTGAACCGGTGTTTCCTTTGTCAGAGGGTTGCTTGACGCTTCGGCCCCAGCCTCTCTGGTCAAAGCCGAAGACTTGAATGCCGCTAGAGGCTAAAATTCGATACACGTCATCGTACCAGTTGACATGATCACTGAAGCCATGAACATGAATCACCTGGGCTCGAATGGGACCTTGGGGCTGTTTATTGCATCAGTTTTTGTCTCGGTCAGCTACTGATTATTCATGCTCACTGTCCAAGTCTTGGTGTAAAGGCTGGCGTCTGCCACCTCAAAGGTTCCTTCAGCCTCGGTCGACATTTGATGCGCAAGTTCAGCAGGTTTGGTCAAAGGCAACAAAGAGAGATTGATAAGAGGTCGGGTGTAGGTTATTGACTTTTTAACAGATCAAGAATAATGTTTGGAAAAAAGCAGTCTACATTTCGATACAAGAATGCAAACCGGTTATGACGGACCAAGATTTGGCTACTGGGGTCATGCTCGAGTCAAAACGGGTCACATGTGACGGACCGTTGCCGGTGAGCCTAACCTGCACTTGTTCTATTGGCACAACATTCGGTTCATGCTGTCTCTACTATGCATGTCTTGTTGCTCAAAGTGGAAATTACCTTTATGTCGGCATTTCTGACAGTTTTCCACCTTCTCCTATTGGACACCACATTTCGTGTTAGGCTGATAGGAACATAAGCCATGCGGTACAGCTAAGAGCTCAGCTCCGTCAGCCATCAACTTCGCGATACACTCCTTGTCATCATGAAAGTTACTAAAACATATAATAATACTCAACATTCGGCTGTTCAGAATCTGTGTAAGTGTTTCTGGATATTCTCATGATCAGGCGCTGCAAAATAACTGGAATCTTGGAATAGCAGCACCCGTGGACCATGTCGCTGGCTTTGTTCTCATGTGCCGTACTCAATAAACATGGTCGCAGTGGCTTTATCCACTTCCAGTTAGGTAGGCTTCACAGTCCGGGGTTCGATGGAGGTTAGGCTTTCAGCTTTATTTCTTTTATTCTATTTAAAATTATGACCATGAGGTCTTAGTCCTAGGCATAATACAAATTTGTGATTTGAAAAACGTATAATGCTTGTCATAGAACATGGGTTTTGGTCAAGATACTGAGATTCTGCTTTCTATACATGGCTGTCGATCCCCATTGCCTAAACTATGCTCTTCCATTTTTTGGAGATCAAATAACCAAACCAACGACGCCAATGAAAGTAGGATAAATGTCGAGTGGAGTTCTCTTTGCTGCAGCTGGCGTTCCAATCATCCGCCATAGAGACTCGGACATAGATACCAGGATATATAATGTACATGATTCGTCTAATCTTTCTTCAACCCGTAACCCCCACCATATTACGTCTTGACGGGAATGCTCTTCTGCTCTATATCACCCAAGATGCTTCAGGGTCTCTTCTCCTCGCTCTTGGGGTCCCTGTTCTCTTGGTCATGCTCGTCGAATTGCTCCTCCTCCTCTTCACCTCTCTCCAGGTCATCCTCAATCTCCTCGGCCTCGGTAATGTGTGCCCGTGAAGCAGTCGATCCGCTTTCCTTGGAAACCTCACCACCGCTCATCTGCCACTCCATGAGCTTGCTGAACGCGCTCTCCTTGTCGGCAGCGAGTTGCCTGTAGCTGCCGATTTCGGCAACCTTACCCTCGTTGTTGAGAACGATGATCTGGTCGGATCGCTTGATAGTGGAGAGACGGTGAGCAATCGAGATGGTAGTGTTACGGCCACGCAAAAGACCAGCCAGAGCTTCGTTGACAAGAGTCTCTGACTCGGCATCTAGCGCCGATGTGGCTTCATCAAGAATCAGAATATCAGGGTCCTTAAGCAGAGCTCGCGCAATAGCGATTCGCTGCTTCTGACCACCGGAAAGTTGAGAGCCGCGGGCACCGACCTGGGTCTCTAAACCATCAGGTAGATCGCTGATAAAGTTGCAGTTTGCTTGTCGAGCAGCGGAAATGATATCGAAACGACTCGCTTGAGGCCTTCCGTAGGCAATGTTTTCGGCAATGCTTCCAGAGAAAAGGACAGGTTCCTGCGAAACCATGCCAATTCGCCTTCGCAATGACTTGACATTCATACCAGAGATGTCCTGTCCGTTGATGGTGATAGAGCCCGACACAGGGTTGTAGAATCTCAGTAGCAGAGAAGCCACTGTTGACTTACCACCTCCTGATGGACCAACAACACATACGTTGCTGCCTGAAGGGATTTCGAAATCCAGCCCGTTAAAGATTTTGACGGCTGGTCGAGTAGGATAGGCAAAAGTGACATCTGAGAATCTGATAGGACCTTGTGCAGATTTTACTTGAACACCGACCGTTTGCGGGATTCCAGGTTTGCGATCCTGAAGTTCGAAAAGTCGGCTTGCAGCACCAACTCCCTTCATGAGTTCCGAGTAGAAACCCGAAAGACCGAATAGACTTGAACCTGCAAAAGCAGTGTACATCATGAACGACGTTAGATCTCCAAGCGACATGGCCCCGCTGCGCACGAAACCACCTCCAACAACAAGCATAGCAAGGATCGTCATGTTGCCGGCCCAGCCAGTTGAAGCAAAGAAGGTAGCAGCGATAAGCGATTCCTTTTTACCAAGAGCAAAGATCTTTCGGATCTGGTTGTTGTAGCGGCCAATTTCTTGCACCTCGCCTACGAACGCTTGACTGGTCTTGACGTTGCCAAGTCGTTCCTCGGCAATCTTAGTTAGAGTACCCAAGTTCCTTTGGATTGACCTGCTGATGTTTCGAATAGCTCGACCATAGATGAAGGCTCCAACAGCAATTGGTGGGAACATAAGTAGCAATAAACCAGTCAACTGAGGGCTTGTCCAGACCATGATGGCAAAACCAGCACCACCGCTGAAGAGGGCTCGAAGACCATCGCTGAGATTTTGCGTCACAGACTTGCCAACGATAACAGTATCAGAGCTGAGGCGTGAGATAAGATCACCCACACGGTTCGCATCGAAGAATTCGGCATCTTGAACATATGTACGTCGGTAAAGCTGGGATCGGAGTCTGGCAACGACACGTTCGCCGACGATGCGGAGAAGGACGACTCGGCCAAAGTTGGCCATAGCTCCAATAGTCAAGACAGTACCCAAGCCAAAGAAGAACTGGTTCATAGTTAAGCCAAACAGACGGACATCCTCAGATTCACCTTTGGTAGCAAGATCCAAGATTCGACCAACGGAGAAAGGGATTAACATGGTGACACTAGAGGAAACAACCAGGAAGACAAAAGCAATACCGAGCCAGCGGATTTCTGGACGGGCAATTTTGATGAGGCGTACAATTTCGGCTGAACCAGCTTTTCCAGCCTGCTTTCCCTCCTTTGAGAGTTTAGCAGCTAGGTTGACTTGAGCAGCTTTGGCAGCCTTTTCGCTCTTGGTGAATTCTTGCTTTTGCTCATCCTCAATATTTCGATTGGTCTCAAGCTCGACAGGCTTCTTGGCGCCTTCTTCGACCTTGGTCTGGATTTCCTGGAGTAAACGAGGGGCTGTTGAAAATTGCCGCAGGGCGTGCGAAAACGGACCACATGTAGAAGATCGAATTTGTGCCAGGGGACGTCGGGTATGGGATATATTCTTGTTTGCTGGTGTTTGGAAGGCAGCGATTGAGAACGGAGGCAGGGCGGGTTGGCGAGGGCTGGAAGCGTGGAAAAGCCTTGCCTGAAGAGGTGAAGCTTCGGGCTTGTATAATGAAGGCCCCAATTGACTTCGCGATGCAGCCAGAGACACTTGCGAGGACTCGGCGAGACGTGGGAGCAGCACACGGCGTGCTACTCCCGAGACCATGATGACGGTAGGGAATTGATTAGACGTCGACTCAGCGTAGCATGTTCAGTGGCGGCACTGTCGAGCGGAGGGACAGAGGGAATGTTGAACTGCGTGCCTAGAGACGTTGGTGAAGCTGACAGGCACTCTGATATTATGAATAGTAAGAAGGGAACGGAGTTGAGATAGTTTGTAATGCCGTCATCGCCGTAGCGGCATTTCTCAGCTTCCGAATTGCGACGGGTGCTAATAAGGCTCGGACATCCAACGTTCAAAAAATATTAGGTGGGGACTCGTCGCGAGCAGGTGGGTTGTGGACTTATGGTGCGCTCAGAGCCTAGACCTCTCGGTTAGAGCTACAGTACCTGTTGCAGATACAGCACCCAATTAATTGGACTTGAACTGCCCGAGCATGCGCATTCGCTCTAACTGGATGTAGTGCTTTTTCCTATACGTTACTTGAGATATTTAGTCGAGATTTGTAGAGATACACCAGTCAATAAAATTATTAATTGTCAAGTATAAGGATAATAACATCTTAAAAGCAGCCATAAAAATCGGTCTTGATTAGTGGCCACGACCCTGTTGCCAGTCCTTTCTTACACGTACATGTAGGTACCCAATCACTGGTAGTCCTAGCTATCTGTTATACATTCTGCCCACGAGACTCTCTTGGGAGGTTCGTTCCTCTATTATCTACCATTCCAGGAGAGCTCCTTTCAAACCCCGAGTCTGTCAAACAAGACAGACACCCCAATCATGACTGGGATTCCTCTTTGAGCATCTGAGCAACATCAGCATCGATACCATCGTCTCCCCCTAGATCAGGAAACTCCTCAGTATCGATGCGACGACGTTTGTTGGAACCGTTGATCGAAATCGGCAGTGACTGGTAAGACGCAGTCTCTTCTTCGGTAGCGGGAGCAGGAGCAACAGCAGGTTCACCCTCGGGTGTCAACGCCTCAGGAGTAGGCGCATCAAAAGGGTCAAAAGCCGGAGGGGTGAGCGCCTCCATTTCTGGTCTGTCTGGCTCAGCAGGGGCAATCAAAGACTCTGCGTCTCCTGGGTTCCCGTTGCTATCTGCTGGACCTAGCGCTCGCATGATACCAATCTCAACCTGTTGCTTCTTCTCTTCAATCTCGGCCTTGCGGGATACTAGCTGAGCATGATCAGACTTCTCTTGTTCCAATGCGGCGCGATTGGCGTTTAGTAGCGTCTCAAGACCAGAAACAAGGCCCTCCCTGGCCTTGACGCACTCAGCAACTGCATTCTCGGCGTTGGCCAGCGTTTTGAGGAGACCATTCAGGCGGGCAGCATAGACAGGAGCAGAGGGCACAGGTGTCGATGGGTCGGTCTGTTTTTCGTATTCCTGACTCGCGGATGCCACTGTGGCCTTGAGAGGAGGGCTCAATTTGGTGACACTTTGATGAGCAGACACAAGAGGAGCAAACTCGGATGGTATAGCGGCACCGGCAGAAGCAGCAGCACCGCCGCTAGCAAACGCAGAGCCGGAAAACCCAGGTTTGGCCATGCCACGAGCCTTGTCAAGTTCTAATCATATGATAAGCCGCCGTCATTTGAACATCAAGTTCATGTCATTTTGTACTTACCCCCGATACGAGCATCGATGGCAGCCTGAATGGGCGCTTCAAAGATTGATCGATCTCTCCAGACATCAATCACGCGCTTCAGCTTTGCCTGAAGCTCCGCAGGTGCTCCCTTATATGCAACGGAAGCCGCCTCGGCAATCACAGGCGCAAAAGCAATGATAAAGTCATCCTTATGCCGAATTTTGGACTGCTGAGCCACCTCTGTTATATGAATTAGCCATGTTTCTTACAATGAGGATACAAACATACCATTTGCGAGGTAAATCAAGCTCAATCGCTTTGTGCTGGATGAATCTTTAAGACGTTGCAGCCAGAGTTGTACAGTTCGCTCTGCATGACGCCTGTGACCTATTGTCAATCATTGATGCAAACCAGAAAATGAAAGACGCGTACCTATGGAACATGATCCATTGCGCAGCAGTAGCGATGCTGTCATGGCTTTCATTGAGCGATGAAAGTCGCGCCAGTACGGAGTCATCGTTGTAAGCCATCTTGGTAGCAGAGGCCTCTCCGTCGGCTCATATAATCAACGGACGACAACTAAGAAAATCGAATGCCAGGCTCAGAATTGGATGAGATAACGCGAGTATTATCTAAGCGTTGTTTGTAGCCGTTGTTGTAGTATCACTCTGGAGACGTCTACTACAGCTACTTGCAGGAACAATATTCGAAACTTTTGCTAACCAGCGCTTATATGCAGATAAACAAAGCAGATACCTCGTTATGACCAGCTGTGTCTGCAGATGTATACCGTGATAACCAGACTGATGAGCAACGAGAATGTGCGATGAAACGAAATGTTTTCGTTGTAGAACAAGGAGAGTTTATAGATTGAGAGCTAGCAAAGCAGCATAAACATCCGATAAAGTGGAAATAGCTTGTAGACGCATGACTGTAATGCTTTGATTCATAATGTAGACCCGCTCCAGCAAGCTACGTTGGGTTAAAGGCCACTCACCGCCCGGCACAATCCACCTCATCAGCTAGGATGGCCTACTTGGCAGTAACTGAATAGGAGGACCATAGCAACAGCATTCACTGACGATTATCACTTCGAAAAAGAACACTTTTACTTTCGACCATTATCATCCGATACCCCCTACAAAGTGGCGCATACCCTCGACTAAGCGATTAATACCTAAATTTATACACATTCAAGATGGCCGACCGATTCCCTTCGCTCGAGGACTTCGATTCCGGGGGTATGTGCATCATCAATACTCATGCGCGGGACGAACGCTGACGTGTAATTTAGCGCAAACTGATATCAAGGACCCGACCGCTGAACCATCGACTGACGATTTTCTCGCTCGTGAAAAGGCTCTCCTTGGAGACGATGCCGAGCAGTTCACAACCAACAATGACGCCGCTGCTTTCGCTGATGCCGACGATGACCTTCTTGGTGGTGCTGGTGGCAATGAGCAATCTACTTTCGAGTCTCAATTTCCTGATCTGACTCAACCTGAAGCTGTAAGTCAAATAGTATCCTATCATATGCTGGATGGAGAAGCTCATGAGATACAGGGCACTGGAGTTTCTGCTGGAACTGCCATTACTGGAGGACCTTCCGTAAGCTACAACTCAGGATACCAGGCCGCCTCCTTTGAGGAGGAACAGGAACCCGAGGTTATCAAGGAATGGCGCGAAAGCCGAGACAACAAGATTGCCAAGCGCGCCGAACAATTCGCTGCCCAGCGAGAAGAGACAATCAAGGAGGCTCAGCAGAACATCGATGACTTCTATGACAACTACAACAACAAGAAGGAGAAGGGTATTGCCCAAACACGAAAGGAAGCCGACGAGTTCCTCGAGAGCCGAGAGGACACCGTTTCCGGTGGCACCAGCTGGGACCGAATCGCCAAGTTGGTGGATGTGAGCGGCAAGGGAGCCAAGGGAGGTGCCTCTGGCTCGGGCAAGGAACGCTTCCGAGAGCTGTTGGTGAGCCTGCGAAAGGACGAAAAGGCGCCTGGCGCTACGGGCTACTAATGTAGGTCTGTTTTGGAGGTAGGAGTTGATGTATCTATCCACAGATGGAGAGTTGCAAGTCGGTGCAGAGCACTAGACGTCATTTTTTGATGCATGCAATATTCTGGGTTCTTCATGTATTCTCAAGTTTAGGAGTCCAGGTTTAATGGCAATGACGTGTGAATAGAAGGCACGGTTCGACTGGGAGTTTGTCTCGTTTCTGTGTATACAAATCAAAGGACAATTCCGCGAGGATATCAGATTGGATGCATCTCCTTCTATTCACTCAATACTGATCACACTAGCCTTCCATCTTTGTCGAGCTTTATAATAAGCTAGGCAGCCCGCGTATCTAGTTTCCGAAGTAAGAGTTGTAGCCGAGGACCTTGCGGCCAGCGCCGTAGAAAGAAGCTTCATGTCAATTAGTATTTGAGCCCGCAATCGTGCTGATATTTGAGAGTTTGTTAAACAGAACTTACCGCCGAGGCTACCCCAGAGGAGGATGAGGTAGGGGGTCATCAGCATGCGGCTGCGAGGGCCCTGTTAGGTCGGTCAGTGAGAGGTTCGTAATAGCTAAATAGTCAATCCGGTCGTACAATCTTCCAAAGACGGGTATGGTTCTTGTAAGCGTTCTGGTAGAAGCGCTGGTAGTTAGGAACGGGGTTCTTGGCGTCGACGAGACTGGATGAGCGTCAGTGACGGATTCTCGTATGATGTGATGTTCTGCGCGATGCTGGGAGCTGAAAGTGGCCCATTGACATCGGTTTTCGCGGCCAGGATCATCGCGAGAATCGTTGAAGAGTCAATTGTACGTACGACATCTTGAAGTCGGTAATGCGAGTTCTGGGAGGCTCCGATGGTTGTTCGTGTGGGGTGATTGAATTGGTGACGGAGAATGTCGAAGTTCGGGTAAAGAAATGAGGCCATATCTTGATTGGGAGCCGGGTGCGATGATGACTCAGCATAGCTCTCGATGTTCCTGTTGGCTAGCGGGCACGTGCAGGCGCAAACCCCCCAGCTCCTCTGTAAGTGATGGAGCACTTTATGATACCGAATAAAAAATGGTCCGGGGGTTGGAGATATGAGTTGGCTTCAGTAACTGTATTCAAACCTTAGTGTTTGGTGATCCTGATGTTTCCTGCACAACTTCTCCGATACAAACCGATGCGATGATACGATTCCAGCCGAAGCTGGCGAATTTACCCAGCCATGCATCGACCACTTACAATATTCCGAGCTCAACAATATCCCCATGCTCGATGCATCCGTATAATTGCACAGAATCGACTCCGATGTCCGAAATCAAGCCTCCCAGTCACGAATCTATACAGCAACCAGAGGTGGATATATTCCTACAAAGCAGACGGAAATACGGAGAGACAGAACAACCCGGAACCGACTATCTCCAAGAAAAGAGCAGCACAACATGATGGTTCAAAACGACGATCAAAGACCAAATCGCCAATTCCTTTGGGAATTCGCCTGAATGGAGCTAAAGAAGTAACCCTGTCCAGTCAGAATACAGTCTCAGACAAAATTTCCTCATGGGAGCGTCGTATCGTAACGGTTCGTCACAGACATGGAGATCGGGGAGTTTGGGACATCTTTTTGCAGCTCCAGAACGAAGGCGAGGTGCATCTTGTAACCGAACCTCGAGCCGAATTTCTGCGCGACAGCATCTTGAAGGCAGCACTGACACATGTTGACCGGATGGAGGAGGTTTTCACAGTTTCTCAGGAGCTCCAAAAGACACACCATTTCGAATGGCCCGAATTATACTTGAAAGTGGTTCATTTCTATCTGGTCCAGACTGACTGCGAGGCTGCATTTCGTTGGCACTTGAAACTCATGCCTACTTTCCGTCCAGATTTGAATAGCTTCGGTGCCTTCCTGGCAAGCTTTGCTATTGACCTTTCCCCTGTTATTCAGAGCACATTGACCAGAATATACGTCTTTAACCCTTATCGCGAGCTGTACGACTATGTTGTCCCAACTCTCTTCGATTCTGGGCAGTCACATGCAGCTCGCGTTTGGAGGAAGCGTTTCGTTTTGTTCAATGACCATGCCATGTCGCAAAAATCTATGCCATTTCTTGACTTTTTGTCCCGCTACTTTCCCAAAGTGCAGCTCACCAATGAAGAGTCAGCAATACTCAACCGAGATGCGGTTACCAATGATGATGGTGCGGCATCTGATATAGCAGACAATGACATCCACTCAAGTCAGTACAAGGGCTTGTTCAGCGATAATTTTACAGCACGGTGGTTCGCCAGCTCTTGGACGTCGTCCGAGTTTGCAATCAATCTCATGCATAAACTTGGCCTTCGGACAATTGGACCACAATCATTGCAGTCAGTTGCTCTAAGAGAACAAGATGTTCAAGGGGTCAATGATCGCTTGGCACAGTTTCAAGAACTGGAAATCGACATTTCCCCAACAGTTTATTGCAATGCTATTATATCATTTGCTCAAAGAGGAGAGGACGAGCTGCTCAGAGACCTGTTGCACTGCGATATACATCCCGATGAATTCGAAAATTCGGAGACCAGAGTGATGCTGCTCGCTGCTTCTGCCAAACAGCAGGACTGGAGTCGGGAACGACTACTCCAAGAAGTCGAGGCTCTGATGGCTAAGCCAGCACCAAGAAAAAAAAAGACACTCTCCGAAGAGCTTAACAATAATCTCTGGGCTGCCCTGTCAACACAAGGACTGGCGAAAGTGAGGAGCGTTTTTGACAAGATGGACAACCTGAGTGTCAGTATAGAACAGACGAACTCAGAAGTATTTCTTGCCCGTGTGTTTGAAGGCATTTGGTATCACCCAAAATTGAGCAAACAGAAACTCCATGGCTACCAAGGGGACCCCCAGCTTGATAGAGCTATCCATTTATCTCTGCGGGTAGCACGGCATGGGGTTGCTATTCCTATCAAGTATTGGCAAATCCTGCTCTATAACCTTGGGCGTCTGGGGCGATTCAATGAGCTTGAGAAGCTCAGTCACGAGATATGTGAACTGTACAGTCCGGATCCTGGGGGTCTGATTCCTGTACATCGCTGTGATGTGCCGCCCAAACCCAAGTCGAAACCCAAGATATCAAACAATGACACTGGGGGATGGGTCGAGTACCACTCCTTTCCGGACGGCAAGAAGAAGATAAGCCACTTCAAAGAGGAGTTTTGGAGAGCTGAGATAGGCATGGCCGAAGAGGAACCGAAAGAGATTGCGACCAAACCAGAACCTGCTACCAAGTCTGACAACCTCTCGAAAAAAGGCGATCCTGAGTATACTTTTTGCATACCAGCCGACTTACCCTTTACCAATAGGCAACATCCCATACAGAAGATTTTTGATATGAGCCTGCAGCGTGCCATCATTCGATGGGGCTTTGACAGGACTCTGGGACAAGAGCCGATCCAGCTTTCCCTTGCAAGGGTCAAGCCAGGAGGAATTACAGACTTCGATTTAGCATGTGGCGTCCGTCTTTTGGCTCTGCTGAGGCAAAAGGGCGTCTACGTCGATCAACAAGTTGTGCGAAGTGCTATCATCAAGCGGCTCGCAGTGGCACACCTGCCAGGAAGGACAAGAGCAAGGGCGAGAGACGATAGGGAGATGTCGCCCACGAATATCAAGGAGTTGGTGGAAAAGGCCTGGGGCTCTGCAATTCTTCCCAACGAGAAACAGTTGTCCTTGGAGTTGGAGAAAATGAAGCCAAAGTTGTGGAAGAACTTTCCAAAGCTTTTCGAGAAGAGTTATGATAAAAACGAAAACAAGTGACGGACCATCTACGCCACGAAATACCATAATAAAAAAACTCTACCTAATGTAGTATAAAAATAAACAAAAAGCCGTGACTCCAAACACATCACCAGCATGTCCCTTGATGACCTGCCTTACATTGTATTGGTACATGTTTATAATAGAGGCTATCTCCATGCTCGGATTAGAAAGCTATAGGGAGACAGCGGGTATTCCCGAGATTTTTCATGCTCAAACGCCTTCTACTCGTGTTTCTTGGGTTTGATCACTAGCAAAATGATCATGCCAAATATGATAAGAATGAGGAGGAGAATAATCTTGCGTTTCGTCGTCCTCCTTTGGTAGCCTGAAGCAACCACTAACTCCTTATCGGCAGCCTTGACGTCCGTATTCATGCGCTCAACGTTGTAGTCTATGCGGTCGAGCATCGTGCCCTGGTCAATGACCATGTTCTGGAGATCACGGAAGAGATCAGACAGTTCGATAATGCCTTGGGCGATGTCCTCGATCTCGCGCTCTCGTTGAGCAATGGCCGTGTCATTGGAATGAAGTACCCTCTGCTGTTGGGTTGCTTGAAGGGTGGATTGCGAAAACGATCGGTCGGCGTCTGATTCTTGGAGAGATGGGTCAAGATATGAGCCTGGTTGAGGAGTACTAGATCTCTCGCCGGGACTTAGAGCGCCAAAACCGCCCATTCCACGAAGCTCTGCGAATAAAAGTTAGAACATGTCTGTTGGTAGCTGGGAGGAAACCGACTTTTCAAGTATGCGCTCTGTTTCTTTCTGAAGCTAGCGCTTGCATCTTGGACCCGTGAAGCCAGTGAAGTCTGAATGTTCTTGGCCATGGTCTCTTCTGCCCTTGTGATAGTACCAGCATGTTGGGAGTCGCGTACCATCTGCTCGATCTTTTGTATGCAACGGTGACAAGCATGGAAGCCCTTGGTGATATCCTGGGTAAGATTCTCTATTTGCGCCTCCTCAGCCTTTTTCGCTTCTTCATCATTGAAACCAGGTAGAACATGTTTCTGATGTAGCTTCTCCAAGCGCTGGCCCTTTGTCGCAATATCGGCGAGTAAATCGGTAATGTCGTCGGAAAATGCAGCCCATCTAGGGGGAAGCACATCCATTTCAATCACGGCATCGCCATCGTCCTCAAAGGCCCCGGCCGATAGAAGGCCAAGACGGTCCTCGTTCGGATAGCTACTGGTATAGGTGTCGGCAAGGGCGCCAGAAGCAGAGGCGCCGGGTCCATATGGTCTTCGCTGGGTGGGATGGTGCGCGTAAGACTGCCGGTAGGAGATGTATCTTTGTTTTAAATCTATGTCAGCACAATGTTGCAATATGCTGAGGTAAAGTGGCTATAGGTATCGTACAGGTTGGTGCGGTCTCGCCACATGGCGGACGCAAGCGAGTGATCGAATCTATGTCAAGACAAGCAATAGAATGGAAAGTTAAGAAATTAGAGTCGCAGGGTTGAACGTCATGGGACGGTAGGTGAAGGTATTGTCGTCATGAGTGAGAGGATCGCGATTAGTTGAGATGATGCGATACGATGCTGGTTGGGGCTGGTTGTGGTTTGATAGCTGGCTTCGGCTGGGAGGGAGCATTACGACACTGGGCAGCGTAAAGTCCACTCAACATAGCAGGGGTCGACGAGTCCCTCCCTTTCCCTTTAGGTTCACGGCAAGTACCTCCACTGGGGCTCACATCAGCGGATTGGATCTGTGGAACAGGACGACGGGAGCTTGCAGTGGACGAAGTGTCCGCCTGAAACGGCGTCGGGAAGGAGCCGCACAGTGTGCCAGGCCCCCTACGGTAAGCTTCAGCCACTAATCGTTGAATCACAAGCCCCCCGAGCATAGAAAACACAGTGCATTATTCCCCTTTGTCAATGTCATTTCCTGCCTAAGGTACCGATTTCCCCCTGACCTCTGGCTCTCCCCACGAAAGCTCCAACCAAACGAAAAGGTCCGACATTCTTGGCTCAAGACCCCGCGACCTCAGAACTTATCCAAGTCATCTTCTTCCTTCTCTTGCGATCGACATCCACCTTTTTACTATCTACTTCAAATACCATACACAGCAAACATGGTAAGTTGCCCACTCTTGCTACTTGGTTCAGCCTCGAAACTATAATCTCTTACTTTACCGCCCTGCTCCCTTTGCATGGCGCTATCGCCCAGGAGCATTGACCCCGCGGCCAGCTGCGAGAGGGGCTTTTATCGTATCTGATGGTTGGCGATGCCTTGTTTCGGGATCTTGGACTGACGAGTTTGTTAATCTAGGCCGACTCACTTACTGAAGAGCAAGTCTCCGAGTTCAAGGAGGCGTTCTCCCTGTTTGTAAGCCAACCTTCCTCGACTTAGTTGAAGTCGTTGCTAATTTCGCTGTGCAGGACAAGGATGGCGATGGTGAGCGATGCTGCCCCTTTCGCGACATACCCTCGTTGGCCGAATGCGATAGTCAAATTCATCCCAACAAAGTGTTGAATGACTACACGCAATCGCATTCGCATTTTCGGGTTCAGCGTGTTCGATAAAACATGGGCTAAAAATTCACCACAGGTCAAATCACCACCAAGGAGCTCGGAACCGTCATGCGCTCTCTCGGCCAGAACCCCTCCGAGTCTGAGCTTCAGGACATGATCAACGAGGTCGACGCTGACAACAACGGCACCATCGACTTCCCTGGTGCGTCATTTCTTAAGCTGGCCGTAGAGTGGCAACGCTAACATTGGAGAAAAGAGTTCCTTACCATGATGGCGCGCAAGATGAAGGACACCGACTCCGAGGAGGAGATCCGCGAGGCTTTCAAGGTCTTCGACCGTGACAACAACGGCTTCATTTCCGCTGCTGAACTCCGACATGTCATGACCTCCATCGGCGAGAAGCTCACCGATGACGAGGTTGATGAGATGATCCGGGAGGCTGACCAGGACGGTGATGGCCGAATCGACTGTGAGTTGCTTACGGACTGGACAAGGAAAACGTCACTTGTGTACTGTTGCTAACCATGTGTATAGACAACGAGTTCGTCCAGCTTATGATGCAAAAATAAGAGATTAATATTCGGATACCTCGCCGACCGATTCCTCGGCTTTGCCGTCCTTATGCTCTCGCCAGTCGATGAGCGACGAATATGTATGGCATAACGAGGAGTGGGTTGGATCTTGTTTACTTAGTGGGCAAAACTGCAAGCGATACGAAGGGCATCTTGGACTTTTGGGCTGAAAGTTATGAAATGTAGTGGCTAGCTTTCCGCGGTACTAGATGTGCACGGTTATTACGCCATGAATCTCTACCTGCATGGCTTCTAGCAACTGAGAAATTTTCCATTTGATCCAGGTGTTTCTATTGGTGAAATAGCTTAATTCTTGACTGTCTCTATGATTGATTTGTAGGCGTAACCACGCGATTTTGGTGAGGGGCAATGAGTAGGCGGTCAAAGTAATGTACCGTTTCAACCAATTTCGCGCGAAGGTTGAGCGAGGGTGCCATGTAAGGAGCAGCCTACGAGGCTGCCTGTAATCAGCCCTACAGCCCACCTAGGCTGGCGTACGCCTCATCGAGGAACGGAGGCTGTTGATCGATATAGAGAGCGTAAGATAAGGTACATATCGAAGACGATGCTAGGATAGGTAGTATTTGCAACCAGCATGCGTTCTGTTTACTTTCCTAGAGCTGCAAATGGTCATCCCAAGGGTCATGTAAATTCAGGGGTATTCAACGTTAGTCGGTTTACAATGGAAGGGAGTCGACCCTGGGAAAGGTCGAGTTTTAGTGGCTCCGACTATGAATGGAACACAGCTCCGACGCCTGGGACTAGGTAGATTGGATGTTTAGCTGGACCCGTCAGAGATGGCAACCTGGCCACCTAGGTTATGCCAGCTTGCCTCTGATCCATTGTCGAGCTACCTAATTATGGGTTCAAAAGGGACGGACCTCCTAGGCAGGATCTGCGGGTATCCTCTAGGGTCCAGGAGCATCTTGTGTCAACAAATGTGACCATGGAGAGAAGAGTGCCTGCCTGTTTTCGAGTAACCAAGAACAAGAAGACTTGGCCAAACATCTAATTGGCCATGATAACTTGTCAAGCTCATGCTGGTACTACCCAGAAGATAATAAGGCATATAATAGTCATCATCGTCACAGAGGAATGCCAAGCAAGGGCGACTGGACCCTGTCATCCATGTTGCGGTATGGGTACGGCGCATTCATTCCTTCACGTGTTAGTTGGCCGCCCGCCGCAATTTCCATCCTTCCAATGTCCCATTCCCAACTGGACAGAGCCGACAACCCTCAGCCACAGGCTATACGAGACAGTCATTAATTTAGTTGCACTGGTCAGTCTAGTCGAGGGTATGAAATGCAATCACCCCTCATCATCCCAATCTACCTTCAAATTTCTTTCCCTTTTTCCAAGACAAGGGGACGTATCTGTGTAATCTGAAGCACCGTTACTCAGGTTCAACCGCCTTTCACGACCTGTCTACAGTAGCTTAGGTAGTGTCCGAGTTCCATGAGGCCTGGTCCCCCTTGAGTCGAGACACATCGCCGACTTTTCTGGAGGCCGAAACCCAACAAAGCAAGCAGCACATCAACCTCTTGAACTTCAATCAGTTTTTTTCCCCCGTCCTGGGCCTGAAATGTGAAGTATCGGCTTGTCCATTACCGTATTCAACACCGTGACCTCGTGTCGCCCATCACCAGTCTACGCTACACAATGGCGGGTCCCTTACGGCGAGGCCGTCTCTGGATTGGTGTCGTCCTCATCTGGATCTTTGGCTTTTGGTACTGGTCAAGTACGGACTCAACTTTCGCCTTGTTCGGCAAGGATGATCCCCTTGCTGGAACAGGCGCCAGTGCTTGGACGCGAAGACTACCCAAGTATCCAATTCCTCAAGAGAAACTGGCTGTGTTGCCTGAGATTAAAGGAGATGTCAAGGTACCCAAGATTCAAGCCAATGCGCCGGTTGAGAGCGCTGCGGCAAAGGAAACGCGATTGGCACGTCTTGCTGCCGTCAAGAAGAGTTTCGAACACAGCTGGAGCGGTTATTCCAATTACGCATGGATGCATGACGAAGTGACCCCGTTGACTGGCAAGTCCAAGGACCCTTTTGGTGGTTGGGCTGCAACACTGGTCGACGCTCTTGACACGCTCTGGATTATGGACATGAAGGAAGAGTTCACCAAAGCTGTCGCCGCTGCCGATGGCATTGATTTCACCAGAAGTCCCATGACCACTATCAACATTTTCGAGACAACTATTCGTTATCTAGGCGGTTTCTTGTCAGCATATGAATTGAGCGGAAGAGCGTATCCTATTCTGCTCAAGAAGGCCATCGAGCTTGGAGATCTCCTCATGGTGGCATTTGACACACCCAACCATATACCAGTTACTCGATTGGAGTGGAAGAAGTAAGTTTTTGTGAGCTTATAATTATTATTTACTTGCTAACAAATACTAGAGCCGCTTACGGCCAGTCCCAATCTGCCTCACGAGAGACTCTTGTCTCTGAGTTGGGCTCTATGAGTCTGGAACTTACCAAACTATCTCAAATCACTGGTAACATGAAGTACTACGACGCCGTCAAGAGGCTCGGAGACCAGTTTGAGTCTACGCAACTTAACACTCGTCTTCCTGGCATGTGGCCGATAGTCGTTGATGCCTACACACCAGCATTCCACGCTGGCTCGGAATTCACCCTTGGTGGTATGTCTGATTCATTGTACGAATACCTCCCCAAGTGGTATCTTCTTCTTGGTGGTCAACTTGAGCAGCCTCGAAAGCTGTACGAGAATTTCATTCCTGTCGCCATCAAGCACCTTTTCAAGAGAGCAATGACACCCTCGGACAAGCCCATCATCATTTCTGGCGACTACCAGGTAACGGATTTGCCAGGAGAACAGCCCAAGTATACCTCTGTAGCTCGAGGTCAGCATCTAACCTGCTTCGCTGGTGGCATGATGGCAATGGCTAGCAAGATATTCAACCGCCCGGCTGACCTAGAGATTGCCACTCAACTTACAGATGGCTGCATCTGGGCTTATCAGGCCACCAAGACTGGCCTTGGACCTGAGGTGTTCAATTTCATCTCATGCGGCAGCGTCGATGTCAAGGAGACAGGCGATTGCACCTGGAGCGAAGAGCGATGGCTGAAGGCCATTGAAGAGCAGCATGCGCCTGACTTCAAGGCTCCCCCGATGAGGGGACCTGAGTGGAAGAGACCTACCGTCCAGGATGTCGTGAAAAAGCATAATCTACCACAGGGCATGATTGATGTGAGCGACCCTCGATATATCTTGAGACCAGAGGCTATCGAGTCCATCTTCGTCATGTATCGAACCACTGGCGACGCGCAGTGGATGGAGAAGGCATGGACCATGTTTGAAACAATTGAGAAGGTGACAAGAACCGAGATCGCAGCTTCGGCAATCGACGATGTTACGAAAGCGGAGCCCACCAAGATGGACAGCATGGAGAGTTTTTGGTTGGCCGAGACTCTCAAGTACTTTTATCTTATTTTCAGCGAGTTTGATGTGATTAGCCTTGATGAGTGGGTGCTGAACACTGAGGCACATCCTCTGAGTCGTCTTGATGTAAAACGAGGGCAGTAGAGAGAAGAGAGACAGAATGTGGGGGGAGAGAGCTTGAATGTTGTACGAGATACTCTGTGTGTGTATTCCTATAGTTAACATTTTATGCGTGCATGAATAGATAGATCATTGTTATGACTATATATAAGTTATAATTTCAATAAGTATCGTGTTTTCTCTTGAAAACAACAATATTCTTGATATACGACACGAGATATAAGCCATGGATGATGACTAACACAGGTCAAGTACGTACTGCCAAGGAGTTCCAATTCGGCGGGCGTGGAGTCTGTGCCCCACGTCTGAAAGGTGTCCGCCGCAACGCAACCAGCAAGCAAGCACTACAGATACAGAACAGCACACCGTCACCAAGACTGACCTGTGACGGCGCAACTTAGTTTCTCTTTATACAACTGCCTGGATAGGCTCCTGCCAAACTCCCCCAATCCACCCCTGAGCCTCGAGCTGTACATAAAGCGATCTACTACCTCTTTCATTGCTCTGTACTAGAGCTGATCGAGCTTCGACGAAACTCCCACGCCTCCCTCATAACCCCTGGATAAGCATCGACAAGACGGCCCAACAGCTGGGTCTGTCCTCCCAAGATGAGTTCCCGTACGGCGCCGACGATCTCTTTTCCACCATATTGTGCTCCAGAGGCTTACCTTTACATTTTCTCTGCATAGTTAAGCAATTTATTCGGAACGTGCGTGCCGCCAAGACGATTGCCGATGAGCGTGCTGTCATTCAGAAGGAGAGCGCTGCAATCCGCGCCAGCTTTCGAGAGGAGAGCCACGATCCTAACATTCGGTTAGTTTCGAAACCGTCGTCGGAGAACTATGTGTACTGATGCTGTGGTAGTCGTAACAATGTCGCCAAACTACTTTACCTCTTTACACTCGGAGAGCGAACCCATTTTGGTCAGATCGAATGCTTGAAGCTCCTGGCCTCCCCTCGATTCGCCGATAAACGTCTGGGACACTTGGCTACAAGTTTGTTGTTGGATGAGAACCAAGAAGTTCTTACACTGGTAACCAACTCGCTCAAAAAGTATGCGTCTTCTGCCGTCCCTCGAAATAGCTGGGTGCTTACTCAAGTCTAGTGATCTTGGACATTCTAACCAATACGTTGTCGGTCTTGCGCTTTGCACACTAGGAAACATCGCCTCGGTTGAGATGTCCCGAGACCTCTTCCCCGAAATCGAAACCCTTGTCGCTACCGCCAACCCCTATATTCGACGAAAGGCGGCCCTCTGCGCCATGCGCATATGTCGCAAGGTTCCGGATCTACAAGAACATTTTATCGAAAAGGCAACACAGCTCCTGTCCGACCGAAACCATGGCGTTCTTCTGTGCGGTCTTACCTTGGTGACAAGCCTTTGCGAGGCAGATGAGGAGGAGGGTGGAGAAGAAGGAATCGTCGAAAAGTTCCGATCGTTCGTCCCGGGACTTGTCAGGACTTTGAAAGGACTCGCAACTTCCGGCTATGCACCCGAACATGATGTTACTGGCATTACCGACCCTTTCTTGCAGGTTAAGATTTTACACCTGCTGAGGGTTCTGGCTGTGGGTGACGCCGAGACTAGTGAGCAGATCAACGATATTTTGGCACAGGTTGCCACAAACACCGAATCATCCAAGAACGTTGGTAACTCAATTCTGTACGAAGCCGTGCGCACGATTCTCGATATTGAGGCCGATTCTGGCTTGAGAGTCCTTGGTGTCAATATTCTGGGCAAGTTCCTCACCAACCGCGACAACAACATTCGATATGTTGCTCTCAACACTTTGATCAAGGTTGTCGCCATTGAGCCCAATGCTGTTCAGAGGCATCGAAACACCATCTTGGAATGTTTACGAGACCCCGATATCAGTATTCGACGCCGAGCTCTGGACCTGAGTTTCACACTGATCAACGAAGGCAACGTCCGAGTTTTGATCCGTGAGCTTTTGGCCTTCTTGGAGGTTGCAGATAACGAGTTCAAGCCAACAATGACCAGCCAGATTGGCATTGCTGCTGATAAGTATGCGCCCAACAAGCGATGGCACTTTGATACAATGCTTCGTGTCATGTCACTGGCGGGTAACTACGTTAAAGAGCAGATTCTTTCATCGTTTGTCCGACTGGTCGCTACTACTCCCGAATTGCAGACTTACGCCGTGCAAAAACTATACATTAATCTCAAGAAGGACATTACCCAAGAGAGTCTTACACAAGCAGGCGCTTGGTGTATTGGTGAGTATGCTGATGCTCTGCTCAAGGGCGGGCAGTACGAGGAGGAAGAGCTCGTGCAGGAAGTTAAGGAGCACGAGGTTGTCGACCTCTTCTCCCTCATTCTCAACAGTGCATATGCCACCCAGGTTTCCACGGAGTACATTGTAACAGCACTGATGAAGCTGACAACCCGCTTCAATGACCCGGCTCAGATTGAGAAGATTCGACGAATCCTACAGTACCACCAGACCAGTCTTGATATTGAGATTCAGCAGCGAGTAGTCGAATACGGTAACCTCTTCAGCTTCGACCAGGTTCGACGTGGTGTGCTTGAGAAGATGCCCATCCCCCAAATTAAGGAAGAGTCCCGTGTGCTTGGATCTGCGCCCACGAAAAAGAAGGCCTCCAACAGGAAGTCAAGAGTCATCAAGCCGACAGAACAAGATCTCCTTGACATTATGGACGCACCTGCTGCTACGCCGATGGCGCCCTCGACAACCAACACTGACCTTCTCGCTGACATCTTGGGCGGCGCCTCTTCCCCGCCACCATCCGCATCCTCGCCGCCCCCTGGGTCCAACATGTCAAACATTATGGATCTGTTTGGATCTGGTCCTGGATCTTCCACGGCTTCTCCCGCTCCTCCTTCATCAAACCTCGACCTTATGTCACCCGTCTCATCAGCGCCTCAGCCTCAAACGCCACAAGCACCTGCCGGTATCCCTTGCTACAATTCCAACGATCTTAATGTGACGTACCAGATTCAGCGCAACGCTGAGGGCATGATCCAGGCCACTGCCAAGTTTATCAACACGTCTAGTTCCGCAACATTGTCCAACGTGTCTTTGCAAGCTGCCGTTCCCAAGTCTCAAAAGCTCCAGCTGCTGAGCATCTCTTCATCAGACCTCGGACCTGGAGCGGAAGCTTCTCAGATGATGCGAGTATCCGGCTGCAAGGGGGTAAGTAATCCTTTTGTTCTGCATGTATGATATATACTAACAATTGTTTCAGCCTCTGCGTCTGCGTCTGAGAATTGGATACACACACCCAACTGCTGGACAGGTTATGGATCAAGTCAACTGGACAGAGTCTTAGATGTGCTTGCTTGACAAATGTATGAGTCAGATAGGGCAGGTTATGCCTTAGAGATAGTAATGTAACTCGCGATTGTGGACTATAGGGGTGGACTTGAAGAAGATAGAATCCCAAAACGGATGTTTAAGCATGGCTTGCAACAAAAATTCTTTCAACACTATACTCATTTCAAGCGTATAACGACTCTTGGATGTTATTGTTATAAATTCAATGTCTTTACAATGGTTACCTGACTCAGCTCAATGGTGCACTCAGTCTATCCGCGACTTGTCAACCCCACTATGACAAGCTGCTGTTGCGACTTCGTCTTTGACAGAATATACTCCGTAACTGCCAGTAGCCAGCCGTGCTATGTTTACGAGACCCAGGTCATTGAGAAATTGTGTCTCCTTTCTGTGTCAAAGACCAGAATTTGTCGTCATCAGGCCCATAAAACTACCCATCAGAACAATGTCAGCCCAACGAACCGGCCATCTAGAAAGGACAGCTCAAGAACCACGAGATGAGGTACATTTCTTTGTATCGCTGAACTCCGATCTCCACTAATCTTATTGCTATTAGAGCCTTCTAGATGTAAGATTGAGTCGTATAGACCAGGTCAATGAGCGAATTCGGTTGTTTCGCCTGCAACTTGAATCGGGACCAGTCAAGGTACGTATCCAGTGTTGTGTCAAACTCGTCCAGAATTCACAATAATTACAGTGCTAAATATTGCATAGTTCTCAGCTGGTCAGTGGCTAGATACATATGTCCCTAATAACCCGAAACCAGGCGGCTTTACCATTACTTCTTCGCCCAAAGCCGCGATGAAACCTGATTCTCCCTACTTCGAATTAGCAGTTCAAGAGTCCCCAGGTAACCCTCCTGCGGCATGGCTTTGGCAGCCACCGTCTGAGATTCTAGGATCTAGACTCCAGGTACGTGTAGGGGGCAGTTTTGTCTTTCCCCCAGCTGAGGTAGCTGTTGAAGAGATACGCCGCGTGATGTTCATAGCGGGAGGTGTAGGCATCAATCCCTTTGCCAGCATGATGGGTTGCATAGCAGAGGAGGGCTACAAACTTGATGTCAGGGTCCTATATTCTAGTAAGGTGCCTGCGCAGGGATTGACGGGTGTTCTCTTCCTGGAGAGGATCAAAACGTGGTTTGAAGAGAACAAAATCAGTGGTGATCTGGAAGTGTTCGAAACTAGCGAACATGGGAAGAATGAGGATGAGAGCAGGTTCAACGTCTCGAAAAGGAGGTTCACTGTTCAGGATGTGAAAGAAGCAATTGCTGGGCAGGAGAAGGAGTCTGTCGTGTATGTATGTGGACCAGCTGGGATGACAGATGAGATTGTGGATGGTCTGACAAGAGATGGTGGAATTGATAAGAAGAGAGTCATGCTAGAGAAGTGGTGGTAGGCTCGCAATGTAAAGAATTCGATCTTACTACTGTTGACAAGCCGAAATGTTCAACTTGGGCCATCCCTGCCTTCCTATAATGTGTATTTGCTGCGCTGTGGTATCGCTCTAAAACCATATGTGCACCACGCACCCAAACTCATTGCAACTAAGTGATTGGTCCAGTCTGTGCGTTTCTGTAGTATAACCTACGCTCGATATCATGTTTGAATTCAAGAGAATAGATCCTCAGCCTTCTGGCGCTGCTTCGTTCTTCCACCACCAAACAATTCCTTGCCAGCGTTGTTTCCACCCAATTTAGTAGGGAACAATTCACGCGCATTGGCACCCGCTGCACCTTTGATCGCAAACCCTTCTCCGTTTCCTTGCTGGTTCGCCATGCCGCGGATGTTGAACGAGCTACCATCTCCTCGTGCGCCAGGTGCAGACACGATCTTGGGCCGATCCTCATCCTTCAGGCGGGCTGATCCTATCGCCTGCTCTAGGGTATCCAGATTTCCTCCGCCAAACTGCTTGATAGACTTCTTGGTAGGGAATAATTCCTTGGATTTGTTTCCAGTTGATATGCGATCCCTAAGGTCGCGAGCCTTCACTCTGTTTCCGGATGAGCTTGCTCTTCTGTCCATCAAGTCGTCGCCGTCGCGATCGCGCCTAGGAGACGCAGATCGGTCGCGCTGTTTCTTGCGACCAACAAAGAGTTCCTTGCCCTCGTTCTGACGGGTATACGAACGTGGTCTTTCCTCTATGTCGGAGTCACGTCTTCGTGCGGGGCGTGGCGCATCGTCGTACATGCTAGCTTCGAAGGTCTCGATGTCGTCGTCTGAAGCGCGTCGTCGTCGGCCACCGTCTCCACGGTATCCTCCATCACGTTCCCTGTATCTCGACCGGTTCTCCTGGTTCTTCCGTCGTCGTTCTTCGGGGTCGTGCTCAGGGTGAAGGAGGTAGTAGCGACTCCTTAGGGCAGCGCCCTGCTCTTTCCTGTCACTCGAGACAGCAAATCGCACTTGAAGAGAGATTTCTGGCTTTGCGTCGAAAGGCTTTGCGGGTAGTGTTTCGCCTATAGCTAGTGCTGTAGCGTCTGCTACTGGGACAGAGCTCAGTGCAACAATGGCATCGCGTGCTGTGGGTTCGGATGGGAAGAGAAGGTTGGCAGAAGAATCGTCGATCCATTCAACTCTGTCCACGTCGCCGAAGTGAGACTTGACGTAAGCCTTGATGTCAGATGTGTGTAGAGAATCGACACCCTTGATGTGAATTTTGGTTGGAACGAGAGTCTTGGAGTCGTCTGTTGCAGGCTCGTCCTCGGCCACCTCGCCGGGCTCTTCAAGCTCATCGTGCTGCTGAAAAGGAGGTCAATTCGGGGTCGCAGTACGGTGGTTTCGATTTATGCCTTACGAGAATATCATCGCGACCGAGATCAACAACGGGCAGGTCCTGGCCCGTTTCGACGGCATCGTCCATTTCAATGTCGAGATCCATGGCTGGCGAAGGGTTCGAGTCGTCGATGTGTGTAAGCAGCGAGTGGCTATTGGATTGGTGTTTTTTTAAACAGTATAGGGGGCAGCAAAGTAAAAATACAATGTGTGGGTTGTAAAGAAAGAGTTTGTTAGACGTCAGGAGGAGAATGAGAATGTTAAAAGGATGGAAGAGCGAAGTAGGTTTGCGGTTGATGCTCTCTAGCGTTGCATGGACTGGCCGGAGCTTGAGTGGCCGGCGGCTCCGCCGCTAGATCTGCATGTCCTTTGGAGTTGAAGAAATCGGGGGACTCGAGGCAAACACAATGGGTTTGTGCAGTGGTTATGTGCCTATATCAGGAATCTAAGTCGAAATAGAGGATATGTATTCAGTTGTAATTAATTTGGAAATTATTTGTTCCTCCTGCATTATTCAAAGTTGAGGTACTAAGTTATCTGGTGAAGATAAGTAAATACTTTAGGCCCGTTGCGGCTACTGAACGAACAGTGAGTGATTCAGGGAACCCCAAGGATACACTAAAGCCATAACTTTAGCGCACTTTCCCAAAACGGCAACACTTGAATATGCCAGTCTTCAATATCCATGAGACGGCGTCTTCTTTTAGTCTGGGAATATCAAAGACGAAATCAGTACCTACGTCGTCATTCCTTGCCTAGGTTGCACCACTTCCTTCAGTAGGTCAAGAAAACAAATACTCGATTACTTCGACAAACCGTTCTTGCACACTCTATCCGTTGGATTATTCAGCGGCCCATACAATTATGTCACCCAAGCCAACAGCTACAGTTCCCTGCTATTGCGAATAGTTGAAAGAGCCCCAGCTATATACCCTGTATCGCTGACTTGTGAGCTGCTGCAATGAGTCTCACTAATCTGCCACGAATATTCTTATTGTCCACCAAACTAAAGCCTGAAGAACTTCACCAACTCGAAGAACGGATTCCAACATTGACGTATGACATTGGTGAAGCCGAGATCGTGATTGGCAAGATTTCACAGCCTATGCGCGCTGAGTTTGAACTGAGAAGAGCAAAACTCAATTTCGTGCCGTTGTCACAAGCGCAGACTCGGAGAGATAGGCCCTCAAGTACGGCTGTGACGAAAGACCCTAGCAATGGTTCCGACCCTAAGCGGAGGAGAGTAACAGGAAATACTACAGGAGGGCATGACACTGTCAAGGTTGTCAAGCTGGAATGGCTCCTGGATTCGTGGGAGAAGGAGAACATGCTGCCCATAGAACAGTACCTGGTTTGTCAAGTCAGTAAAGTATCAGCGCGCGAGGCAACACCCGTGCCTGTGCCTGTACTCGGATCCGAATCTGAACACATGTTGTCAGCTGGTTCTACTTCTCCAGCAAGCGGCATATTAGAACGTGCTCTTGCTGAGCAGAAAGACAAACCAACAAGCACCTCGCCGCAAACCCGTCATAAACGGCGCCACGATGGCTCGACGACGTTGTCGCAAAACGCGCCGAGCTTGCTTCGCCAAACAACTTCGGAACACGACATAGTCTTACCCACGATGCCAGAATTTCTAAGAACGGCATATTCCTGCGAGCGACCTACGTACAAGAACCCACCAAATAAAGCCTTTGTCAAGCTTTTGACAGAAATAAGAACGATTCGCCAACTTGGAGAGGATGACGTCGGCGTGAGGGCTTACTCTACATCGATTGCTTCAGTAGCAGCATATCCATACCCACTAAAGAACTCTCAAGGTAAAGACATGCATGGCCATCTATATTACGAGTAGCTGAATATTTCTTCCAGAAGTCGCGCGGCTGCCAGGGTGCGGTGATAGAATCGCGGAACTCTGGCATCGCTGGAAGGAGACAGGAGAGTCGGCGGAAGTACGCGAAGCTAACGCAGACCCCAGAATCTCTGTTCTCAAGATCTTTTACGACATATGGGGAGTGGGAGCGGCTACTGCTCGCGAGTTTTACCAAAAAGGTGAGATTCCGAGGATGTTCACAAATCTTGATCTGCACTGACGAGTCATAGGATGGCGAGATCTGGTCGATCTGGTCGAGCATGGATGGAACACTCTTAGTCGCTCACAGCAGATTGGTGTGAAATATTATGATGAGTTCCTGTCGGGCATTCCTCGAGATGAAGTTGCCTCTATCGGCGCTGCCATCCTGAAGCATGCACGCATAATTGACCCGGGATTCGAAATGGTCATTGTCGGGGGTCACAGACGAGGGAAGCAGAAATCGGGCGATGTTGACGTTGTCTTGAGTCATCGAGACGAGAGCAAGACACTCCACGTAATATCAAAGATCGTTGTGATCCTCGAACAGGCTCATCTGGTCACGCATACGCTTGTACTGTCAGCCCACAACAGTGAGCGAGGACAGCGTCCTGTATCGTGGAAGGGGCAGACCTCTAGCAGCTCGGGCTTCGACACACTCGACAAGGCACTGGTAGTCTGGAAAGACCCGAGCAAAGAGGATGCACCACATCGACGAGTCGACATCATCATCAGTCCGTGGAAAACAGTTGGCTGCGCAGTGTTGGGTTGGAGCGGCGGAACAACGTTTCAGAGGGACCTTCGACAATACTGCAAGTATGTCAAGGGGTACAAGTTTGACAGCAGTGGCATTCGACATAGGGCTGACGGCAGATGGGTGGACCTTGAAGGTACCTCAGCTGACAATGCAGCCCCCGATATGGAGACAGCAGAACGGAGGGTTTTTGGAGGACTTGGTCTGCCGTGGCGGCCACCAGAAGCAAGATGTACTGGCTGAGTTTGGCTGAGTGAAGAGAACAGCATTGTGCTTCAGGGAATTGCAGCACAATTGGATGCAACATGTAGCATGATCTGATTCTTGCGTGGCGCAGTCCGCATTGGTAGTTGATGTTCCATGAGGTTTAGATGTGGATGCACCACTAGTTTGCGGAGTTGTACTGTACCTGCATTGGACTGCGGAGTTTTGACTACCGTGTAACAACAAACTTATTCAGCATGCAAAAAGAATAGGAACGATTTGCGGATTTTGCTTCGTGGTTCGGAGGCTAGTTAGGTTCTATCTCCCCGACGGGACTAGGTTGTTGCTTCTGATGATGAACCTAACTATCCGTGGTCCGAAAATTCGCTTTCGGGAAGATCATGACAATTGTCGTCGGCTCGTCGGGCGAGGAAACGACAGTTCTGAATAACACAACCGTCGAGTTAGATATCACCAGACGAGAGCACCGATAAGTACAGAGTCCCTATACAAAATACCTAGAGTACTGTAGCATTACTCCCTAGACAATTATTGATTACCAATTGAACCCTCCGCTCGTGCTTGGGCCACGGATTGTCGGTGGATTGTTGGCCCATGTGGAGTTAGCTCTTCGGGAATCTTTGGGCCCGCTCCGTCGTTTCAGTGCCGTTGTTTTGTGTACGTAGTAGAGGTAGACACATATACGGATAGTCGACTGTTCATTAGGTACCTATTTAAGAGCTAGCTGGAGCCAACGATATCCCCCTTGACACTATCACCGTATCAATTGACCACTCCAACATCCTCAATTCCTCCTAACCCAACTCACCGCCACCATGTCTCTCGTCCTTGAGCTCCCCGCTGAATACGGGTAAGGAAGAATAAACACTCATCAACCTCGTCAATGATCAACTAACTCACCTGCCCACTCAGCTACGTTCTCGTTGCCGCTACATCCACCTTCTTCATCAACACCCTCCACGTCGTCCTCACCAGCAAGGCCCGCAAGCAAAGTGGTCTCAAGTACCCCATCCCTTACGCTTCCAACGACCTCGCCGAGAAGAACGCCGAGGCCTACAAGTTCAACTGCGGTATGCCTGCCTACTCGTCAACCCCGCCGAACCCGTTCCTTTGACTAACTTTCTCGGTAGCCCAGCGTTCGCACGCCAACTTCACAGAGAACCAGATCTCCTTCCTGGGTGCTCTCCTGATCTCTGGCCTGCGCTACCCCGTTGCCTCTGCTGTTCTCGGTGCTGGCTGGGCTGCTTCTCGCGTCTTCTACGCCATTGGGTACTCTGCTGGCGGTCCTCAAGGACGCATGGGTGGTTCCATTGGCTCTGCCCTTTGCGATGTGTCGCTGAAGTTCATGGCCGCCTACACCTCTATCATGTATGCTATGGGTAACTGAGTTGGCCGTAAATCGAATATAATATAATATTGGTTCCTACTTCTTTACAGTTAAACCGCTCGTGATTACTCCGTTGATTCCATAACATGCTTTTGTCCATGACCATAACCATTATACGCCCGCATTCCAATCCTTCGCGAAGTCATACTGACCGACCTGTCCAAGGTTCATAATCCCAATCGTTATTATCATGTACTGGCTGACTATCCAATGTACTTTGTGCATGTCCCCCTTCCCTTCATTTTCTCATTCTCCTCCTTCTTAGCTCTTGGCTTATTGATGAGTCTTCCTCATCAGTTTGAATATGTTTTTGTTGGTTTGTCTTGAAATCATCGTCCTTTTCAGCCTCGGGAAACCATTCAATCCCATTGTTGCCCAAGAGGTAGTCACCGTAATACTTCATCGCGTTGAAGATCTCCTCGCCAGTTGGGACAATGTGCTCTTTGGGGAGCAAGAATCCGTAGCTGCCGGTATCTCGAAGCTTGATCTGGTAGCTGTAGTGAGCTCGCATCTCATGATAGAACCAATCAACTGCCGATCCGCCGCCAGATTCTATTCGAGACCAGTATCTACCACCACTGAATTCGCGTGCGGATACAGCACCCTCACATGCTGATGCTACCGTATAGCTCTCTCCGTTCGATAACCGTATCGATTTTGCAATTCCTGCAGCGAGCTCTTCCAAGTTCTCCAAGTTGGGTGGATCAACGGAGCAGGTGAAGGAAAAAGGATAGAGAATTTGCTGGGAATACGAATGAAGATCAACCAAACCAACAAATCGGACGTTGTTGTTCCAGGTCTGATTACGCGCCCAGTCGGCAATCTGAACCGCCTCGACAGCCTGGAAAGGCTTCTCTCCCCCGTAACTCTCAGAGCACGGGTCTCGCTGAACCCGCGAGCCGTCCCATTCATATCCGTAAGCACGGTCAAGATCTAGCCCGCGGCAGAACTGAAGGTTGGTCTGCTGCCGAGTCTTGCGCCACAGTCGATCAACATGCCAGGTGTACTCGAAACCATCAGGGTTGGCAACTGGGAGGAAAATCAGGTCGAAATCGTCCAGCAACTTTGTAATCATCCGTTCCTTGCCATAGCTAGTGATAAAAGACCATGCCAGGTAGTTGACGGTGCTAGTAGATATCCACTCTCGGGCGTGGGAGCCGCCCATGATCATGATGGTCTTTCGTCGAGGCGCATTCGGTACATTATGAGAAATCCCCACACGCAAGGCAGGTATATCGCGGCCTTCGTATGACTTTCCAACGTTGATGTATTTGACGTAGGATGGAAACATGGCCTCGAGCAGTCGCATCCAGCGCATGATTACTGGTAGAGATTGGTAGTCCTGGAAAAAGAGGTTGTCTACAGGCGAGGAGGCGATTTTGACCACCGGAGCAAATGTTTTCGGGTCAGTATAGGCTGGGTTTCCGCCGGTGGGAAGTGAATTATAGACAGCTGTAGCCAAGTCCGGGATCAAAATCGAGTGCGATGTATGCAGCGACTTGGGCAGCAGGCTGAGCAAAGGCCGGACCTCGTCAGCATGTAGTCGGATATCTACGTAGTCGTCGGTGAAAGCCCAAACATCGAGGAATAGACGTGCAGCGGCATCGGCGAGAGCGCCTTCCTCGTGGGAAGTGGTGACATTGAAACGAAGGACGAGCTGTTTGACGTATTGCGCGCGTAACTGGTTGTGAACGGGTGGCGGGGTTGCGTCTTGGGTGGGCTTGCAGCCAAATATGGACTCGATAGCTTTGTCGCGAAGTTTAGTAAGATAAGGGAAGAGCCTCGTGTTAGATTGGGCGTGGCTATCGGTGTTGCGGGAAGCTGGGATGTCGCGTTGTGGGTTGATACCAACAGCGTTGGCGTTGACGTTGATATTAGAGTTGGAGGCCTGCAGCAGCAGCAGACTCGCTGTCAGTAATTGCAGCTTCATCGTGAAAACCAGCAACAGACACAAAGTTGAGGTGACCGATAGATGCTGATTGACTGCTGCATGCGATGCCAAGTCTTGCTTTAATGATGCGGGTTGCAAGTGAGTTGGTAGGTAGCAAGATATGATGTAGTGTGAATATTAGAGATAAAGAAAGTGACAAATGAGGGATGGCAAGTCTTAATAAACTGGGGACTAACAGTACGAAACGCCCAGTCGGGTTGATGTGGGTCATGACTTCTTACAGGTGACATGGATGCAAAGCTGTAGTTGTCGTATCGAGGACAGGTAAGGCAGTTTTAACTGTTGTTTAATCCAGCAGATGCGAAAAATTAATAGCAAGAAAAGAATCAGGTCCGAGGTAAACAAGTCATTACACGAGCTGGGGTTTTCCAAGTCCAAGACACACAAACTGGTGCAGCATACAATAAGATTCCCCTCTGGCTTACACGAGGCCTCAGCAAACAAGCATATTTCTTTTACTATTTAGATCACGAGACATAAACTGTTCACTACTAGACTTAGATATCCACCAAAGGTCGATAATAGATGCAGAGAGACTCGAGGGATGCTTCGCTAATGTCGAACAAGGCGGACAAGACTAATTCAGTGTATCGACAAATCCCCCTTTTTTCGCTAATATTGAAACGAAACGAAGATCCCAGTACAAGATTAGACAGAGCTTATGATGACAGGAAGCTTAGCCCTCGCCATGAATAAAGTATTTGTTGGGCACCGTACTCCGTGACAACTTGGGTAATTGCTTACTGGAATATGGATGCGAGGCGTGAGGTTTGCCTGTGCTTTTCCTCCAATAACTAGACCTCCACCGTAAAGCGACGAAAGGCATTTCTTTTTTATCACTGTTCTTTTTCTGTCGCAACATCCACCACACGAGAGCCCAATCTGCCACCGATACGCATTGTCTTGCTTTTGCATCGTATCCTTGATGCCTAACCTGTAATTTCGGTACTGCTGCAGTCAATAATAACCTCGATCGACTCAACCAACCCTTTCCGCCTCATACACCAGCCACATACATACATAGATTGACGCTCTCATATGTAGGTCAGCCAGGTAGCAGGTAGTAATCATTAGCTAGTGCATGAAAGCTCTCCTCTTCCAGCAGCCCGCAGAGCTTCTAGGTCGCCCGCCCCTGATCCTAGCCTCGCGCTTAGTAGGTACCTCAGTAGTGGGCCACCCCTACCACTGTCGGGTCGACTGTGCATTCGTAGTCTGACGGCCCTTGTCCAGTCCAGCCCAGCCTAGAGCCTAGACGCTGCGCTGCGCTCTGCTGCGCTGGACCAATTGAGGCTGCAACGCCAGCCCCTGGCCCTGTGGAAGCTCGGAAAGTGACTACTCCATCAGCACCAAACCTGACGAAAACGTATATCGACTACCTACATACATCACTCAACACTTGCGATCCAGTTTTCACGCGACCTTTGTCCTCGTCTTACGCTCACTATCGAAATCGACGTCTGCAGTTATCTCAATGAACACCATAGCGCCTGTGCACCAGTTTTCTGCTTGGTAGGCCGTGCCGTTACATGCCTGCCGCTCTCTACTTGCACACCTTCTCATCGACATCCCCTGGCCTCCTCGACAACGCCTAGGCTGGCCGCGTATCATGATCAGTCGCTGTCATGGCTTTCCTTCGCCGCCGAGGCAACAACAACATGTCTAGTGACACTGACGTGCGCCGACACACATACTTTGAATCCAGCGCATCCGGCGACATTGCTCCTGCGCTTCCCTCTCAGTCCTTTCAGAACAACCCCGAAGCCGCTGGCGAGTTTTCCCACTCCTCGCCATGCCACGATTTACCTCGCGACTCTACCACTAGCCGCATAGAAGAACCTCGCGAGGGTCAAACCGAAAGTCGCCCTGGTAGCCGTCTTGAAGGACAAGGCGAGGATCGTCCGGATACCCCTCCTATACAAGATGAAAACAACAAGCATCATCGCTTTTCCGTCTTACGCTTTCGAAACGCGAGTGATTCTCAACTATCCCTTCGAGCCAAACAGCAGTCTGAAAAAACACCTCCCGTGCCCCGACGTAAATCATCCTGCATTCTCTTCATAACTAAGAATACAGCCAGCTAACCAGTGCCAATTCAGCTCCCGAAATTATCACAACAGCCCCTACGAGTGAATTCACCGGACCAAAGAAAAAGTCATCCAGGATAAGCTTGGCAGCTAGATTCCGTCGCTCAACAGATATACCTCGTGATGACAATTCTTCCAACAATAATTTCGAGCGCCAAAAGACACTCCGGAAATCCTTTACTGATGACAGGCGACGGCCTGTGCTTGCTACTTTGGAAGAGCCGGAGTCTCCGCGACCATCTACAACGGCCACAACAAGTAGTCCTAACGGAACTATTTTGACACCACCAAATCGACCGTCCGAGTCATCAAGGTCCGATGCCAGCTCCAATGATCGCATATCGCAACAGAGTTCGTCTTTCCAAAGCCCGGAGACAACACCCAAGAAATCAGGACCATTCTTCAGACTACGGAGACAAAAGAAAGCCCCAGAACCCTTGTTCCCGTTTGCGCATCTGCAGCAGCAAGGAAAGACGCAGCCCGGTATATCGTCTACTTCGTCTCTCGGTATCTCGACAACTCCGCGCCCCTCATCGGCCCAAAGTAGCAGAACAGCTAGTGGGAAGACTGCAAAAGGTACACCGGACTTGCAAACATCTCAATCGCCTGCTACAGCGTTGATCGCACCTGGCGGTAACCAATCGGGTCATTCCTCTCCTACCAGAGGCACCTTGTTGCGAGGGAGGTCTTCTACTATGAGTTCGATAGGCCGAGACTCCAACGATGAGCACCTCTTACCACCGACGACTCGTACATCGTCTTCAACTGGCCGTAAAAGTTTTGGTGATTTGTTTGGACTGAGTCGTCTACGGCAGAATTCTGAGCTTAGCCGCCAGGGCACGTTGACCCCTACCACGCCTGCCTCTATCGGGTCCAAAAACAACTCGCTCCAGCTTGCTAGGGATTCGTTTACTCTCCCAGAACGCCATGAAGACGAGTCACCCAACAAGTACCTTGGCCGCGTCGAAGAAGTCGCAAGCCGGGGTATCATTGCTGCTACTCTATCAAAGAGTGCTGATCCATTCATGATATCTGTCCTTCGGAGCTACATGCGCACCTTTGGCTTCTTTGGCGACCCGATGGACATGGCGATCCGCAAGCTTCTTATGGAAGCCGAGTTGCCCAAGGAAACCCAGCAGATTGACCGCTGTCTACAGGCATTCGCGAACCGGTACCACGAGTGCAACCCGGGAAGGATTCGTCGCCTGATCAAGCATATTTTATGGCATAGGGGGAGTCATTCTACACACTGATTCTTCAACAAGAACAATA
>NC_026474.1:6248905-6469760 GCF_000240135.3 Fusarium graminearum PH-1
GAAAGACGCAATGGAGCTAGATGACCACTACAACTACTTAGGCTCGGCGACCAGCTTGAATCTTAAGGATCTACAGAAGACCTTTTTTAAGACAGGTGTTCTGCAGATTGTGTCAGCTCGATCTCGCCCGGATGCTTTCATGACAGAACAAACAGCAAGTAACCCCGCTGAAGCACACCCCGGAATTGTCGACATAAAGGTCACAAAGGTCGGTTTGCTTTGGCGAAAGGATGCAAAGAAACGCAAGGCCCGGTCTCCTTGGCAGGAATGGGGAGCAATTCTCACAGGAGCACAGCTTTATTTCTTCCGAAACACAGGTTGGGTCAAGTCACTAATGCACCAGTATGAAAACCATATTAAAGCAGGACATGATGGCATACCATTGATTTTCAACCCGCCACTTCAAGAGTTCAAGCCGGATGGTCTTATGTCTACTTATGCTGCAGTTGCTCTCCATGATGCGGCTTACAAGAAGCACAAGAATGCTTTTGTATATGTACGACAGGGTGGTCTAGAAGAAGTGCTCTTGGCAGACAATGAGGAGGAGATGAATGACTGGCTCGCTAAGCTCAATTATGCGGCCGCCTTCCGAACCACAGGTGTTAAGATGCGCGGTGTCGTAGGCGGCAATTATGATGGGCAAAGCCGCCGTGGCCTTAGAAGGCTTGACAGTGCCGATGCTGCCACGCTTATTCAGACACCCACTGGTCCTGTATCGATCGCGCGAAGTCGCATAGACCACAAGATGGCCGAAGACATCTCGGCTGCCCGGCGAGACGTTATGAAGCAGAAAATTGAAGAGGCGGACGAGAGCGTCCAGGAGATCCAACAGCGGCTCGAGGACCAACTCAGAAACGCGCGTCATCTCCAAATCCTTGCGCCAATTCAGCCCAGAACAAGGGAACAGATCCTGTCTGCTGCTGCACGGATATCAGCACAGCTCAAGTGGACCCGTCAAGAGATGTGGAAATCAAAGTGTCATCGCGACATACTGGTACAAGACCTCGAGGAAGAATACCCGTCTTCGATTATCACTCCCACAAAGCAGCTGTCGAACCAACCTTCGCAGAGAACCGGGTCGCCAACTCCACGGGCCAACATAGGACGCAGAGGGTCAAGGTCGACGCATCACTCTGGAACCGAAGGTGATCCAAGATCACCCACAGAACCTCAAGTCGCCCACCTACCCAACTCCTCTGAAGCTACCGAAGATGTAGATTCGCCCTTGGATCAAGTTTTCACCACACCTCCCCAGAGCGCAACAAAACGCCGACACAGCTCACGCGATCTTTCTTTCGCCAGGCCGGATGCTGCTAGTACAAGACATGGTTCCATATCAAGCATAGCCCAGTCTCCTATTTCATCACTGCCTCCGACCCCGTTGGCGAAGCCTCTTTCACAAGATGAAACCCCCAAGTCACCACAACGCCCCGAGGATGACAATCGCCAAGATCCTGATGCTGATGAACGAGATTTTCTGGAGCAAACAGGTCTTCTCGAACAACGGCCCAGCCGTGATCCCACAGATAAAGCAACTGTCTCAACCGGTGCTGATGTTCCTTCTGAGTCTGGCACATCCACGGACAAGCTCGATAGGAGCAAGATCCGCCGCAGTCTCCAGCGAACATTTAGAGAGGGCGCCGGACATCTGTCGCACCACCGTGGTAGTCGCAAAGGCAAGGAAGTGGCTGGATCAGGAGAGGAATCGGGACAGGATCATCAGCTCGCGAGAGGCACAGGCAGTTTTGTTGTTCATGGAAAAAAGGCATCGGTCATCAACTTTGGTGATGGTCTGCAGAACATGAGCCATGACGAAAAGATCCGTGCTCGAAAGTCCTCACAGCAACACGATTTCCCGCTGTCTCCTATGCCAAGTGGCCCCGAGGATGATGATTTCTACTCTGCTGTCGGTGTCCCTGTTGAAACGAGTGAGCGCAGAGAGTCTATCGCGAGCGCAAGCACTGCAACCGCCCGAAGCTTTCGTGAACTGCATAGAAAGTACTCGACTGCGCAGGCGACTAGAAGTACGTCCGCTGGTGGTAGGTTAACTATACCTTCGGATACGGAGAGTGAGGTTGCAGTCAGCTTCTCAGATGGTCGCCGAAGCCCTTTGCCTCCCATGGAGACAGAGACAGATGAGGAGGTTGACGACGCCGGTGTTAAGAGAGGTCGAAGCGACAAGAAAGAAGGGTTTGAGAGTCGAGACTCGGATGCCGAGTCGCTCCAGGATGTTGAGCAGCTTCCGAGTCGCACTGTGCAGCCTGTTAATGCCTGATCCTGTAAAGAGATGGAAGGCTGCTGAGTGCCGTGTTCTCTGTATATAGCGATTTTTTTCCTTGCCGGGTGAATGAGCTTTGTTAGGATGGGTATACCCCATGCGTTCGTTTTAGCTACGAGCTACAGCAGGAATGGGAGATTGGTGTTGATGGCTCATATGATGTGCTGACCACAAGGGCATATGTATTTAGATATCCTCATATTGGCCCCGAGCTTTTGTTCATTTGTTTTTTTGTTTTTTTTTACTGTTTCGAGCTGCAGGGCACCAAAAGTAAGCGTTAGAATTATATATTAGTGGTACACGTCATCTGTCACATACAATTAATTATTTGTGCTTTCATGATCCAACATGAAGATATGGAACCAGGGCAGGATCTGTCAAGGTCAATGATTATCTCTGGAAATATTAAACTGATGTTTGATAACGCTTCGCGGCGCATAGGGATGTTAAGAAACAGCAAGCGGTTTGATCTGGATATATATGGAGTACGCTGTCGCACTAGAGTATCTATTTCTTGCCCTTCTTCTTCTTCTTGGATGCTTGAGGTGCCTTTTCTACCTTGACACCTCCCCCACCTACAAGCTCCAGAGTCTCCTCCTTCACCATACCGCCTTGTGTGGAATCTATGGCCTTCTTCTTTCCCTTCTTTCCCTTGGGACGGTACGAGCTGCGATCGCGCAATGGCAGCCAGCGCTCAGGGTCAGGTTTGGTGCCCTCGACGTAGTTCTTGGGCAGGCGAATCTTTCTGCGACGCTTTTGTGACTTTCCTTCGTTTCCTGAGGGTGCTGCTCGCTTGAGGGTTGAGGACCCGGGTTTGCTAGCTGAAACGGCTACACCTGCGCTGAGGAGCGATGCAACATCGATACCTTCGATGAGAGAGTCGACAGGAGGGAGGTTCTGAAGGTGTTTCTCGACACGAGAAGGTTCTGAAGTGGCAAATGCAGCAACAAGACCAGCCGTGGCAATATCGGAACCTTTCTGCTCATCGATCAGCTTCTGGAACGAACTGCCAGCTAGTAGCAAGTCTTTGCCATCGGATGACTTCATTAGCTCAACACCAGCCTCTTCTAAAAGGGAGCTGGCAGGGCTAGCCTGTCGGTGTTGCCAATGTGTCGCAGCCTTGACGAGTTCGGCCTTTGCTGATGACTCTCGCCCCTGTACCCGCAGAAGAGTCACAGTCAGAGCAACTAGGCCAGGGCTAAACCGGGCGTTGAGTGCTTCTACGTTTCCGGCCTTTTCGAGTCGCTGAAGGAAAGACTCAAGAACTGATAAAGCTGAACCGATGCCACCTTCCTTAAGCTGTATTTGTACAATGGTCAGGGCAAGGCCAATATCGTGTGGTCTCGTTTGAGCCAGACCCCGGAGGTTCTTCAGAAGCTGCTTCCCCGTAGCACCTTGCGAGCTCGCGGCAGCGTTAAGAACAGATACAATGCCGAGGCTAGCAGAGGTCGTGGGTTGCGGTGTTTGGGCAATAATAGCACCTGTACGTCGCTTGACTCCATCATGTTTTAGAACTTGCAGGTCGACAACCAGCCTGTTTCGTAGCAAGATTTCAGACTGGTGATGAAAGAGCTTTGCGTGGCTTTTCCTGGCTGTCAGAGTGGAAAACCTTCGCTCAACAAGATAGGGGTTCTCGGACTTGGGCTCTAGAGCTACCAGATTGTTGCCAAGTATGAGTGCCAGGTCAGGATCTTCTTCCCTATTACATGATTATTAGCTTTGCGCGCATAATATACCGTTTCAGAACATACTTGATGCTGGATAATGAATTGTAGAGATCGAGGGCCTCCTTCAACTTGCCCAGTTTGGCAAAGACATAGGCCTGTTGTGCGAGAATGGGCCGCATCTCGGCTTGCTTGTCTTCTTCCGTGAGGTCGTCAGAGGCATCGCACAGTCTACTAGCCCGCTGCAGCAGATCGGCAGCAGTTTCGAGGGACCCATTGGCAATGTGCGCGCAGGCCGCGTTGTAGCACAGTTCGAACCCATCAGAGTCTTGAACCGCAACCTTGTCAGTGACAGAATACCCGAGCCAGCTAGACTGGGCAAGTGTGGCTCGAAGGTTAATGCTGATATCGTTCTCCTCGTCGGCAGGGTCGGTATCAAGGAGGCGACTGTAGATGTTGCATGCCTCGTCAAATCGCTCAGCGCGATAGGCAACTTGTGCGGCGACGTGCTGCAGATTTCTTTTGTTCTCTAGACCTGCGGCCTTGAGGACTAAGGTGGCCTCATCGAGCTTTCCTGTCTTGTAGAGCGCATATGTATGTTCGAGGGCAATTCGTGAGTGAAGAGTGGGGGTGCCGTCGGCAATGGCGCGCAGAGCATCTTCGAAGCGATCAAGCTTCAACAGGGCGATAATCCGGGTATGTTGGCTGTCGGTATCGGTCTTGTTTGCCTTGAGTGCGGCGTTGGCGGCCTTGAGGACTTCTTCGTGGTCTTCGATAGAGGACTGCTGCAACAAGGCGCTGAGAGCAGCGGCAGGATCCTGAGGCATGATGGCGGTGTTGTGTTATGAGACCAGATGCATATCCGACCGAAACGGATATAAGGTAGGATTGGGACAAGCCCAGAGTGTCGATGGTGATGGTCGCTTCCTTTCGAGAGTTGAGCAACGTGATGACCTGTCGTGTGTCTTCAGTCGTGGTGATGCTGGCGGGGCATTTTTGGGCAGCGGGGCACACAGCAATTCATCCAATTCGAAGCTGTTCTATGGCTTAGAGAACGTGATCCACTTTGAAGAGTTGGGGAAGTAAACTAGCAGAATAGATATCCCTAATAGGCAATATTAAACTCTTTGCTTCTAAATAAACAAGATGAAAAGTAAAGCAGGTACTGTATAATTAATCAGTGAACGTCCTTGTTTCTTGGGTGATAAAAAGTCAGGATCTTGGTTACTTGTATGGGATGATATAAATACGTGAGCCAGCACACTCGATATATATCAAGGTGGTACGGTAATTAATTTTGGAATTAAGATTGTTGATAATTATCCTACATTAATCGACAGCTCGTCCACCCAACATAGTATATAAATTGAAAGCGCAAGAACTACATGTCAGTATCTGTCGACCGTGAACGCCTAAAGGGATTCCACCACCTTTTCCGAGTCTGAACCACTTCATTATGAGGGGAGTAGTACAGCGGATACGCAGCCATACTCTCATAGCCCTCGACTGGCCTTTGCTTTGAGAGGCGTCGTCTGATCTCCCCCAACTTGGTAGAATCCGATGACATAGTCAATATTGAGACCCGGTTGTAAGTCGCTGGCTTGTCTGGTGGGTGCCGTCGACCTTTGGAACTTGGCTGGCGATGTCGACCGACGGATGACCGTTGTTGGCGACTCGAATGTCTTTTGCGCTCCTTTTTATCGCTCCTGAGACGTCCCTCTGACCGTTTCTCGGATTTGTTCCTAGCTTTCTGGTCGTGTCGATGCGATCTTCGTCGTCCCCGACTTACAACGCTACCTTGAGAGATGGTGCTTCTTGATCCTACTCTGCTCGACAAGTCATTCATGGTGCGAACTGCTTCTATGCTCGATCCATTCGAAAGGGCTAATAGAGACTCATATCTGACCGGCTGTTGCTTTCCGTCATGCGAGACGATGTTGGTAAGCGTACTGGTGAGTTTCTTGATAATCCGTCTTAAGGCCGATCGAGCAGGGGCTAGAGCATGGTTCAGATTTAGACCCAATATCCAAGATGCATAAGGCATGACTTACCGTCGCCTTTTTCAAAACGAGAGCCATCTTTGGAGAGCCGCGAAGCATATACTCGACGGACTCGTGCTCGGTCAGATCGAAGCGAGGCACTTAGTGTTGAATGGGTATCGCTCAAGGTTCCATCATCATGGTTGCGGGTACCCTTCAGGAGAAACAAACATTTTGTATAAGTATCTAGAAGCGAAGTGACTGCAGTTCCGAAATTGCCCATAGTGCGTACTGAGGTATCGAGGTGCAGAGGTATAGCTCAAGCGGGACCAAAACTGCTGTCAGATTTGCACTACACAGCACTACATTGTACCTACCCAAAAATAACAGCACGTGGGCGTCCACCTCGACTTGATTACGGAGGCAAGTATCAAGCTAATGGTTGCAACCTATAGCCAGACTCTCTCTGTCTCTCATATGTCCATGTCTACCAGAGTCGGATTGCCGCCGAGATCTGATCCCTTCTCTCTCTACGGATACTTAAGATCCATGTCAAATCAAACTCAAACCCCAAGATTGCGCAATAAAGCCTATATGCACAGAACCACTTATCAGTCACAACGCATCAACGGGCGACTTACTCGCATTGCATGCATTCACCATCGATGCCGATAAGGCGTATTCTACATGCATATCTATTTGGACCAACAGCAGAGGCGATCTCGAGTCAAAGGTCGGAAGGCATACTTTTCGACCAGACACTTGGGCTTGGGCTTGGGCTTGGGGGTCTGAGTCTGACTATCTGGTGGGTTACATACAGCGCGATACCCTCAAGAGTGTGTCTCTGACAGGTGATAGCGACGGGATTGCCCTCAGGTCCCGCGACGCTACGGAACAGGGCCCGCCAGGACCGGGGAGAGAGAGTCTAGAATGTATAAACGGGTGCGGGTGCGGGAGGAGCCATAAAAGTTTGATTTCTTCCATGTCAATCAAATCTTGTGGCAGGCACAGGCATAGTAGGCTTGCCTTGGCGTCCCCAAGCATGTGGGGGTGGACCATCCAGAGACCGTCTGCTAATCAGTTCAAGGGCCGGTTATTGTCTTGTCCCTTGCTCGTGCTTCTCTCAATCAGTCAATCACCACTGCGATTCCGACCACGGATCACAGAAGAAGCCCTGCCCGGTTGATATCAAAGGTACACCACCTTTTGCGCCCGTTACAGATCGCGTGGCCGCCCCCAACTGTCCCTCCACCACCATGATTGCCTTGATAGTCAAAGTCCCCTTGATGTTTGATGCTTGGGACTTCAGGGACCAAAAGACCAGGAGCCAATCGCACCGAAACAAGAGGGGCAACACTCAGCATGCGTTTGATAAAGTTCAAAGAGAACCAAAGGGAAAAGAATCAGAATCAAAATCACCCACACATACTTGTACGCACGAGAGCAAGTGCGCCGCGCCTGGCGCCAGGAAGCCAGGATCCTTCCAAGAGCAGCCTCTTCTACATTCATCTCATCCCCTGAACTTGTCGACCCAATTGCCTGCCACCCGAGGGTTTTGTTTGCTTTTATCCTCTCGGTGTTACTGATTGTGCTGTAGGTACCTAGGTTAAAAGGTACTATCGGCTGTAAGATCTGTGTCATGGTACATGTATCTGTACATTCAGTACGTACTACCCGTCTGTCCCCCCACTCTCTGGCTTCGTTCTGTTGTGTCAGGACCATCTGCGGGTCTCAACGTGGGAGTTGTGATGCCATCAGCCGGCCTGCGGGCGCAGTCGGTTTAAGATTCGTGCATTGGGTCGATGGATGTTGATGGCGACAGCGAGAGCGGATGATAACGTTGCAAATGCGGATCCTGGATGATAATACTACAAGTGCATCGCCTACATCCAAACTCAAGGTACCTCCTTAACAGAGATACAGCGCGGGATCGGTTGCTTGACCGGTTATTCTTTGCTGCTGCTTTCGTCGTCTTTATCACCCTGTTGACCAGGTACGTGCAAGTCTCTTCCAACACAACACAATTGGCCCGCATCACGCAACTCAATATCCCTGGGGCTCAAATTTCGACAGTGATCGCCCTGCTTTTCTTTATCATTAGAGCCGCCCGCCTTTTTTCCCTACTTGTTTATTTCCTGCCTATCTCATATTTGGCTTCAGCTGCCACCGACATTTCCATGGACGACTCATCTCAGTCTCGGTCTCGATTTCTTTCTTCAATACTTTTCTTGGTTTGGCAAACTTAATGTCACCCTCTCTCCCCCCTTCACCCCCACCGGCCTCATCGCCGCAGACCGATGAGTCTCAGCTTCCAAAAGGGCAATGTCGCTACATTCTCATGATACCTGAGCTCAAGGGCCAGAGGTGCGGCTGTATGGGCTTTGACCACAACAAATCATTGCCTGGCGCTACTTGTAATTGTGGCCATCTATCCTGCTATCACATCACCATGGCTGATGCGCCAACGCCCAACACGAATAAGTCCGAGATTGACATAGTCAAGCAGCAAATACAAACCCTGGAAGGAAGGTTGCATTCAGACGACCGTGGCCGGATTTCTGACATCATTAACCGTATCAGCGCATTGGAGGAGTCGGTGGATAAGAACAAGGAAGAGGCCGACATTGAACTCAAGAGCTCATATCGCAATGCGGCTGCTGCATGGGCACTCGTTGCACAATTACAACAACAGATGAAAAATATGGAACATGTCTTGGAATCACAGTCTGAACAAATGGCAAGGACAACAAGAGAAGTGGAAGACTTGCGTAATCGCCAACTGGAGCTGCTAGACAGCGACGAAGTTTTGGAGGAGCGCATCGAAAAACTGGAAAGCACAGAACCTCTATCGCCAACTCGAGAATGTGGTCCGACCAGCACCCCTTTGAATTTGTTACACGTCCTACCCACAGCTACTGTGGCCTCCGTGAGGTCATCAGATCCATCTCATGCCCCGCCGACTACCCAACCCACAGCCGCTGAACCTCCAAGATCGTGGACGGTACACGTATCTCTAATGCCATCCAAGGACACGCCATTTCCATTTGAAAAGGATACAACCTCATATAAACGGTGCCTCTCTCGTGGGCTCCACCGTATGTTGGCAGTGGAGGGCAACGATGCACAATCATTTACGGATGCTGTATCGAGGGCGTTTGAGCCCCTGCTTAGGGGGAGATCCTGGGTGCCACTGCAAGCAAAGCTTTGTGATGCCGAACGTCTGCAAGGTTTGCCCATGCTGCGACCGTTGGAGCCCAGGTTTCTTCAAGGCAACTACGACCAAGCTTTCTTAAAGCAGCACTGTGCAGTACTGGATGCTGGAGGCAGAATCGATTCTCTCTATATCGCGATGGAACACGATTCCCTATCATGGAATTTTCTGAGGCGGTCGCTTGTCTACATGCACGGGTTGGAGCCTGCTTGGGCGCACGATACTATGCTCGACAAAAAGGACGAGCAAGATGCTTCAAGGGATCATATGGGGGACGAAGGCGATGAGTCACCGCCTGCAGGCAACATCGTTAGGGCCCTGACAGGTCTCAAGCGTAGAATGTCCGACATTTCGTGCTCATCACTCGATGACACTGAGTTGGCCGTGGCCAAGATGCCACGAACATGCAAAAGCTCGCCATTGGAGATACGACGCGGAGTGGAAACTGCACGATAGAGTTACAAGAGATGGACGCGGAGCCTGGCGGGAACCAGAGAGGTATTGGGAGCATATGGGGAAAACTTGATGAAAGCGACTCCTTTTTGGGCATACATAAAATGGGCGTTGGACTATTTTGCTTGGGAAATGATACCTCGGGCACAGCACTGGCCCATTCTTTAAAAATAAGGCGCCTGCCATTTTTGGTCTGCATTGATAGAGGATTAGGGTTAGAAGATAGAATCATTATACACATGTTGCATACAGATAGCCAGGGAACACAATCAGCAGCCTGATGATGTTGGTATAACGAGCAGATAAGGACTGTAGAGCTCGCTTTGACCTCATTCGATTGGTCTACGTGATGATGGATGAATGCATTGTCTTAAGCTTCATACTACACTATACTGGACGTAACGATAAGCAGGTCAAGTGTTCTTAGAACCTGGGGAACATTCACTTACGCTTGTCAGAGGCATGTGTGCCCTATAGCCGTGCTATATCCTACCGAGCTAATGACGCATTGAGATTTCGGTGGCTTGACTCCATAGGCGTTACCGGATTTCACGAGTGGATGAGGTATTACATGATGCGCCATTGGTGTTTCCTTGGTTATGATAGACGAAGAAGAAGTTGGCTGTTCAGCAGTGCTTTTCTATTGTGCGAGAACAAGGTTACTTTTGTCCCCTACCTACTTTCCATGAATGTTGACTCATTCGATCTAAAAAGAGATATGAGCTTAACAGTAAGATTTAGTACTATAACAATACCCCCTACTTTCTATGATTCTTGACGCAGGGAAGCGAAAGGCAATATTGCCATTAAAGTTGTGCCAACCACCAAATACATAATACGCCATGTGATTCAAACCATCAGGAAGGCGCCGTAGACTGCTGAGCTCTTTTATTTGGTGCTTGGTACAACTTCAAAACAAACTTAATATTGCCTTAGGCTGCCTGCCTTAGGCTATCTGGGGCTGCCTTATTCTTGCACAATACAACAGCACTGTGAGACTTGCTCAGCAACCCACTTCTTCTTCTTCTTCTTCTTCTTTAATTCAACTCAACTCAATTCAACTCACAAGTCAGTCATGGATCTTGCGATCACACTAGTCAAGTCGGTCATGCGGGCCTTCTACCAGACCCGCGAAATACTCGTTATCGACGCGCTTATACTACATGAAGCGTACGCGCGCGCGCATTTGATTTACGGATAGACCAACTGCTAACCATGGAGGCAGACTTCGAGACGATGATTTGGCATACCTGATGTCTATCAACACAAAGGACCTCCACAAAATTTGCGGTAAACTGCGCGAAGACAGATTCTTAGTCGTGTAAGTTAACACATGCTCAAACATCGATTTACTTGCTGATTAAAGACCTGCGCAGGCATACACGATCCGAATTACGAGAAGGCAACCCCCGACCGAGCAACCGAACATGGTACTATATTGATTACCGCAGCACAATCGACGCAATAAAATGGCGTGTCTATACCATCGACAAAGAAGTGCAGGGAACCACCCAAGTGGCGAGTGAAAAGAAAGAGTACTTTTGTTCCCATTGCAAAGCAGAGTGGACAGCCATGGAGGTCTTGGACAACGCCGGCCCGCAGGGATTTCTATGCCATCGATGCTCTCATGTTCTCACCTTCGAAGCCGATCGAACATCCACTGGACACGAGCAGTCTACGCGACTCAACGACCAATTCAAATTTATAAGCGAACTTCTACCCAAAATCGATGCGGTGCACATCAACGAGTGCGACTTTGATCGTGCGCTTGCCAAAGCTCGCCCAGTCAAGCGTGACGAGACACACCAACGGGCCCAAACAATTGCAGCAGACGCCGGCGCGAACCGGCCCATGGCAGTCAAGGGCTTGGCCAACACAGGGCCGCAATCTATCGCAGTCAACATTTCAACATCAGATGGACTCACAGAAGCCGAGAAAGCAGCAGAGCAGGCGCGAAAAGAACAAATTGCGAAACAAAATGCGTTGCCATCATGGATGTCCAACAGCACGGTTACTGGCGAATCTTTCTCAGCAAGCGCCCCTGCTGCTGGCACCACCCCTATTATTAAGAAAGAGGGCAAGGATTCAGAATCAGCTGCTGCGCCGGCAGCCAACGCTCAAATAGACGACATATTTGAAATGATCAAGGCTGAACAAGCGGCCAAACAAGCCCAGGTAGAGTCAGAGGAAGACGATGATGATGATGAAGATGAATTCGAGGACGTGCCTGCCAAGCGAGTGAAGATCGAACACGAGGTGAAGAAGGAAGAAGACGATGGAGAGGATAGCGATGAGATCGAGTTTGAAGACGTTTAGCTAAGCTCGAGGAAGCCATCGAATTTGAACATCTCCTTGCTATAAGCGATACCCCAAAATAGACGGAATACAATAATTACTCAATACAATACGATTAGACCATAAATTAACAACGTTGGCAAAATGGGGCATGGACAATAAGCATTCAACAGAATGTATTAATTAATGTATTAATGTACGAGACAGTGCGAATAATTCTCCAGGGAGTAGTATGTGCCGTGGCCAATGTCTCACTCTCCTGGTTCGGCATGCATAGCACCTGATGTACCAAGTGGTGGCATTACTTGATGCTTCATGCTACCGCTACATTCTTCATGGGTCGCCCCTAGAAGCCGTAAGCAAATGCGTTGGGGGCTAGGACAGTCAGTGCAACTCCATTTCGCCCATCGCGTATTAAGAGCGTGGGCTCCGATCAAGCCTTAGTTCCCTTTACGCTGAAACAGTCGGTTCTAATAACCCCAAGACATTTTCTTAGGTGCCAAGTGCATGTTATTCAGGGAGTGCTCAAAGGGTCTCCCTGCAGCCAAGTCAGTAACATCTCAACTTACAGCCCTTACCACTATAAATATGCAAAGCCTAAGCCTCCGAAATTGATTCTGTTCAAAGGGCGAGACCGGTATTATTCGATGGTATGGCCCAGCTTAGCAAGGTTGATTATGGCGAGACAGTTCTGAATGCTAAATGTTTCGCATATCGTGCAATTGCTAATTGGAAGCGTATCTTATCAAAGCCCCAGTTGCAAGCCCAACGACCGTGACTTTATCTGTTTTGCAATTGTAGGCGTCAAGTTGTTTACAGCGATGTGTTGGGTGGTTGGCGTAAAGGGAAACATTTACACATGTTTCTGGATCAAAAAGTAATGTCAGTCAAACGGTAGCCAGAGGCGATGCTTGCATCAGGCAAGGCCTCAAATCATCGTCTCGTGTACCCCCATAGTATTATGTGATACGAGGACAGCACGGGCAGTTGAGTCGCAAGGTCGCATTCGAGGTTGAGTTTAATAGTCCATGTGGATTCACCGATTAGGCCGGAGTCGACATCTGGTTGATGTTGTGCTGCCAAAAGCTATCATAAAGTCGTCGAAGACGCGATGGATGACTGATGAAGTGTTTGATTTGCAATGATCCGGAAGCTGCCATATTTGGTCCATGACCTTGTCGCAAAACCGACCAGCAATAAGAAAACTCAAGTGACGCAGGCCGAGTACCCATTTTTGATTCCAATCCCATTACTGTCGCAAATCACACTCAACTCCTGTGAGGCAGGTTCAGCCTGCTGTAGTCCATGAACATAAAGAAATTAACGAAAAACGACAATTAACAGAAGAAGTTGAGCAAGCAAATCAGGTGTGTTAGTGGAGGAAAGGAGAAAAGATCACGATGACCGATATTCAGTCAGATCGTCCGTGGTAAGCGTCGTCGATGCATTTACTGAATGCTTCGGTCGGGGGCGCCTAGGAAGGTTAGCAGGTACATAAAAGGAAGCACTCAGTAGTAGCTCGAACCTCCATAAGCGTCGCGTGTCTCAGATCGAGAGGCAGACTCGCCGTAGCCAGCTCCTCCAGCACCGGCAGCTGGGTCACGGCTTCTCGCAGCGTCTCGGTCGCCTCCACGCTCGTATCGATCACCACCACGCTCGTAGCCAGAGCCACCGGGGCCTCCACGGGGAGGGTAGCGGTCACGGTCCTCGCGGCCACCTCCGCCGTAGCGGTCTCGGCCATAGCCCTCGTCGCGGTCGCGGCGTTCGTAGCCTCGGTCGTAGTCGCGGCCGCCATAACCGCCACCTCGGTCATCGTAGCGACGTTCGTCACGGTAGCTGCGATCGTAGTCACGGCCACCACCGCCGCCGCCGCTGCTACCACCGTAACCGCCTCCACGCTCTTCGTATCTTCGCTCGTAGTTGCGTTCGTAGCCACGGTAGCGGTAGGAATCATCGCGACCGTAACCGCCGCCGCCGCCGTAACCGCCACGTCGGCGATCTTCGTAACGTCCACCTCCAGCGCGAGGCTCTGTCTGCGTATTAATAAACTGCGAAACTGACGGATTGAGAGTTACTAACCTCGCTTGGGCGGCCCAAAGTACTTGCCGGGTGTCGGGGTACGAGGACGGGCTCTGCGTGCCTTCTCGATGCTCAAGGTACGGCCCTCAATCTGCTCGCCCTGCAGGCCCTCCTTAGCGGCCTCGGCCTGATCGGATGTAACCATCTTGACAAAGCCAAATCCACGAGACTCCTTTGTGTGGGGGTCTCGCATGATCTGGCATTTTTCAACGTCGCCATACTTCTCGAACATCTTGGAGACCTCAGCTTCGGACAGCTTGGGGTGGATGCCGGTAACGAACAGGTTGGAGCCAGGGTTGATAGCACCGTCATCGTCGTCACGAGGAGCAGATACGTCCTTCATATTGCTGTAATAAACGTAGGTCAGCATTTTTACTCATTCGTAAGCAGAAGCACGGAAACGAACCTGTCGCCATGACCACCGGGCGAGGCGGAGCGACGGCGGCCACCTTCATTGTCATCACGAGGTCGAGGCGAGGCGCTTCGGTTGTCGCGCTCGTATCGAGGAGCCTCATCTAGGGTAGGGTTAGCGAAATGTAATGTTGTGTCGATGCAAACTCGGTCGAGATAATAAAAGAGGTGAAAAATCGAGGGCCACGGTGGAAAGTCGGTGCGATGATGACAGAATGCGAGTTTGAGGAACAGGCGCGTCGATGTACGCGCCAAGATTTGAGGAACGAACCTTCGTACCGGTCGCCATTGGCAGCCTCGTAATCCATCGCAGTGGTAGCCATGTCGTGTGGTTTTGTCTATTGAAATATAAAAGAGACAAACAAGTCAGAAATGGTGTGTGCGTTGGTTGGCGATGAATGGCTCAATCGCAGGCTGTAGCGTTGTTGAGGGGGGAAAGGCGATGTTGAAGAAGGGAGAAAAAAAAGTCGGCGTAGGGGGAAGGAGAAAAGCAAGGGCGCCGCAAGGCAGCAAACCCAGTATTAAGCAGGTAGGTAAGGACGGGAGCGTGCAGCAATAAATTCTTGGCAACTTATTGAAAGAAGCTGCGCAACAGAAAAGAACAAAGAAAGTTTGTCACGGCCGATAGAAAGGCTTGAACCGTTTGTCAATATGATGGCAAACAAATGGTTCAGAATGGGGCCTGGCTGAGATGGAGATGGAGATGGAAATGGAAATGGAAATGGAAATGGATGATGAAGGTAAGCTACTACAAAACGTTTGAAATTGATGGGGAAGTAAGCGTAAGCAGACAAAGAGCGAATCCTGACACAGGTGCCGTCAGCGAGGCAACCCGTTGGGCCTGACACACGAGACTTGTGTCACAGCATATAGTACATATATCTACACGTCTCTCACTGCAAGATACACGTATCTCTCAAGCACTTCGTTGTAGCTTGAGATAGAGTTAGCGCAGCGAGCTTTGAGCCGCTAGCTTGTCAGTCCCTGGCAGCTGCCTGGCATTGTTATTCAGCTGATGGTCAGTGTCACCAACAAGATCGATGATTCCACGTTCCCCAATGATGTTTAAATGTTTTCAAGAATGCTTCGTTTATTTACGCCAGAAGCTGAGGCACTGTGAGGAACTCCCATGGATGAGTCGTGAGCTCATATTTTAGCCTATAAACGGGTTGCGCCACACTATGATCCCTTATTCTTCCTATTTGTGACACATTTGCAAACTCACTGCCCAAAGGTTATGAGGATCTCCAGTACGGCAAGACACAAAAGCACAACTCCCGTCATCAAATAAATACCAAGTATATGTAGCGACACACAATATCACTCACTTCTAGTTGATTATTGAAATGTTAAGCGCTCAATAGGTACAAGTCAACTGGCAGATTCATCCATCGCCTTTCATTGCGCCTACCCTGAAGTCACTATGGTATTTGATACCTCAACTGAAGTCTGCGGGCAATTCATCACCCAAAGCGCCCATTAATATCCCGACACCTATACCGTTCTTCCACATCCCAGGTATTATAGGTCGATCACTCTAGCGACATTTCAAAATGCAGGAACGCCGACGCCAGGCCTATTCAGTCCGAGTACACTGCCGATTGTTCCCCCAATCACCACTTGAGGTTGATCCTATGCGGGGGTTGAACGTCAAACTCACATCAATATGCCCATGGACCAAAACCTAATTACCATATACAAGAACTATATATCTTACCGTGTTGCATACGGACGCCTACGATGTCACTCCAGGGAAAAGTCTACGCAATAACCGGTGGCGCAAGTGGTATCGGCTTCGCAACAGCCAAACTTCTTGTACAACGCGGGGCAATCGTAAGCATCGCCGATGTTGACGCCGCTGCCATGTCAAGTGCTACGGCATACTTCGAGGAACAAGGTGCCATGGCAACAGTTTCTCGAGTCGATGTATCACAGAGATCCGAAGTAGAAAGTTGGCTGGACGACACCGTTACGAAGCATGGAAGACTTGATGGCGCAGCTAACGTGGCTGGTATAATCGGCAAGCATCACGGCCTTCGGGCTGTAGCAGACCTTGAAGATGAGGAGTGGCATAAGATCATTGCCGTGAACTTGACAGGAACAATGTACTGCCTAAGAGCGCAACTTAACAGAATAGTCGATGGAGGATCCATCGTCAATGTGGCATCCATTCATGGTATCAAGGGCACGTCGTATATCCCACATGATAGGTTGATTCCTTCTCTAACTACGATGTGCAGGATTCGCTAAACATGGTGCTTATGACGCCAGCAAACACGGCATAGTTGGCTTGACAAAGGCTGCGGCAAAAGAAAACGGCCACCGCGAGGTGCGAGTCAATGCTGTTGCTCCAGGCGCCATCTACACACCCTTGATGAAGAAAGCATGGGATATGCACAACCGGGCAGATGACGCCGAATTTGATGAACCGTCAGCTTTTCAACGTCAAGGCACATCGGAAGAGTGCGCGAATGTGATAGCCTTCCTGCTCGGACCCGAGAGCACCTTTGTGAGTGGAAGCGTTTATGAGGTGGACGGAGCTTGGATATAGAAGTTTGGCACTTTTTTTTTGTTTGTTTTGTCTGAGACTAATAGGCCAAGTCAAGCAAGCCAGAGTGGGATGTTGTAAACTCGATGGCATTGCGTAAGATGGATTGTATCATCATTTCGTTACCATACATCCTCAGGGTTGACCAAATGATTCTCTCCATCATCTCGAATATGTTGATGATCCTTGTCTCGCTTCATCGGCTTGCGCATGTCAAACGCGTCCTCACTGGATTTCGAAGGATCCGTCGCATGATCACCGTAATAGTCCTTGACGACACGGAAGACACTGTAACCCAAATTCTTGTAGAGGGTAATGGCACGATGGTTGCTGCTTCGCACAAACAGGTCAACGAACCAAGCATTTTCGGCATCAGCTGCGACTTCTAATTGATCAGTCAAGATCTTGGCAATGCCAGATCTTCGCGCCTCTGGGGCCACAGTGAGTGCCGTTATGTGAGCGTGCCACGGCAGATAATGCTCGGAGAATTTATAGGCATCTGGTGAAGATTCAACCTTGCCCATGACTGTGAATCAAATGATTAGCTCCATTCCAGCACAGACAGGTTAGGACAAAACCCACTATATCCAACGATATTTCCATCCATATCCTCGCACACTTGAAAGAGCGATGGCCATTTCGCATGATATTGGAGGTAAAAGTTAAGTTCGTATGTTTCTGTGAAGGGGTCGAGATTGCATTTGGAAAACTTGTTCACGTCGTCTGGTCGAAAGCGCCGAAATGTAGCCATCGTTGACTTTAACTCGTACTCTCAAAGGGAGCAGTGGAATTCAGATTGTTTGAATGGACAAAGATAGTTGTCGCCTGCTTCAGCGCCGGACTGGATACTAGCAGGGTGTGCCTGGTATAGCGCAAGCAATATATGACAATGGACGTAGATCCCCTGTCCAGACGCTGTGTGAGTGTGTGAGAGAGGCAGTTGTGTTTACAAGCAAGAAGTTTTTGGGTGAGGTGATGAATGTTACAGCCACAGTAAAACGTCTAAGGACTGCATAACATCACCCAAGATTGCATTTATGGCTTCTCTCGCACTAATACCGATAATGTGCCCGCATTGAAAGACCCACCTTCGTTTCGCTACCAACATTCTCCCACGACATTAAGCATAACGATTACTCCAACTTCTAGATTGGACTACTATGCAATGTGTTTGCTAGACTAGCAACTTTGTTTATTTCACAGCCTGGAAGCATATAGCTTGTCGATCGAGAAGAATAATACCACCCGTCGAATTACAATCGCCGCGTAACACGGCCCGTTAGCTGTCCTGTCCTTTGCTCTTTGGCCGCCATTTTGGTGCGATTAGTTAGAGGTTAGCCAGTCAGTCAGTAACGTACCTAATAAGGGTCCCCAGTCACCCAAGCCGACATCATTTCAAAGAACTTCGACTCTCCCTCGACACCCCCATTTCGAAAGAAAACCGACCGACCGACCATCCGTCCAGCGGCATAAGATAACAACTTGAGAGACGACCGAATAATTCACCAGGAACTTATCGACCCGACTTTGGAAAGGAAAAAAAGAGCTAGGCGGTGTCTACTGCATTTGGCGGTGGATCGCTTGTAGTTATAGGCTCCTGAGTCTAGGAAGTGGGAAGATCATCTATCCTTCACAACATATATTTCAACGTACCAAAATGCCATCCTCGCCGCAGACCCCCAGGCATTCCCGGAACTCCTCGGCCTTCGATAGCTACTCAGGCTCCCCTCAAGCCCGAAGACTCTCCAAGTCGTCGGTACAGGACCCCTCCCCGTTCCGAAACAGCTTCACCCAACAAGATGCTGTCGAGATGACCGGGAATGGGATGGGCAATCTGGCCGATGAGTTAGCCGATGCCTTCTCGGATTCGGGAGACGAAGGTGACTTCACGGACGGTGATGCCAATAGCGAAATGCTTGGGCCTGGAGGGGACGCACACGGCCCCGAGTATGCAGATGAGATGGAGGATACGGAAGGCACCAGCAGCCCCAAGAAGCAAGAGGCTGATCGAGCGAGAGTTGCAAATCTTACACTTCTTTCCCCACGGCGGAAACACCAAAGGCAAACCAGCAATTACGATGGCAGTGAATATGGGTCGGAGTCGGATTTGGATTCTCCTGGCATGCCGCCTGGCTTGGTGTCCAAAATGGATGCTGTGGAGTCGCTGGCACGGAGGGGAACAGAAAACTACGGCGGCCCGGCGGATGATGTGTTCAAGAGAGTGACAAACGCACTGCGGGATCTCGGCTCTCAGTCGAGCGTTGAGGCTAGCGCATCAAGGTTTGTGGACGCAGACGTTGACTGATGTATCCGTGACTAACCAAGGGTGTAGGTTGATAACGGCGCACTCAGCTTTGACGACACATTTGACTCACCAGACTCGTCAGATTCACAACCTTTCCTTCCCTTTACTGTCTCCTCTCGTTGCACCCCCAGATCCCGAGACTATTGACGATTTGATACCACTGTTACTGAATCTGTCTGATACCATGCCACGCCCGTCGACAACAGCCTTCAACTCATTGACGAGTCTTCACTCCCTAACGACCGAGCTCGTGCAAACCCTGAATTACCTCTCCGACACACTGCACATGTCTCGCCAGACAACTACAATGGCCACAAGGAGATTGAAAAGTGCCAAGGAGATCGTGTCTGAAATGAGGAAAGAAGAAGAGCTCAGAGAGGAAGGTGAGCGATGGCTTACAAGAGGCAACTGGGGTGAAAGGTTGGAGAAAAGAGAATGCGCAGGAGTATGTGGGGATGTCATTGGAGGATTTGAGGAGGTTTGCAATGGATGGCGAGAGAGGCTGCTCGCGCAAGCTGAGGCTCAAGCATGAACGGTCGATTGAACGAGCTGAGGCACTGCTGCGAGACACTGGTTGATGCGGAGCCTTCTACAATCTCCGGACTCTGTTTATCTGGGCATATACCGACATTGTTCTTGTCTTGACCCCTTTCCCTCTTGACAACATTGCTTGCTTTTTTTTTTCTTTGTCCATTTTAGGGCGGTTTGACTGTATTGGGATAAAGGCGCAGTTAAAGCAGGGAGGAACTTTCGGTTGGGCAGGCCAGTCCCAACACCATAGAACATTTCTTTACTTGGAGGTGTCGTCAGAGAACGAACAATAGAACGAAGTGATGAGTACCAAAAACATGGCGAATTGCCTTGTATAAATTCAGTTTGGATGCATCGATACACGGAGAAAGACAACATGTGACGAGCGCAGATGATTGAGTCTTTGGATGCGCATGTTGTTGCAAGCTTAGTATCGATCGACTGGTTATTATGTATCAGATCATTTTCTCCCCGGAATACTCAGGTAGTAGGTGGATTCAATGCCACCTATGAGCGACTACAGGTACAGAGTAGACAGGCTAGTTTTGATATCCTTCTGAGACCGAGTCTCAGACCAAAAACACTCTACTGGAATTCAGGTGGGGTGAAGGAATAAAGGGGACAGGGGAGTTGAAAGATATGGAACGCGCGACATGATCGCGTAAAGTGGCGTTCTGTCTCGCAGATTGACGCGAGCCGTGCCGTGAGCCTCGTAGAGCTAGATTGGCACTGTGTACAAAACGCATCATTCATTGGCTGCTGACACGCTGGCTATCGGATACCCGCCGCGACGGTAGAAAGATCACATCCAGTGATACAAATAAATACTACATAGCGGCTCAGCCAACCACGTCTCATGAGCGGGGGAACAACTCCCTCTAAAGTACATGCTAAGTGCGTTGGTATCGCGCGATGCCCACCGTCGTGTAGTCTCAATTGAGTAATCGTGAAGTTTCCTGCAATGATTGTTAACATTAACATTTGCAACCGACCCAGCCATAACCGCATATCATATTCGAGCGGTTGAGATATTCTTCTTAAACTCAGAACCTCTTACTCAGGTACTCTGAGTGCATACATTACCTGTCGACTTCGTTTGCTTGAATGCAAACAAAAACAAAAAACATTCATTTCTGGCACGAGTGCAATTGGAATCTAAACGACTCACATGCATGTATACGAACATGATATAAGAATTGACCCTAGGTGTGTTTTCCCAAACAACAAGGGAAACGTATAATACGCGCATTATTATACTCGAATATACATAAATTGGCTAGTTATAAGCGAAAACAAACACACGCGAACAATATGGGAAAACAGCGCGAAAGACAAGTGGTAAATGATGCATGGGTATGAGCAGTCTTGGCCCAAGGGAGCTGTATTTGGACCTTGAAGAACCCCTCGTTTTTGATATCTCGGGGGAGAAGTGATAGGTGAATATGACTGGAGACAGTGGAGAGCTATCCTTTTGGTACAGTACCGATATCGAATAGAATCTCCTCTCGCCAAGCGATGATAGTGACGCAGCTGTGCCTGATGCTGTGTGCCATGTGCACACCGGCACCTACCGAGTATTCGGATTGCCTGTGTTGGTAAGTATCTAGAATGAATCAAGAGGGGGCTTGCTTCTATCGCTCTGCCGATAAACAATTACGGGATAACGCTATGGCTTAAACTATGGCTGCTAGAGGTAGAGTTTTGTTTCTCGGCGGGTTTGAAACGATATTCAGGAAAACAAAAAAAGATGCATAATAAGTGGGCAGTTGATCACAGACATTCTGGTCGGACCACGGGTTCACCTATCTACCGTGTTTGAATAGCTGTTTGACCCTTGCTCTTTACAAACCAAAGATATTACCATCTTTACTCTCGGCGCATTCTGTTCAATAACACAATCACGGTCCTGCTCCATTATTTTGGTTGTTGTTGTTGACCCGCGCGTTTCCTGGCCGTCCGCGACCTGGGGCGCAGGGGGCCTCTTCTGTTGTTTGTGATTGTTGATTGGTCAAAACACTTGCTAGCGCGCTCCGAGAACCCCAGTTCAACCTCCCTCCAACAGTAGGTAACATCCCTCACGAGAGTTGGCGACCCTCTTCCCGCCACCCCCAGCGCATCTCTTCCAGCCCGCCTAGCAGCACAACACAGCACAGCACAGCACAACACAGCACCCGCACCGCACCGTACTGTACCTACCTACCGCACCCGCCCGCCCCGACCTTCATACTGTCATCTTGGATCTTGCACCTCACGCCTCGAATCGTCGGGCAACTATCGCGTCGTGCACCATCACAAGCCTTCCCTTCTTAATTTCTTCTAGTCGGTGTTAACGGGTTCTTTACAACATACTCTTACTTTTATCGATTAAGCACCGCATTATCTCACCAACGTCATCGACCATCGACCACTGTGCCCATTTGCCTGTTTCTAGATCGACATCGAGAAGGATGCGATAGACGGAGAAAATTCACGACTAACGAAGCTTGACATTTGCTGGACGGTGTTAGGGATTGCGCCCTCACCGTCTCGCCTTTGAGTCTTTTTGTCTTCGTTACCCGAACAATATCAATCAATCAATCAACTGCCGTTACGACCGAATAGCGAGCCTTTGTTGTCCGTTTGTGTACTTACCACCACTTGTTACTACGACTTCGACGCATATTGAATATAAATCACGCCACGGATACAAAGAAGCCATGGCGGCACTCCCTCAACCTTCAGGCATAGCTGCCTTGAATTCGCAACCCACGAAACGAGCTATCGACGAATCCAAGAGCCATACCGCCACTCCTCGGTCATCCACTCCCCCCCGCTCAGATCGCACCCGTTTGGAACCTAGATACAGCCTCGACAACGGACCAACCCGGCCGGCGAGGAACTATGGAAGAAAGAGCGAAGGCGCTCGCGGAAGTCACCTCGACATCGAAGCTGTCGACAGTGCGTTGCTACGCGAATTTCAACGTCCACAGCGGGAAAGCACTCCAGGTGCCAGTCCACATCGCAAACGGCAGCGGATAAATGGCGATCGGTTCGTGACAGCCATATCGTTCTTGGTATTCATACTCACTGTTTTGTAGTTTCATTCCAACCCGCACTGGTCAGGACTTGCAAGCAAGCTTCAGTTTATTACACGAGGATGGATCTCCTGCTACCCCCGCAAAGCAAAAGAAGCGCACACCTCATGGCGAGCTTCATTTCCAAAAGAGTATGTTTCCCCGATGACCGCCCGAACTCATATGCTAATCTGATATTGCAGCGGAGGAGGCGAATCGCACGTTCTCACACTTGCTACGTGCTGAGCTGTTTGAGAGCTCTGTACCTCAAGCAGCTACCCCAACCCTTTCACCAAACCAATCTCTCCCCACAACCTCTCACATTCCCGCGAATGATGGAACACGGGCTCATACTCCTCCCACAAATGCTCCTGCTCCATCACTACCATCATCTTCATTAACACCCTCAACCCCTCACAAGAATCTCTTCTCATACATGTCACCGCGACATCACAATCAAGTCGCTGGCCATCCCACCCCTTCTAAAACACCTCAGGGCCGACACGGCCCCAATCTCGACACACGCGCCGAGATTTACAGCCTATCACCAGTGCGGTTTGGAAGCCAACAAATGCTGCTAAGTCCCAGACGTCAACCGAGAGCAGTCAGCAAGGTTCCGTACAAAGTTCTCGACGCTCCCGAACTGGCTGATGATTTCTACCTGAACCTTGTGGACTGGGGTAGCGCAAATATTCTCGGAGTCGGCCTGGGCTCCAGTGTTTACATGTGGAATGCGCAGACAAGCAAGGTCAACAAGCTCTGCACACTCGATGACGACACTGTTACAAGCGTCTCCTGGATACAAAAAGGAACCCACCTTGCTATCGGCACCGGTAAGGGTCTGGTCCAGATCTGGGATGCCGAGAAGGCGCGCAGGCTACGAACGATGACTGGACACACTGCACGGGTTGGATCACTGGCCTGGAACACGCACATCCTCACATCCGGATCGCGGGACCGACTGATCTACCACCGCGATGTGCGAGCCCCTGATCAGTGGCTTAGGAAACTTGTTGGCCACAAACAGGAAGTCTGTGGATTGAAATGGAACTGCGAAGACGGCCAGCTAGCAAGTGGCGGTAACGATAACAAGCTTATGGTCTGGGATAAGCTCTCGGAGACACCGCTTTGGAAGTTTTCAGATCATACCGCCGCCGTGAAAGCAATCTCGTGGTCACCTCACCAGCGTGGTCTACTGGCCTCTGGAGGCGGTACTGCAGACCGCCGCATCATTTTCCATGACACAGTCAAGGGTTCCGTCATCAACGAGATCGATACCGGGAGTCAGGTCTGCAATATTGCTTGGTCTAAAAATTCCAACGAGATTGTATCGACGCATGGTTACAGTCAGAACCAGATCGTTGTCTGGAAATATCCTTCCATGACACAGGTCGCTAGTCTTACAGGTCACACCTATCGCGTGCTTTACCTGGCTATGAGCCCTGATGGTCGAACAATTGTGACCGGAGCTGGTGACGAGACTTTACGATTTTGGTCCACCTTTGGTCGAAGACCTGGATCTCGGGAAGATGGCGATAATGGAGGTCGACTGGCCGAACTGGCCGTCATCCGGTAAGACTCTTGTCTGATGGCGAAAGATGCTGAGGTGGTTTCGAGGGGTATACATAACCAATCGAGCCTGTCTTGCCCAGCCTCTTAACCACAACTAATGCCATCGCGCATATCTGTATCTCCAACTGCGGCATTCGGAGACATAATAGCTACTGCATGTAGCAGAATATCCGCTGCAAACACATCATAAAAGGCGATTGCATCATGCATTAAAAGGCGTTGCATCTGACTCACGTTCTTCACTGGCTTATGGGAGGGTTGGTGTTGGTCGGATTGCTTTAAACGAACATCTTGGGATTTGGGGGCTTGCGGCGGATTATGACACCCCATTTTGAATTAACGAATGGGTATTACGAAGGAACGGACTCAATTTAACTCTTTGTCCTGTACGCAGGCAAAGCAAATTAGCGGTAAAGATACAGCGATTGTTTTCTGCATATGTCCACCAGGCTATAAGGCCTTAGTAGCGTAACAGATTAGCTGTTAGCTAAGGTAGATAAATGCCTAATGAATCTGATGGGGCTGTGTCCCTTATTCATGTTCAGTTGAACAAAGGTCGCCTTTCTAATTATTCCATGCTTGTACTCGGTAAAAGGTGAAAGGAACGTCGCCTTGGAAGACATGAAGCGAGAATAACAGAAATAACGTAATGGAGATCGCTTTTTGCAGCTAAAAGGTTTACCTTGTGTCGTCAGCTAGTACAAGATGCATTATTTGAGCAGATCAGTTATCGTAATGAGGAATCAACATTGGGAAATCATGTGTAAGCTCATATCTTGCTATATTGCTCGAGAATCAAAACGATAGTAGAAAAATAAAAGAGAAATAGCCCCAAAATATAGTATCTTATAAAACCTAGGTCTACATCTACACACAACACGACAACATCTAATCCACCCGCCGGCCTCTTGTGTTGTTCACAGGTCGTCCATCAACTCCGGTAGAGGAAGAAGATTGCATATCGTTCAGAAGTGGGATATTGTCCACACTTATTGGCCGGTTGGCATCATCTTTTGACAAAGATGTGCCTCCCATCATGTTCTTCTCGCGATTGACTTCATTCATAGAAGGAATCTGACCAGTCGATGCTGATGGAGCTACCCCTTGTTGAGTGAGCTGATTCGCCGAAGATTCATCGGGTCGAGCTTCAAGAGTAGGCGACTGCGGCAGATGTTCTGGGGAGTTCTGCCACTGTGCCACCTCGGCTTTCATAGCCTCCAGCTCTTTCTGGAAGCGCACGCCAAACACATCAATGTAATACGTGGCACCATTGTAAATACTCCAAGTAAAGACCACCATGAGAAAGGTTGCTGATGCCCAACGGCTGAGGAACCATAGTGGGCAAGGCAGCATGGTAAGGAGGGCGTATGAATACTGGATCAGCATAAAGGTAGCCTCTTGCAAACGCTCTGGCTGTCGCAGCACGAACTTCCCGAGCCATGTGTTGGCATACGATTTCTTCAACCAAGTGAACGAGGTTGGTCGACCAGCTGCGATCTTATCTCTGCGGCGCACAGTGATAAAAAAGTAGTACATGAGTTGCCAGAAGATATAAGGCAGGGTGCTCCAGGCAAGCATAGAGACGACATTGGCGTAGGCTGTTGGGGATCCTGGTGGTGAGTTCTTGATAGTCCAGATCGCAGGAAATTGTTCCTTCTGCTTTTCAGGAGAGAACAGATGAACAATGCAATGTAGAGTTGCGCATGGCATGATATGAATGAACAAGGAGGTGACTTTGTCGAAGCTGTGGAAAACAAGTGAGTTGCGCCACATGATGATGGCGACCGCATTGTTTCCAAAGGCCAGGCAATATGAAGCAGTAAATAGGCGCTTAGAACCCGGGAACACCCATATCGAGAGTGCTAGCAGTAGGTTGGTGAAATAGCAAAGATCAGCTACGAAGTAGTGGTAGCCACGTTGGCGATAAGTGAAGAATCGGATAGGCATAAAGTACAAAAGCTGTACCGTGTACCACCAGTGGAACTGCTCTGGGTGAGCGCCGATCAAGTATCCGCTGAGGAAGATGTTCATGACACCAAAGATGAATGACACCTTTTCGCGGGCACTGATGACTTTCGTGTCGCCCCATCGCTTGCCGAGCTTGTCCACGCGATGTTGCATCTGCTTCCGGTACCTGTCTAGCTGCTCATCGGCTTCAGGGACTCGGCGTCTCCATTCCTCAACCATGCGATGCCGAGCAGACTGTGTCTTGGTCTTGATTGCTTCTCTGGAACGGCGGACCTTGTCTGTCTGGGCCGTAATACCCTTTTGAAGCTTCTCGAGCTGCTGTGGCAAGGCAAAGTTCTCAAGAAGATCAAGAACCGACAAGCGATCTAGAGGTGGGCCATCCCAATCTTCATGGTTGGAGCTGCTGCCAGAAAAGGATGGATGTCTTGAATGCATCGAACCCCTGGGAGTAGTAGCACCCAGAACGGGAGTATCAAGCAAGGTAGAATCGACAGGCGCATTGTCGGGAGAAGCGGGTTCAGGTGTTAGAATGATCTCGCTATCGGTTGAGATATTATCGGACTTGAGGCCTTGGCCCAAGGCAGCTTTTGGATCGTCGTCCATAACGTGGGCTATTCTTGTCGCCCAGTTTCACGTGTCTGAGCGATGCACGGCTTTCGATTAGGACGTAAGTATCAACTACAGGGCATAAAGTTAGAGATGGCACAGCGATGACGATGGAACGAGAGATGTACTCACAGGAAGAAGCGTGGCCAGCAGCACAAACAGAAGGATGGTGCCCAGTTGGCAAGGTGCCCAGGTGAGTAGGGTACCAAGCGTAGGTATTGTCTATTTATATGAGACGGCTGCCAAGTGGGAAAAGCTGTATTAATAGGCACCTAGACGAGAGTAGATACCAGGTTAGAGAGTGGTGGGGGTCATCCGTCCCTTGCACCTCAGTCAAGGGGTCGGCTGATGGTAGATAAAAGACAAGATGTGGTTTAGAAAGAGGAGAAAGTTGAGGAGAGGCTAAGGAAAGTACGCAACAGTAGTGACGACGTATGCACGTGGGATGGATGTGATGTGTTGAGTCTACGTCCAGCACATTCAAACCTAAGCTGGGTAGCTGGCTGGACCCTGGAATGATGATGAAATGCGAATGGACGTGCTGAAAGCTTGCTTGGCTCGGGGAAGTGGAGACAGTAGCACATGCATCCACGCCTCTATTGGCGACGATCCTTTTGGGTCGTCTCTCAAACAACAGGCATTTCTTTGCATCACACAATGACAACTAAGTTTTTGCTTTTGTCGTCCTGCAACAAGCTCCTTGCTATCCATTTTGAAATAAAGTACTAACGGACACGTTCCTCGATTTCTGTGGTTGTTTTATCAGAGGTCGGTACAATATCACACGATGCCCACATCACCACAATCATGTGAACTTGCCAAACCTAACATCACCCCTTCTTCTTTGTTGTAACGGTACGTGGTGATTTTCTCGATCCCAATTGGCTGTACAGAGCATCGTTACTCCAAATGTGTATACTGAGTATCTTTACTCTTAACGAGCACCTGCTACAACTCGATCAACTTGATTGTGGAGGCCTTTACCGCTCTGCTATGGATTTATAACATTTAGTCTAGCTTTTAATAGATTTCATCATTCACTGCCAGCATGATATCCTGGTAGATAGCTCGTCTCTAACTGTCAGAAGTTTGTGCCTGAGAATCTAGATTAGTAGTCGAGGTGCTTGTTGAATAGTAGGTTGTCGTCTCAAGATGCGAACTATACGCTCTGATTGGACGGATGGAGCCGATAGAACGATGGGAGCTCTAAGCCACCAACTCCCCCACCTGTAGTCCGCAGGTACTATAGGTACTGCACTCTCTATCGCACAGGCCATCACCCATCCATTAGGCCTTAGTACTTGACGACAGAACTCCGCTAAGCCAGTCGCGCGACGCGTTATTCGGGCACACTTTCCTACCGTTCGCAAACGGTGAACTACATCCAACATTTGCTGTTCTATTGATGATGCACCTTATTAGTCGCCATTTATTATATATCGCGACATAGCTTCATCATCCATCGCGCACTTAACCTGCGCGTAGGATTATCCCCGAGCATTCCTTTGCACTATTCGTTGATTGTTGGTCGCATTTTGAGCCCCGGCCACTTTGACGCGCCTTGTTCGCTGGCGCATTCGCTTCACCATCAAGTCTACCCCTCTGGCTCAACATCGCACTATTCTACCTCGACTTCACACTTGTCAGCAACCGCGAATACCAGGGCATCTTGTCCCACGACCTCGCCATGGGCAAATTAATTCGTCTCGAGTTATTCAGTTCGTCTTCCTTCTGCGCACAAGTTGACTCGGACACGATGGGCCTCTGAACTGACCAGTTAAACAGACTTCAAGTCGTATAAAGGACATCATGTTCTTCTCTTTGGAGACTCGTACTTTACTTCGATTATTGGACCCAATGGATCCGGAAAGTCCAATTCGTAAGTCGCCTGACTTCTGTACGGAACTTTACTAAATATTTACTAGTATGGATGCCATCTCCTTCGTTTTGGGCATCAAGTCTTCGCACCTGCGCTCCGCCCATCTCAAGGACCTCGTTTATCGCGGCCGAGTTTTGAAAACAGCAAAGATTAACGACGATGGCTCTGCTCAAACTAACGGGGACGCCAATGGTGATGAGAAGGCCTCCCGCGGTGACCCGAAAACTGCTTGGGTTATGGCTGTGTACGAAGACGACGCGGGCGAGGAACAGAAATGGAAGCGCTCCATCACGAACCAGGGCGCTAGCGAGTACCGAATCAACGACCGCGTTGTTACCGCCCAGCAGTACAATGAGTCTCTAGAGAGCGAAAATATCCTGATCAAGGCCCGAAACTTTCTTGTTTTCCAAGGAGATGTCGAGGCCATTGCTTCTCAGTCGCCACAGGATCTGACGCGTCTGATAGAGCAGATCTCCGGGAGCTTAGAGTACAAGGCTGAATACGAAAAGACGCAAGCCGAGTCCGAGCAGGCTGCCGAAAACCAGAACTTCCAGCTACACCGACGACGCGGCATCAACTCAGAAATTAAACAGTACCGAGAGCAGAAGAGGGAGGCAGATAACTTCCAAAACAAAACAGATGAACGCGATGCAGCCATCGTCACACACAGCTTGTGGAAGCTTTACCACTTCCAGAAGGCTATGGACGACTCATACGCTGCGATCCAGGACCATCAAGAAGACCTCAAAGAGTTGCGCCGTAACGTGGAATCATTTGAGAAGAGGCTTGATGCTGCCAGAAGGGAGCAGGCTGCCGCGAACCGCCAAGTGGCCATGGTTGACAAGGATATCAAGGCCAAAGTGAGAGACATCGAAGATAAAGAGAACAGTCTCGTCCCAGTTGAAGAGAAGATCAACGAATCCACTGAGCAAGTCAAGGCGCTCCAAGTCCAAGTTGCCAAGGTCACCAAGGAACATGACGAACAAGTTGAGGTTGTCCAACAGGTCCAGAAGAGTATCGAAAGCGTGGAGAAGGCTCGTGAGATATTCGAGAACGACTACAAGGAACAGATGAAGAAGCAAGGTCGCGAAGTCAGCGATGAGGACCGTCGAGAATACAGCAGACTTCGCACCCAGGCTATGTCCCGAACAGGTTCCAACCAGGCCAAGCTTGAACAGCTTGATCGACAGCGAAAGGCTGACGAGGTTACTGTGAACAACTTGAAAGGGAAGGTCGACAGCATTGCAGCAGCTATCGACAAGATTGAGGCAGAACTTGCAAGCATCGACGAACGCAGAACATCGGCGCAGACTATCTCAAAAGAGCTTTCGCAGGAAATCGATGCCAAGAAGAAGGAGTTTAACCAGCTTCAGTCGGAACGAGTTAGAACCAACCAGAAGCGAACCGAGCTTGAGGAAAAGCTTGAGGATGTGGCCCGGAAACTCAGGGAAGCCGATGACGGCCGTCGTCAAAACGACCGAGAAGCCAGAACGAAAGAAATGGTGACATCCTTGAAACGCATGTTTCCAGGTGTCCGTGGCCGCGTCGGCGATCTTTGCAAACCTAAGCAGAAGAAGTTCGACGAAGCTGTTATTGTTGCGCTTGGTAGAGACTTTGACTCAGTTGTTGTCGACTCTGAAAAGATTGGCGTTGAATGTGTCCAGTACCTCAAGGAGCAGAGATTTCCTCCAATGACCTTTATTCCACTGGACAACATCAAGGTCAACGCTGTCAACACTGCTGTCAAGGGATTCTCTGGCGCACGGTTGACGATTGATACGATTGATTTCGATTCTTCCGTTGAGCGTGCCATGTCATATGCATGCGGCAGCTCCGTTGTCTGTGACTCTCTCGACATCGCGAAACACATCTGTTACGAAAAGAAGATCCCAGTCAAAGCTGTGACGCTGGAAGGCTATATTATTCACAAGGCAGGTTTGATGACTGGTGGTCGCGGTCCTGAGTCGAAAAACAAGAGGCGGTTCGAGGAGGCTGATGTTCAGAACCTCCAACGAATGGCTACCAAGCTGAAGGATGAGATCGACCGACTCCCCAAGGCTGACCGTCGAGGTTCCCAAGAAGAATCCTTGCAGATCGACCTATCGGGACTTGAGAGACGGTTGGTGGCCGTCAAAGATGAGATGGCAGCGCTCAACAAGAACCATGCGAGCAAGAAGCGCGAGCTGGATAACCAAAGGCGACAGCTTAACGAGCTCGAGCCAAAGTACCAAGAACAAGCCTCGCAGCTTGAGAGCACCACAGCCACTTGTGAGGAGTTCCGAGATGCCATTGCGCGAGTGGATGATGAAGTATTTGGAGACTTCTGCAGGCGGCTTGGCTACAGTGATATTCGTGCTTACCGGGATTCTCAAGGCAAGCTGGAGCAGGAAGTCTCTGAGAAGCGCAACGAATTCGATGTCCAGAAGCAGAAACTGTCCACTAGATTGGGATGGGAGCAACATAGGGTGGCTATGTCGACCGGACGCATCGACACAATACAGAAACAGATCCGACATTTAAAGAAGGAGATCAAGACCTATACCAAGGCCAAGGATGAGATCGAAAACGCCTTGCGCGAGGAACAGGAAGCGCTCGAAGCCCTTCGCGAAACGCTAGACGAGAACAGATCGGAGCTTGCCGAGAGGAACCAGAAAGTTTCCGAGGCCAAGGTTGAGGTACAAAAACGGTCCAAGGATATCGACACACATCTAAGAGATATCAACGCTCTCGAGACGATAGTCCAAAAGAACAGTTCAAGCAAATCGGCGTTACTCCGACGATGCCGTTTGGAACAAATTCGCATACCGCTTGTGAATGGTACTCTGGATAATCTGCCCAACGAAGATGAGCTGCTTCGCCAAGACCCAGATGCCATGGATATCGATGAAGATGACGAGGAGATGATGGATATGGCTCTCAATGATCACGGTATTGCGATAGATTTTGATGGCCTTGACGATGATCTCAAAGCCGTAAGTTCTACCATTATTCACAAAGAGAAGTTGCTAACATGAATGTAGTCCGATGACCCGAGTGTCGAAGATGGTCTATCAGAGAAGATCACGAGCCTAACATCCGAATTGGAAAAGCTCAACCCCAACATGCGTGCAATGGAGAGGCTGGAGAGTGTTGAAACCAGACTGAGAGTCACGGATCAAGAATACGAAGACTCAAAGACTGCAGCACAAGAGGCCAAAGAGGCTTTCAGCGAGGTCAAGCAAAAGCGATATGACCTTTTCAACAAAGCTTTTAGCCATATCCAGGAGCAAATTTCACATGTATACAAGGATCTGACTCGATCTGAAGCGTACCCCCTTGGTGGTCAAGCGTATCTGGATATCGAGGAGGATACAGACATGCCTTACCTGTCTGGTATCAAGTACCACGCCATGCCTCCGCTCAAACGCTTCAGAGATATGGAGCATTTGTCAGGTGGTGAAAAGACTATGGCAGCGCTTGCTCTCTTGTTCGCCATCCACAGCTATCAGCCTAGCCCTTTCTTTGTTCTTGACGAGGTGGATGCCGCTTTGGACAACGCCAACGTCGACAAGATCAAGAAGTATATCAAGGATCACCGAGGTCCTGGTATGCAATTCATCGTTATCAGTCTCAAGGCTGGCCTGTTCCAGGACAGTGATAGCTTGGTAGGCGTCTACCGAGACCAGGAAGTTAACAGTTCAAGAACCCTTACTCTAGATGTAAGTCCCCTTACACGCACTACGCACTACGACATGTTTTCGGTCACTAACATCAAACAGTTGCGCCAATACGCGTGAGAAGGTATATAAACTAGTCAACCCTTTTGTTCTGTTTCTTTTTGCAGCGTATAGGAAGATGCATGTTTGGCCCAAGCCAACATGGAGGAGGCATGGATGGGTTTATGTGATTTAACATAATTAATCGCGTTAGTCAGTAAGAAACATTGCAGTGAACGTGTAAACGTTGCAGGCCGTCACGAACTGGTATCGGACCACAACTGAAGTACACACTTGGAAGTGAACATATCCAATTTAGGAGTAAAGCTTTTATTTTTGTTCTTCATTTATTATAAATGCTATTATACTACTACATCACCTAAAACATCTGTCTCTGTCTTCTCGCCCTGTAGATGCCGTAGCGTACATTGTATTAAAGAAGTAGGAACCTGGAGTCGTGCGATTGTCTTACTGTTGTCCGCTGGCAGGTCGATTGGGATTCGCCCCCAAGAGCCAGCCCACACCAGATACCAGTGTGCCAGTTGCAGCTTCTCTAAGCTGATCCCTCTTCCTTGTTCTGTTTTGCTCATTCAGCTCAGATCCAGAGGGTTCAGATTCCGGATTCGTTTTGTCGGATGTGAAGGAACTTTGTAGCGAACCCTGCAAGCTGGACAACACGGTCAGGTTTTTTGATGCAACGCGAGCTGTGGCCCTTGAAAGGTCGAACAGAGACATTGGTGCTTCCTCAGCTTGGCGAGCGGTTGCACTAGCAGTAATGTTGCGTGGTGGATATGCCTTGTCTGCGTTTGGTGCATCGAACGAGCCAGGGAGTCCTGAGAGATCGCCAGCAGCATCCCAAGCGGCCTCCCGGGCAGCTTCCTCCTTAATTGCAGCATCCAATTGTTCTTCGCAGCGACGGAAAGTCTTCAATACTTCCTGAAGTTGAGAGGGTGGCGCAATTCGCAGAGAAGTTGCTAAGCACTCAATACGCTGTTCGAGATGACGAATCTCTGGGTTTCCACTCGCTGTTCCAAGATGTGTTGGTTTCTGAGACCTCTCTGTGCGCACGTATTTTCCGGCGTCCAGCGCTGCCTTCCATGACCATTCGTCGCAAATTTTGGTTTGTTGTTTCCTACGCTCAGTCTCGTCAACACCTAGACGGCTGACTACGTAGGAGTACGCTGTTTCAAAGTCGTCTTCACGTAAAGCCGCTCCAACACAAATTGAAACAATGCGCTTCTCAACCATTGAACGGACAGAGTTCACGTCAGTTGTTGTTGGCTGACGATTGCCCGGCCTTGCTTGAGTTGGTAGATCTGCATCGACCATGTTGCTCCCCAATTCGATGAACTCCTGCAGACGAGTGTAAGCTTTTGGATTCTGTTCCAAAACCTTCTCAATGATGGAGACAGGGTCAGAGTGCACTCTAAGGACCACTGGACTAAAGGGTTCGCCCTGTTTCAGAACAAGACGATAGTCGCTTAGGGCATGGGTAGCCTTTAATAACGCCTCAACACGTCGTCTGGTGGGGTGGGTGCTGTTCATTATTGTGGGAAATGCTTTGATACTGGTGTCCTGTTAGCAAACATACACTAAGAAGGACATCAGAAGTCAGCTTACATCTCGTCACATTTCTTCAAGCCTCCCCTAGTTCGATTGGGGTTCGAGGCATTATCGAACGCACTCAAAGCCGAGTTTTGAATTGTGTTGAGTACGGCCTGCGCAGAGAGGGGGGCGTCGGACCCTTCTTGGTCGTAGAGAGACCTCGCCAGAGAATAACCTGAAAATTGTCAGATGCTGATTATAAAACGGTATGCTGATCAAACTTACGTGACCGCGACAACATGGACTTTAAGAGCTCTGTCTCAACGAACTCGAGTGTCACATTGCTTAGAACGCCTTGAAAAGTTCCATCCTGAGCAGGGCCCGGCTTGTTTCCCCAACTATGTAGCCATAGAATTTCTTGTCTTGCCCGAACCCAGAAATCATCGTTATCGGATGCGCGGGTGGGAAGGTTTCGTATAAATCGGCCAAGCTGGGACTTTTGCTCTTGTTGATCTTGAATAAAGGCTAAATCTCCCGCTTTGCGGACTGAACAGGGGACACCTGAGCAAGTAAGGAGGTAGGCACTTTGTATTAGAGTGGGCAGCAGATCAAGGGATTGTTCCTTTGGGGTCGTAAGAGGATTTGTGCTTTGTAGCAGGTCGTTGCGCAAATATGTTGTAGCTTTTGCACCACCAGAGGCGTCCATATCAAAGGGGGGCACAGGTGCAAGTAACGCAACTGCTGATTGAAGTGTTGTACCGGCATCTTCGTCTAAGAGGGATCGAATATTGTTGCACATTCTAAACGCAGCCTCTAGTGCCTCTGGTTCGGCATCGGGAATGAGGTAGGCTGATGCCAGCACAGCCCTGGTATAGGACCTGTCTAAATACTGCTGCTGGTTCTCCTGAAGCCAGGAACTAGTATCACCTCCTAGGTCAATGTCGCCGTCCCAGGACTCAATAGCGTTCAAGGCAACTCGCCAGGAGGTTGACGCTTTGGATGCGAGCCACTCCATGGCCTGCTCCCATCCGGGACATGAAAGATCAGGCTCTATGCCGGAATCACTTGACACCTCTTCATTGAAAGCATCGCGTTTCCACCTCGAATCGTTATGCAGCCAAGGTCCCACCATTCCACTCAGATCGCGACCAGCCAGGTTATACTCTTCCTCAACAACGCCAGTCTCAGCGAGTAGATAGTCAATGGCCATTCTGTCGGGCAGATTCTGAAACTCGAGTAGTGACAAACGTGCACTTCTTTGAGGATAGTACTCATGATTTCTACGGATCAGAGGAAGTACTGTCGAGACTGCCCACGTGTGGAGCTCTTTTGAGTGGTGAAGGAAGGGGGAGAGCAGGTCGGGAACCTGGGCTAACATGCCGGCCTCCTCATCCATCCTGTAGGCCCTCAGAAGCAGGAAACAGGTGAGTGAGTCGGCTTCATGAGTAAAATGAACATCGTCGTTTCTGAGCAGGATTAGGTGAAGCTTCTTGACTTTTCTTGAAGCCTGCTGGTCTGTGATATTGTGGACATGAGAAGTGTCAAGCTGGTGGTCCGGAGTTGGTTGCGACAGTGACTCGTTGGCGATTATGGCCTGCAAAAGAGGGACATAAGTTGACGGGCTGAGGGTTTCGGGTAGATATGTGAGAATGATTCGAAGCGTCAGCTCTGGGCGCAAGATTGTAGCGTGTTGGGATATAAGATAGGCCAAGCTGTCGATATCGGCGACAGTCGCAAAATGGACAGCTAGGAGCACCACTTTGGCAGGGCCAAGGGGCGCATGAGACGCCATAGTGAGTGAGATTGCCGATCTGTATCCCTGATGATAGATCGAGTATGTAGATGATGTTGAGTGAGATGGCCTTGAAATGAATACAATCTTGTTGCTGTCGATGCCGTCGTCATATGCACTGGATATTAGTAGACAGTACAAGTCAACTAATAAAGTGGCCAGTGAGGTGAGTAGACCCAAAGCAGGTACTGGTTGATAGCAGCTGTCCTGTCCTTGGAAGCTGTCCTAGCCACAGCCACTCTTGTCTTGCCTGCGCCACATATTGGGTCAGCGGTATTTTCCACTGTCAAGACAAAAGGCCCACCCAGTCAACGCCAACCAATCCACTTGCTCTGGTTAGGCTTACTAAGGTAATTCCATTCGGCCAAGGTACGGGTGAACTCATCGGCTCGACTTGACGACTGATTGTTTAACGACCAACGAAGCGCAATTCAACTACAACTCCTCGCCCGACCCGCGCAAAGCCCCGACACATACCCAATTGGCTCAAGATGGCGTCGGGATATGGCATGAACGGCGGTAAGTCTGCTATTGCAGCTCTAATACCATCTGACAACAACTGACGACACCAACTTGGACTCCAGGCGTCGGCCGCTGCTTTCCCTTCTGGCAAGAGGTTATGGGATGCTATGTTGTCAACACCTCTGCCGCTGACGATTCCGGCAAGAAGAAATGCGGTCTCGTTCTCGAGGATTACTACGAGTGCCTTCACCACAAGAAGGAGGTACGCCGACATCTCTATTCCCCATATCGTGGAATACCCGGCAGACTGACAAAACCTGGCAGCACGCTCGAGCTCTTGCCATGCAAGCCGCCTACGCTCGCTCCGAGTCCGCTACAGCACGAGACGATGCGCCCAGTGTGAAGCAAATAAGGAGTTTGGGACTTATCGACAAGGAGGAAGACACAAAGAAGGTCTTGGGACGAAGCTAGATGGTGGAATATTCGATAAATGTTATTTGGGCGACCTTAGTATGCTCACCGGATTCCTTTGTATCGATCGACTGTATACAAAGGAACGGAATTGATTTGCTCAATTGATCTCGATTGCGTTTTGTGATTAGCTGGGCAATATTGTGTTCAGGAATTATCGGCACCTATTTGCGAGCTTGCTTGCACTGCATTGGTGTGCATACGATGCATTGGTTTGCATTGTGCGGATACTTGGGTAATTTTGACGAGATTCCCTCAAGCATGCGACCTCTGGCCTTTATGGGTGCGGGAGTAATGGGGGTTCTTTGGTGCAAACAACAAAAGATAGCCAGCCCATGGACGTGAAAATTTAACCTGAAATAAACAGAGAATCCAGTGCAGATGTTGTGGTCGTTGAAATTCTGACGTGACCCATATCGATCAGCCGACAGCAGCTGGCTGCCAGATCCTCCTTTCAGCACATATTCAACTTCTCGTTTCCTATCAACCTCGCACGTATTTCTTCGGATACTACCTTTCCACAGCATCGTCCTTGTTATTGTCTACAGCAGCCACTTGTGCAATTTAACCAGCGCGTCATGCCTTCTTTTCAGGGCATCGAAGTTGCTATTGTGACTGAGCCCGGGTCCAAAAAGCTTCCCGAATTTCCCCTGACAAATTCGCAGCAGATTGAGAAATCTAGCCCCCGGATCTCTGTCTATATTCCTTCTGAGCCAGGTAGCTTGACAACAAAATGGATATGTTGCGCACCAATATCTAACACTCAGACTTAGGTACTCATTTCGGTGTTCATTACACACTCACCAAAGTGGTGAAGCCGCCGTCTTACTTCTATTTCAAAATATTCATGAATGGTAGAAATGTCGCGAACTGCGGCGCAAATTCCCTCACCCATGCCTCCGGCTCTATCGTGCGCTCACTCTGTGCACCGAGTGACCGCTGGAAGTACAAGGAAGACGGTGTACTGTACATCAGGGAAGGCATAGAAGCACGTTGCTTCGGCTTTCTACCCACTGGTCATATATCAATCGCAGAGGAGGGTGGGTTTATCGAAGTCCAAGTCTTTCGTGCCAAAGGGAGAATTCGAAGACTCCCCGTCTTGGAGAAGCATCGTGGCCAGGAGACTTATGGCATCGGGTTAGTCAATCTCTATCTAGGATAACAATCTGATTAACTGGAAGCAGGTCGCCTTCGGGTGGGTTGCTAGATTCACCGGACGAAGCCCGTTACTATGATTGGATTCTTATCGACCCCAAGGAAAACCCCTTTGTCACATTCCGCTTTCACTACCGCACTTGGTCGAATCTGTATCAGCTGAGTCTGGCACCTCGCCCAGACAAACTGGAAGAAGAGTCGACACGCACCAAAAGGGGCTCTGTGGGTAGCACAAAAGCCAGAGAGTCGAGCGGTACATCATCCTACTACAAAACCGCCAGCACATCACTTCCAAAATTGAGCTCAGACACAGACCGCGTTGCGTCAAATCAGGGTCTCCCATCCGCGTCCTCGGATTTACCTACACGACTTCGCGGGATAATCAAGAGTGCTCCTGTGATACTGCCACCGAACCATGCTACTCGTCCTCTGCCAGAGATCCCAATCAAGAAACTGGTTGCTCACAAAGACGTTGATCGTCCTGTGCTGACTTACACACCTTCTTCATTGTCCGATATTTCAGAGAAGACAGAAGTCTCTGACGAGAGCACCGCAGTAATCTTACCGGTGCGATCAGATTCCCTTCGCAGCACCGAGCACATAATATCAGAGTCCCACACAACCGACAACCTCCCCGACTCATCACTCCGCGGTGATCCTACCAACTACAAGGCTGAGGAATCATCGAATGAGGCAGCAAAGGATCACCATGTGACAGAACTGAAGGACACAAGTGCGAAACCAGAAATTGAGGGCACTGAACCCATTTCTGATACGACATCCAAGGTTGCCAAAGCAGAAGATTAAATCGAGGATGGGTGTGCGAGAAGGGATAGATGATTACCCAAGCCAGAAAATTTGTAACAATCCCAGAGCATGTTATCCGGACAATGCATGCCGGATTGTTCCATATGGGAGGATGTACACGCGGGTTGAGTGTGCCAACACCAGGGGGGTCAAGGGGGCTATCTGAAACTTCGATACCATAGCTTTCAGGCATAGAAAGAGGCGATCTAAGAACTAGTCTAAATGGCATAAACCGGTTTAATTTTATGCTCTTGGCAGTCAAGTCTTTAGGCGTACCTTATTAGATGTAACAACAACGCAAACACAGGAGGCCAGTTCCCAGCGCGAAGTGGACAATCAGTCATCAACCAAAGCCGACCGCAACTAGGGGTTCAATCTAGTATAGATGCACATTACTTATACCATATCTCAATCACTGAGCCTGACACTGCCTTGAAAGTAGACATATCTAGATGTAAGCTCCGTTTTTTCCACAATTGACTCGATTCATGTAACGACCACCTTGAGCTGCCTAATCAAAAGAGACTATTTGATTGCCGTGATAACTACGACGGTATTATCTTAGTATCTAAAGCAATAGACATCACTGCCAGAACTCCTCTCCCGTCGTACGGCTTTATGGACGTCATCTCGACTAAATGATGGGAGAATGCGAGTACCAGTATTTCGTGACAAACATAATGTTTTATAAACGCAGAATTTCAGGCATCTCAATGTTGGAGAAGGTCAGAGGCTGTGAATCACAGACAATGCCTGCCTATTTTGAACTCCCTCAACGCATAGTCACTGCCAACTGTTCGACAGTGCCAGAGCAGCTGGCAAGCAAACGCGTTGCCCTTATATCAAACATCGCCAAAAAAAAGCCGACCACTTTTGCAAACCCCCAATACAAACGTGGTAAACACCAAAACAAACATCACAATGTCCGACGCAGGCTGGTTACGTTTTTTCGGTGCCAATAGAGCACGCCAACATGGCCTGAGGTACCGTGCCTCCGAAGCTGCCCTTCATGATATCCTCAAGGATGCACCCGGAAACCAAGAAACACAAACTCAACACAAGAGAGAAATCATGCCACGACTTCAAAGCTGGCAAGGCGTATCTTGGGCCGACCGAGGTACCGCCCCGTTGACTGGCGTAGACGCAGCTCTCGACCAAGCAGACAAGCTGTTTATCAACGCAAGCCAAGAAGTTTGGCACAGCCCGTCTGTTGACCAACTGGCAGAATCTCTACGGGCTGCGTTAATGACAACCGAAGGAAACCAGCCACTTTCTGCCGAGTATCGTCCACATGTCCTGCTTCTATGCGAGTTTTACGGTACTCGGCACCACAAAATCGCCCAACTCGAATCACAACTGGCGGAAGTAAAAGACCAGTTGGAGAAGGAGAGAGAGCGGTACAGATCCATAGAAGAACATTGGATGGTTCAGGATGCACGGTACAAAGCTGAAGTCAAACGTCTCGAGATGTTTATCCACGAGACATCCGGCAAAGGCATGGAAGCTGTGGTACTAGCTAGAGCAGGAAGCTTGATCAGAAACAGGCCAGGTGATACTGCAAAGGAGAGAACATCTACAGAGGCAAGCCCCAACAATGATTCCATTGGTACGTGGCATACATAGATAGCAATGCTCAACAAACAATCTAACAAGTGATGCAAATAGCCACTGGTGTTACTCCCCAGAAAGTCAATACAGAAGCAGCACCTAACTCGGCTTTGCCAACACGACAGAACACAGTGTGTACGTACTGACTTCAAGCAAACGTGAACCGCAACCTCATGCTGACTTGGCAATAGTATCGCGTACACGAACCTTTGACACTAGCAATGAGGTCAGGTTGAGCAACGCCTTTCGAAAACTGGAGAAAACGAAAAACGCCAGCAGCGGCGGCGCTCGCCGAACTGAGGCTCAACATACTATCGGCCACGGAAAGGCACACCTTGAACACCACCGAGAAAGTCAGCGTTCTCAGAGTGATTCTGTGCCTCACATTGGTCAGACTCCCTATGACGCAGTCGATGAACCGCCACACGAAGGCAGTCCCGAGAGGAAGCGCAATTCGACCGAGAAGGCAGCGGTATTGCAAGAGGCTGGTGCTGTCGGCCAACCACTCTGCACTGCGACAGAAAGCGCACATGAGCATGAGAAAGTGAAGCAGGATAGAGTTTCAGAGAGCAAGCCCAGTCAAAGCACTCCTCGTCGCGGATGCACTCCGCATCGTCGCCAGTTCTCGTTTGTGCCTGGAGACGATACAACCGGCGATGCCAAGGCGCCCGGAAACCAGCCGGTAGCTCAAAACGAGAACAGTCAGGAACAGTCAACTGGTCGGCAAACGGTTCAACTCCGTCAAGAAGCCAGGAGGTCGAGATCATTAGAGTGGATATAGATGGCGAAGCCTTTACGTCCAGACGCAAGCGATATTCTCGGAACAGAAAAGTTAAAAAGGACCCTGTTGGCACGTATCGCCTGTTTGAGTGATTAGAGCTAGGCACTTTGCATGTAGAGTAGCAGCAACAAGCAAGGAAGCAAGCGAGGTCTGGTTGAGTCTGGCCACTGAACAGTTAAAGTTTTCTATTATATCAACGGCTAAAGTTTATAAGAGTGTAGGTTTGACGTGAGTACTTCCGGACACATCACGGGGGGTGTTGCCGGGAGAGATATCAAATCCGCTCGGGGTTTTAGTGATAGGCTCGGGTTGGATGATAGCTGTGATGACCGAGAGGCTTTTCGTGGGTGAGGCTCGAAGCTCGACGGAAGGAGAATAGTATATAATGGGGTACGAGTGAGGCTGCCTCGACGGCACGACGGGATCTAGCTACAGAGGACAAAGTCCGACTGCTGGTCTGGCCTGGTCAAACCTGGAGAAGACTACATGTAGCCAAGCTGTCAGTGTCAGTGTCAGTGTCAGTGGCCTGTCAATTTGGACAAAAGCGCCGGTGCAGAACCTTAAAGTACTTAAAGTTTGGGCAATACACGAATTGAGGTTGAAGTATTGGGAACGGCGCACGAGTAGCGTCTTCGACTGGAATGCTGCTCCATCGAGTGCTAGATCGAGCAACACTTTTGCATCGGCAGCGGGTAGGGAGGAATGTGATTGTCGTTAGTCTAGGAACCATCAGCGGGACGGGTAAGGCAGCAAAGTGTGTCTATCCCTTCTCCTCATCAACGACGGCATGGCAACTAGATTAGGTACAGACAGTACGGTCTGCAGGTAGACTAGGCCAGGGCATACCGTTTGTCGACCGATAGCCTAATAAAGTCTACGGTTGTGCCTGGACTGGAGAGGAATGCGTGGTTCGCTCTCGATGTTGTCTGTTGAATTTGTCAAGGCCTTGTTTTGGGTAGTAGGGATTGGAGCCTTGGTTTTGTGTGCTGGCAGGCTGGTGATGGCCATTAAGACATTGCCATGGCTGAGCATTGGACGCAACCCCGATGATCTTGGACTGGACGATTGGAGAATGCGTGAGATGGCAACTTGTGCATACCTACGTCAGTCGGAACGAATGAATGTGTAACTGAACCGTTGGTGACGAGTTTGTCCGTTCTCAGAGGGATCATCGGCCAACGTTGATAGAAATGGATAAGGTTTCTTGATACATATCCTGCCCAGTATTAGCTGGGCGTGAAGTGTGATTGAAATGTGTGACGGATGTGATGTGATGTGACGAGATGGCCCAAAATGTTAGGGGGTGCCTCTGTGAGCAGTGAGCTGACTAAGACATGACTAGCGGTGGCGGATCGAGAAGTGGCCCTGCACTTTCGGGCACCTTTCTGCACTCGCCATCCCCGATCCCCCGAGTCGATAAGCGAAAGCGCTAAAACCAGATCTCTGGGTCCGCCCTATCTCCCTAAGGTCGAGCTATGGCTGGTGACTGGCTGATGAGGTTGCCTTCGTTGAGTCTTGCACCAGCCCGTCCCTCCAGTTCAACCCGTTTCGAACACCCCTCTCTCCTCTTGGTTAGAAAGTCGGGTAGACAGAGAGAGAAACACTTGAATTCAACCGTCGACTCCCAAATCCGTTTGTGTAGGTTTCTCTTTTTGTTCGCTCACCTTGATTCAATTGGATGCCTTCTCCCTGCCGTCCTTATTTCAGCGTCGAGGCGCCTACCTCTGCACGGCTTCCCAACTGCATAGTTGGTTCCCGTCTGGATGCTTCTAGTCGTAAAGCCAATTGAAGAATTTGTCACATATGCAAAAAGCAGACGTAGCATCTATTAGCCTCACAAATTCGGGTTAGAAACACCAACAGAATCTACTGTCTTGGGAATAAACCGCAGTAGCAGTTCTTGAGATGGCACATGTGCTGACCTAGTAGTGAAAAACGATCCCCTACTACGGTAGTCTATTCTCACGTGTGTTGGGGACAAATACATACCTAAGAAGATCGTTGTTAATTCAGGGCGTTGCATCTCGTAGTCTACGAGATAAAGTTTACCCTTTGCTTAATCGTCTGTCGTATGATAATATTGATCCACCATCCTGTCATCATCACTACCAAAAAAGGAAAGATGCAAGGAGAACAAAGAAACATGGAATGAGAGTCGAATACTATGTGTAAGGATTTTTGAACACGTAGATGCTGTGCGATGGGGATTTTCGCATGCAGCTTAATGCAAGGCTCTCTAGCTTGCCAGCACACGTTCTGCAGTGTGTACGATCGTTCTCCGTTGATGGGCGACGGAGAGATCGTAGACGGTCGACCTATCTATCGTACGGAAATGATCGTCATGACGCACCCAGAGAACCACAGTATTAAGGTTATGATGCTGCAATTACAGCAACGGCCGATGGCAACGATGAATCGCCGCAACTTGGGGGCAAAATGTGCGAGAGATCGTACATTACTCGGAAGGATCTGTGTATGCATGCATCATGCAGCAGGTTCCTTTTTTTCGTTGTACCAGGGAGATGAGATGGGATGAGATGAGGTGCGGTGCAATGGAACCTACCCACCATCCGGGTTGAGACCATCGCAACGGCCCTTGTTGATTACAATCAGTACAGTTCAGCCCAGTACGGCGGCGGCAGCGGTAGGGAGTGTTGGTTGTAGGGCGGGTAGAGAAGAGAGCCTAAATTGGGGCAGCTGGGATAAGAACGGACAAGGAGCACGACACAGACGAGTCTTGGAGAGGGCTCAGTTCTGACTCTTGACTCTCTAGTGAGGACTAGAGTGAGCCTGTGAGGGCCAACGTCAACGCCAGCGCCAGCGCCAGCGCCAGGTCAGGCTCAAGCTCAGGATCAAGGGTCAGGGTCAGGGGCCTCCCAGCAAGAGTCATCTCTGATCCGCTAAAACAAAGCAAGTTAGGGGGGAAACCAGACCTAGGGTGGGGGGTCGATATAGCCAACGGTGAGCGGGAGCGGTAGTGGAACCTCTTAGCCGGATTCATGACCCTTGCGCCTTGGTCCAAATCGAGCCAAGATATTTGGCATCATGGGTTATTGTCATTGTCATTGATGAGCATCCATCTGTGGCTGACTCGATGTCAGTAAAATAGTGGCACGCCCTAAGCCACAAGCAGTGGTCGATGTGTCGATAGAACGACGATAGCCTCAACCGTTTTCTGATGAAGCCCGAAGCGTCAAGGGGAAGAAAAGCCAATTTCCAAGGTTGTTGTGAGAATCTGAGTCGCGCAAACGGCCAAGTGAAGGGGTGCTAATGATGAACCTGGCCGACCAAAGGAATGGTTCTGGCTCCAGGTACAGGCAACCGACGGTACGGTATAGGATAGGACCAACGGATCAGGACAGGACAGGACAGATCAGATCAGTTCGTACTCCGTCGTCTGTGATGATTAGTGTTTGTGCCAGAAATGAACCCTTGCTTTGTTTTGACACCTGGCTGGATAATATGGAAACAATGGGCCCGATCGGCAACGGTCTGATCGTCCATCTACAGCAAAGCCACTCCGCTACGAACAGCAGAATGCCAAAGCGTGCATGTCTCAGTGACAGGAGACCAGAACGGTGGAAGCACCAGGGAAGGCATCAGCTTGACAGGGGCATACGGACGTGGACATGAACGACAACGACATGGGCAGGGATAAGGCTACAAGGATAAGAACGAGGGTAAGAACAGGGACCCAGATGGTAATCAAGGAAGATCATTCTCTCTACAAGGTACTAGGGTGCAGTATGATTGGCGACGGTCCACTTGATGGCAGATCAGAGTCAGACAAGCCAATGACCCTCCAACCCTCCCCAGGACCGAAGCGCAACGGGCGCCCGAAATTCTTCGGGAGAGGGCCCAAGCTTCTTCCGAGCACAAGAAACATTCACGAACGAAGACACTGAGACTGAGACTTCTGTGACGTGACACGCACTGATAGACCTCCCCCAGGGCTGGCAGGCAGTCGCCCAAGACCCCTGGCGATCACTAATCGCAAAGAAAGAAACCGTTGAGACTGCCGTTTTGCTGTAGTTAAAATTGTAAATCCCGGGCAGTACGTACCTTTACCACCGATATATATGGGTCATCTGGCCCTGTCTCAGATACCCAGACCATGATGGGCGATTGGTATTATTGATTATTCTATCCTGATCCGAAAATTGAACTGAATTCAATTGAACCGAGTTACATCGCTCCATAGGCAAGAGTTATGAATCATGGGAGAATCTTTGTTTAGTTAGGGGTGTGCAGTGCAATGCAAATGCGATCTGCCTGACCAAGGATATAGTCATCTTTTAATTAGGCGGTTGAAGATCGCAATCCATCTAGGTAGGTAGGTTCAGCCAGGATGAGGGTATTTTGAAAAGCCCATGTTGCTGAGGCATGCAATTTTTAAAAGAGGGCCGGACCATGATTGATTGACCTGCTAGTTACAGCACATACCTGCTAAATAACCAACTAACCCACGGGGGCCTCCCACCTTAGTACGGGCCTGCTTCAGTCGGGATACAACGGCGGTTAATAGACATGTCCAAGCAAGTAAAGCATAATAATTACTGTTACACGACCTACCTACGTAGGGTAGGTAGTATTGTTGCGCGTTACACATTCACAAGCTGCTGGGTCGTTTCGTATTCAACCTAGATTGCGAGATACTGCAGGGTGAGGTAACATTCTACTATCCGGCAATACAGTTAGAGTTATCGTCAGGCATGTAGGTACTCTGATGGCATGAATGTGTGTCTTTTTTGCTTTTGCTTTGCCTTTGCCTTTGCCTTTGCCTTTGTAAACCCATGGATGGATGGATCTTCATTTATTCTAGCTTGACCTGAATTTTGGGTTTAGAGTGTTCTATTCTTTATGCGTTTCGTAATCGTCATCGACAGAATGTAACGTCCTAGTTTCATGTGAGCCACCCCGAATGTCATCGGCGGTCCGCCAAGAACCCTGCCTCCAGCTCTCAGCTGGCTGGGTTCAACACGTATGGAAACGGCCAGCCCGCCTCATCGGTGACACTACTACCCTGTAACAGTAGCATCGTAAATTGCAACTCTGTTCAAGGTTTTGCTGTACACCCACCCGAATCTCGGGGACAGGGTCCCCTGAGACGGTACGTTGGTACGCTGTAGGGTCCATAGTTTATTTGCTTCCTTGGGCAAATGTGTTGCGTTGCATGCAACTGCTAGAACCCTGTGGCATGGATTGAGGTTGCTTTTTTGTCTGGGGCTGGGTTTCGTCTTTCTTTCTTTTCTTTTGCTTCTGATTTTCGGTAATGGCGAGTCCGATGGTGAGGCTGGAAATATTGACCCAAATATCACGTACAGAAGCATCCATGGTAATTTGAATGATGGCGACCTTGTCCATGTGTGTTGTGTGCATGCGCATGTATGGGCGGTAATTACTAGGATATGTCAACTTGTTCTCATACCCAATCAGTCAATGGTGTTTGTATATCCCGAGCAAGGGTAGGTATACAGTTCGGCCAGCTGGGTACTGTATATGCGACCAACGACCAACACCACCACCTTCTTCATGTGTGCCTAGGTTCGGTTTTGCCCCTCCCGGTGGCCGTTGGGGCTACTGTACGGCAGCGACGTTGGTTGACAGACAACTGCGTTGCGTTACCCGTAGATGAACGAGGGTTTCACACATACTGTACCATGGTCATGGAACCAGCCAGTGCCCTGGAATAGTTCAGATCAGATCAGAAAATAGAAACACTGGTTACACCGAGATTACACGGGCCCCAAGATGCGGCAAAAAAAAAACCACAGCACTCGGGGGGATGCAATGCAACACCACATAATTGTGTGACGTGATACCCAGGATACTGACATGACTGCTCAGGCTCAGTGCCGACAGAGATCTTCCTCCCCCGAAGCCATTCGGACTGTTGGTCGGCGGGGCACGTCATACTGGAGTCGGAGGGAGATTGAGGGATTGGGAGATCTTTCCCATGGCAATCGCATCAAACCCCTATCCGCCGCGCTCTGTGAGATGCGCATATATGACAAAGACATGGATTGCTGCATTGTCGGGTCCAAGTTCCCTCTCAAGTGATTGGTTCAAGGGTCCGGAAAATTTGCTACGGAACTTGCATGTCGGCCGCTGCCACGACCCTTGCCTGCTCTGCCCTGCTCGCCAGCGTGCGGGATCGACACCAAGGCGATGGACAAGCAGGCAAGGCGCAAGGTGCAAGGGCAGCGAGCAAGACCAAGATTGGCTCCCGTCCTTGTGGACACTTGCAAATTCGAGTGCCGACCCTGACATCAGCTGGCCCCAGGATATACTAATAAACGGTAACGTATCCGTAAAGAACACCGTGATGGAAACTGTCCGACCCGGCCTTTTTTTGTTAGATTGCGATGTACCTACCCAGACATACGGGTATTCTTTAGTGAATTATTCTCTTCAATTGATTGTATTCGTTCTTTTCCCTCTGCTAGCATCAATCAGCCCACAATAATCCGTGTCAAGTGAGACTCAAGACCCCATCCCAGCCCAGCCCAACCCGACCGCGTGGGTAATCAAAGTGATGTGCAGTGCCATCCTCTTAGGCTCGATGTGACGTGACAGGTGACCGACTCCAGCAAAGATGTAATGTGCGACTGGATAATGAACGAAAATACGGTTAAGATTGCGAACAAGGCTTAACTCACGGTTGCTATTATCGCGTGGACCAGCGTGGACCTGGGCCTAAACCTGCCCCTGGCCATGCCTGCCTGCCAGGTCATGTTGTTGTCTGCTGTTGTCCTGATCTGATCTGACCTGACCAGGCCAGGTCTTGGCTTGCCTCGAACTTGAGTCAGGCAGGCAAGACGAGGGGGGGTTTGAGCGCGCCTACATGGAAAGAAGCAAAACCAAACCAAACCCATGTCTGAGTCGAAACAAAAATGGACATTAGGCTAATGGTAAAGAAAAAAAGTCCGAAAGATCAGTAACAGGGCGAGCGAGTGCGGGAATAACAAGCTAAGTCTCATCACCATGACTCTTATGCATCACTACGTAAGGGCCGGCAATAAGAAACAGCACAAAGTAACGGCACGGGGACTAGAAAAAGGGCGAAGAAAGACGGGACAAGTCAAACTCGAGACAAGTCAAGACAAGACAAGACAGGTCAGATCAATACTACGTATATTTGTTCACTACAGCACACGGCCCGGGGCTGCTGGCGGCTCCCCGATCTCTCCACCAATACCCATGACCAATGCCCCTCCATCTTTTCTGTCCAGATACCCGTGGCCTTGGGGCACAGAGAGGAGGAGAGGAGGGAAAAGCGTTGCGCGTTGACAGAAAACAATCACACCCACGGCACACGATGCAACCCTGTCTTGGGCCAAACTTCCCGGTTGGGTCATGCTGTGTTGCCAACTCTGGACTAGCCCTCTCGCAAGCTTCATGGTCCCTTGATTCGGGACACCGTCGAGCCGGTTCTCTAGTCCGCCTGCAAGCAGATGCCTCCATCAATCATCGATCAGCATTGGTCGACCTGAAGATTCGAATCAGGTAAAGTACCCTTTACGTGCCCCATGCATGGCAGGCTAACCTGGATATGTATGGGTAGCTGGCTAGTGGATCGACGGATCGATACCAGTATTCCAGGAATAAGAAACAGAATCAAAGCGCCATCCCCGAAGGAAGGGTTCCCTATTGGGCCTGAGCCGCCCGGGCGCCAGCCAAACGGTGGTGGTATTGCGCTATGCTAATGGCATGTTTAGGTTTCTTGGTCTGTTACCTCGTTTCCGATTCCTATTCCTGCAACAGCTAAAACAGAAACAAACTCAACAACGGGCTCATTAAACGGGCAATGGGGGGATGAAGCATCCAACTCGATGTCCGGAGCTGAATTGGAGCTGAGCTGAGCTGAGCTGTGTCATGCTGCGCTGCGCTGCGTGTGTTGCGTTGCGTTGCGCCGAGTTTAGCTTGGCTTGGCTTGATCCAGGCCAGGCCAGGCTTCAAAAAGATGCGTTCAGCCATTTGTTGACAGTGGACCAGGGGGGGCCAAATCGAGATTTTGCATTTGGATCTTGCTATCTGTAGGGAGTAAAAAAGAACTCACGACAATGCAGTCACTCCCCCCCACAGAATTGATCACCGTAGATCCCCTGTGCTGTCTCTCTTGTTCTAGCGCAGTCGCTCTCCCTCTACAGTTTTCAATGCATGCTACAGTACCAAAAGAGAGAGAGAGAGACGTAAGTGACCGAGTGGACCGCTGATACAGATTTCAGTCCGGATATGATAACAAACATGAACAATGTTCTGTCGCCCAGTCATGTTGCTGGGGCTCTTGTTGGACAATGCTTGCCAACCTAACCAACTCTATTTCAAATGTTTCAGTACAAACTCTGTTATCATCTGCCTTGTATGCGTACCTAAATTTGTGTCCAAGCGTTGCTACATTCCAGCGTCACTTCCTGCCAGTCATTTTAGTTGGATTGTGCGTTTGTCAAGGCTTTTGGACAATGCGCCCATTGCACGGTCGTATCCGAACGGGTAACCAGTTCGGTACTTAGATAAACGTCGTCCGTTCGTGGTACCTTGTAGTACTGCGAACTTCACAAACGGAAAGGTTGATTATTCGACGACGCATCTCAGTCACAGGTCACAGGTCGCAGTGATAGCCAACCACCAAATGGATCAAGTTTGAGTTCATTAGATAATATTGATTCTGGAAAAAAGCGCTAAAAGCATAAACTCATGGCTCGGCCCTTTGCCATATTGTGATGCATACGATGCACAACATACAACCATGTTTGCACCTGACTCCGTACCCGTACCTGGAAACGCCTGGTATCTTTCCTTGATCAAATTCAAAAATCTTGTTTGCCTGCCAATTCTTCCGCCATGTACAGCTCAGCACGTGGTGTAGCTGTCGTGCCCGTTTGAGTCAAGCACCTAACCCAACAGAGAATGCAGTTGCATGCGAGAGTCCTGTTGTGAGCGAGGTTTTGTTTGAGACTGGGGCTGGGACTGGGACTGATGCTGCACCGGCGAGTTCGGGGCAGTCGGCAGCTGTCTTTGTCCTGGGATGCCGTATGGTGAAGGCAATGCTGGCTTGTACTCGCTTCGTACCATAGGCTGTCTATCCTCGTAGGAGGAGAGAGTGGTGGTGCTGATGCTTGGGAGTCTGGAATCAGCCCTTGGAAGTCTGGGATCAACACGGCTGGAGAAGTGACCGCGGAGAGGCGGCAACTCAACAGGCCTGTAGAGATTGACAGAGTGGTGACCTGGTGATGTGGTGTAGTTGGATCCAGTTTCGGATTCGGCGGACTCGGATGAACAAGGCGAAGGAAGAGGAGCTTCAACCCATGATCCAACAGGGTGGCGCGTGATAGGACCCGAGATGGGCGACAGGTGTGATCCTGGGATCTGGTGGCATGGTGTTGTCGAGATAGTAAGTCCATGTCGGTTTGCAGAATAGAAGTCATCATGGCCCTGGGTGGCACGGCGACGGTCGGATCGCAGGCGTCTGTTTTGGCTTCCATTCCACCAATTCTTGACAGCATTGTCACTTCGTCCATGGAGGCGGCGGGCAATCTCGGCCCAACGCTTTCCAATCTGTGCTACGAGTTGTTCGATGAGGGCACCCTCCTCAGGTGAGATGGGTTCGTGGTTGAGGGTTGGCTTCAAGTTTTGGTGGAAACGCTCGCGGCATTGCTTTGGTGTTCTGGAAGACAGGCTCTGGGCGATGCGAACCCAGTTAAGAGGGCCGTGTTCATGAACGAGGGTCATTAGATGATGATCCTCTTGCTGGGACCAAGGGCCTCTTCGGTGAGGGGGAGAATTCGTGTTCATGTTGGCTGTGTGTGATGAAGACGAAGTGGTTGTGTTGTGGGAGAGAGAGAGAGTCTTTGGGGGTGGTGACCTTGTCCAATATATAGGACAAGCAAAGGTAAAAATAATAAAAATTTTGTACGCTGGTTGGTTTGTGTTTTGTTGATTAAGATTAGAGTTAAGTCTTGCTTGATAGGGCAAGATGAAGAGCAAAGTTTTGAATATAGAGTTGTGAAGTTGAGTTAAGTTATGTTGAGTTGAGATGAGATGAGGCTCAGGGGAAGAGATCTTGATTCAGAAGGAGGGAGGTAGGGTGATAAAATATCCGTGAGAGAGGAAGGATAATGGATCGATGGATGGATTGGGATAGGATAGATGGGGCGGAAGCAAAGTATGAAGCGTGTGCAATGTATGGGGAAAAGGAACGTCGTGACACCCGGTGTGAGGAAGAGAAAGGGAAGGGGCGTACGATGTGAAGGAGTGGCCGACCGAGCTTCTGGCTAGTTTCCATGGCTTCTGGTAGCTTTGGCTTTCTGGCACCCCGGTCAACAAAGTTTCTTGATCTGCCACCAGGATAGCTCTGCCTCTGTCCGCTGTCGAGTTTACTGCATTGCATTGCACTGAAGGTGACCTGAAATGAACTGAACCTGATCTGGTTTGCACTAGGCACGCTGCATAGTGGCGCTCTTGACCAGGGGGGGCGTGAATCTGGGTTTATGTCAAATCAATCGAGGTGTGAGGAAGATGGTGTGTGGTTGGGGGTGTGCTAAAGTCCGTAGATCTCCACAGGGCGTGAAGTTAAAAAGGAATCGACCTGAACTGCCCGAACCCGGTCCTTACGTATCCATCTTTGGAGCCAGTGGATACTTTAACCTTCAGTGGAGGGGTGAACCCTACCATCACTCAACTACAAGGTCTCATCTCGTGACGGGATTGGTTAAGCGCCTCGACCCGCTGTTGTCAAAGCGATATGGAAGGTAATGAATGAGTACTGGTATACAGAGTAGAGTAGGTAGAAAAGAAGATGTTGTTGTTATTGTTGCTGGATGTCACTTTAATTATCACTCTTACCGGTACTGTTGCTGTTACTGTCAACTGTCGCCATTAATCTCGTTGTGGCTATCGCCATTGCTGTTGGTTGGTTGGTTCAAAGCGTTGGCCGGATGCGATGAATACCCTCTTTCCTTCGTCCGTACTCTCTGTTGCGGATACCCGTCTCGAACCGTAGTAGCAGTAGTAGTAGTAATCCTTTGGCCTCGACTCGACTCGACCCGACTCGGCTCGACTATCTATTGACCCTGCCACTGTCGCTATCACTGTCGCAACCAATGTCATGGAAGAAAACCCGGCCTCTCTACGGGTCCGTCGCGTCGCAATACCTTGCGTGGAATGCCAACAAACTCCAGAGTCTCGCTCCAAGGCAAACGCAAACGCAGTATACACTGTGTGTACACTTACACAAACATCTGTAAACGGTCCTTGCCCGGCAATATCGACTCACATGACTATCAGTCGGCATAACAACACACTTGACATTGGCCTCGTCAAGGGAGGCTTTGCCAATGGACCAACAATTACTCATAAAACAAACTCAATACCTGGGCAGGTGAACAACAGTGCATGCTAACGTAACCACATCCTGTTGAGCGTGCACGTTAAGCTTCATGGGTTGCAATGTTGGCTCCTGTTTTCTCCTCATCGTCCAACGCACCCAGTAACCGACAAGCCCTCTCCTTCCTATTGATGGAGAGGCCATGTAGACGGGTATAGCGTTGCCCGGTATTAACTGGTCAACCTACTTGATGACCAAAGTGACAGTTCACATAACCATAGCCATGGCTGTCAGTCATCGGCCCAACTCTCTCGGACTTTGCCGTCAAGCCAAGCCACTGAAACCACTCTTCCAATTCCTGCCTCTGTTTTCCTGGTTGCCTAGAATCATCTGTCGCATTAGGAAAGTATCTTGTCCACCAAGCAGACTTGATTGCAGGTTTCACATTTTCATCTTGTAGGCTCTGACCCTCTAGATTTGCTCTGACTCCGGACTTTCACCATCGAACACTCACTCTTTCACTTTGCAATAACCAGGAAACAATGACAAGACCCATTTCTTTCTTGATAGGTCCATGTACGTAAGCTTTCCTGTCTACATTCGCACCACTGCTTGGCCTTAGTGGACGGATGCACTCAAGTGCTTGTTTCACACGATACATCACAAACCTCTTCTGCGATCTTCACGCTGGAAAGAGCCGGTGAGAACTTTTGTCGCTCTAGCTGTGCTTATAGTGCTTTATACAGACTTGGCGTGCAAGACTCGGCATGACATTGCATTGCTCATACCGAGTACAGAGTACAGATACATTGGACCTGTTTCCAACCACCACCAGCGCACAAACAAATGCTTCCGATCGTAAGTAGTGTTATATAACCCAGTATATGGATTGCACGGAGCACATGGCAATTAAAGTGACTGTTAGTTAGCTGATCAAACTGAGTCGTTTCGTTTCAACGCCAATGACCCACGCTACCACGATTCCAGGCCTCACCGTCGCCATCGCTGCCAGCGCGTGTGCTGTGGACCTTTTCAGTCTGCGCATAGACACTCTAGCGGAGAGAATGGAACGGTTAGGACCAGGGTCAAAGGTAGGGCGATCATCGACAACGGGTGGCTTCTGTCTTGAGCCACGAGCTTGGGATCTTCGGGCTTCAAGAACGCTATGGCGTTCGCTGCGCTGTTCTGTTCTGTTCTGCTCTGGTCTGCTCCCACAAGCATGGGTTACCGTACAGTCAATACGCTCAACTTGGGCTTGCGGCAACTTGGGCGTCCCGGCTGATCGGTGGAGTTCATTGCAACGCTTCTGCCATTTACCAATACTACATACCACGTCGGACCTCTTGACAGTAAACCTCCGAAGCTGTTCGGCTTGGCTTGGCTCAGGGAGTTTACGATGAGGGTGATGGTGATGGTGATATTGATGATGCGCCCGTGCTTTTTCTGTCCCAGTTGAGGCAGATGCATTCATTTATATGCAAATCGGGAACAGGTGAGTGCATCGACGACGACTGACTGGCTGGCTGGCTGATTGCCTTGGTCGACCCTCACCTTACTTTGATTGAGAAATAGGACAGCACATGAGCTACCTGCTACCAAGCATAAATATATCTAAGGGTATCCCTACTTGTGCTAATCCCTGGTAACGGTGACCTTCCAATACCTGACTCGTCTGATCACCCACCGTTGCACTATCATGTCAAAATAAGATTGCTGCCATCCCCCATCTAGAAGATCTGAGGGCAAATGTCGTATTCCGTCTAATTGTAAATCTAAACAGCGAGAACCATGAGACCCTATCGCTTCCTACCCTTTCTTTTCTCCCCCTAGAGTACATGCTAACGTTTGCTATTATAGCCCGCCCCCGTCAAGCCGTCAAGGTCTCTCCAAGATGCGGAGAATAACAACATGGCCATGGCCAGGATCAGGATCAGAGCGAGCAAGGGTCATGGTTTAGTAGGGAACCACTACCAAAGAACGAAACGAAACAAAACAAAAACGGGCGCGGCTAGGCTCGAACTGGGTAGGCCCTGCAAGTCGACAAGGCAAGATTGACAATTGGCGTCCGTTGAGCTCAGATCAGCCCACGCATTCGGGATCACAGCGCAAAACGCTCAGGCATAAGGGAGGACCACCCAACTCATCGTCTCAACCAACTGGATCCTCCCATCTGCCTTGAGTGACGACATCTGACTCGCTCCCCTGGTCGTGGATGCACTGCTGTGAATAGGGGAGGGAGGGAGAGAGAGGGCTGTGTTTCCCAGATGATCTTCCATTGTACCCCAATTGCCGGGTAGTTCCTCTCTCGGTTGTTGAACGTTTCAGCAGGCTTCTGTTGTCATAAGAACTCTCTGTCTATCCCCTCTCCATACCTCCTATATACGACTCTAGAAAATACTGCTCGGATCAGGGGATAGATTACTGGTGGGCAGGGCAGATGACGATATTGCCAATAGTCCCTCCCCGCTCAGACCGTTGATGGAACCCCTAATCCAACCTGGCACTCTCCCGACTCCAGGTGAACCTCGGCCACTAAACACCAAACACAAGAGGGAAAAGACGTTGTGGCGTCCAGCCTCCCTTGAAGTACTAAGCCTTTTTGGGATTACGCCAAGAGAAACAGACAACGGCTTTCAGCTCAGCTCAGCTGCTTTCTCAGTTGACATCTCGCTTGTCCAATAGCACGTCTTCTTCCCCTGTCGTGTTGCACAGTTTCCTCGCTAGGTACCCTGATTCAGCTCGGATGTGGTCACATCATTTTCCTTTTACAGTTTCTCCTCTTCTCTGACCCAGCTGTTTCTGTAACCTCTACCGAATGTGTGTGTCGTGTTTTGTTTTGTCGATAGGAGGCCACCCACCCACCCTATACCTTTGTACTTACCTGAAACTTCACCACCAGATTTAATGGTTGATCCTGACTGACCCTTTCTTTACACTGCCGAGTCCATCTCTTGATCATCGACCCTCCTTGCGTGCAAGCGTGATTACTACAAACACTTACGTCTTACCTGACTGCTTTGGTCAGTAGTTTGATAGCATGGATAGGTACACAGAACTGCAATTGACACAAAAACGCCAACATATGCAGACATTATCGGTTGCAAGTGGCAGGGTAGTTATGCTTTTGTCCACCCAGACTTCTGGGTCGTCCCAAATAAAGTGGATTAGTCGGCATCGACCTTGATGGTTGTTCGCTTCCATAACCGGGCAACGCAACGGGTGGCAATGAAATGGGACTTTCAGATACACACACAAGAACCCATCCCTCAGCTTGCCACGAGCGACAATGCCTAGCCGTACCTTCGAATCTTGAGATATGAAAATATGCCCCAAACGCCAGTCCTAGCCAGACCCATCGTGACATGCCGTGGCTTATCCATGCAGCTCCTTGCTTGTTCAAAACGCCAGACAGGCTTCTCGCCATGTCCCCTGGTCTGACGACCATTCGTTACATGCCATTATCAAGTAAAATCACGCCCGTCGACCTTGTTCATAGATGGATATCACCACCTTCGCCAGCGACCCATCGCCGCCATGCTTCCTCATACGCCGTCTCGACATCGTCAACCCATCTTCTGGTGTTGAATAGTCCGCAGTGCCACTTGCTTTCCCACAACAACTTGCGAATCTCGGCCAGACGACCCTCCCCCTGACCATAGCCGCTCGCTGATATGGTGTAACTGAGCTGGTTGGCAAGCTTGACTGCACGCTGCTCGTATTCCTTTTCATCGCCGGCGATCAGTTCGGCTGCGGCCTGTCGACCTTCGTCCGATTTTGGCAGGGCACCTTTGAGGATTGATGCCGCCATTCGAGAGCACATCTTGTATGGATAACGAGGAAGCGTGAGTAAAGGCGTACTTGACCAGAGAACATCCGCCGCTGTTGTATGAGCATTGCACTCTGGGGTGTCGAGAAACAAATCGCACACTCGGGCCCTTGAGATGTGCTGACTTTTTGGCGCAACATCAGTAAACAACAAGCGGCTGGCAACTTCCTCCCCGGCCCATTCCTTTGCTGTCCGCCGCAGGTTGGCTTCTCCTAGTTCGGGAAATCGGAGAAGCCATATCACCGCCTTCGGAACCTGCGCCAGTATTCGTAACCATGTTCTGAATGTAGTAGGTTCGATCTTGACGAGTTAGTAACAAATTCAAGAAATACGTTGGGTGTTGGTATCCTACCTTATACAACTGGTTGAAGTTGCCCATGATTATAGTGTCATCGGCCAATGCAGGGAATATTTCCTTTCGCATCTTCCAGCGACGTTGCTGTTCTTGTTCCCAGGTGATCGACCGTTCACCTGCGTCGCAAGATTGGGCATGATCACAGCAGAAGAACGTATCTCGGCAGAATATGATGTTCTCCGAGTACATCCAATCCTCTCCTTCACCCTCCGTCTCATCTTGGAACACGTCGGTAACCTTTGAGTTTCCACGCCAGGGTCGCAGGGTCTCGGGAGGAATGGCTGTGCTATCTGCTAATATGTAATCGCACCATTCAGCACCTAATGTACCGGCAAAGCCCATGAATGACATTTGGACTGGCGCAGGTCGTGCGGCAAAGACCTCGTTACGAGCTCCTCGTGTGTAACCGTTGAGATTTACAAGTACGTGAATCTCATCGCTAACGATCTGTTCGACTAGTCTGTCTGCAGGCCAACTGCTGGCGTCGCGAAATACAGGGGCCTCACGTTCGATCTGCTGTCGATGGACAGACCGATCACTCGCCGTCGTAGCATAGCAAAATGCGCGCACACGTTGGGGATCATGGAATCCAAATACCGATTGCATTCTGGAAAGATCCAAAAGCGATTAGTATTTTTGTATACATACACATGATATTGGGAAGACTTACAGGTGAGCGAGAGGGTGATTGTTAAAGTCTGATGATACATATCCAATGTTTAGATGAGGGTTTGGGGGAGGAGGCGGAGGATAAACCGTCGAAGGTAGCCATGGCAATCGCAGCGTGGAGCAGGATATTCGGATTCCATTGCGCTGGGAAATGAGTCGTATGTCTTTTGCAGATAGGGGACACGTGAATGTGTGGAAGGGCAGGACCGTAGGCGCTGAAGGTACTGCGAGTCCGTTGGGCAAACGAAGCCGAGTATACCGAGCGGGTGCTTGGCTACCAGATATGTAACGATCACGATACCACTTCCATTGAGTTGCACGAGTCGCACGCTCTATCAAGCGAACCACGCGCGCGCCCTCCCATCGCTGGTTTTTCCACTTTGCCAGGTCTTGCTGAACCTCATGTGCTGCGCCCAGGCCAAGATCTTGAATCTGTTGCGCCAAAGCAGCGATGCGGTTATCGTCGAGAACACCACGCCCCCAATGCGATGCCTCACTCAACTGACGATTGATGGTGCGAATAACACGGCTGACGAGACCATCATCATGCCCAGTAGCTCGAGCATCGATAAGTTGACCATCGTCATCAACATGCCATCGATCATACTTCCCACCTTTGAGTATGACCCCACCTCGGCCCCTCCAGTCGCAAACCGAATTGAGAGCGGTAGAGAGACCGCAAACAGCCTCGGCGAAGTCGGGATTTGAGTTGACTGCCCGTTTATAGTACGAGATTGCATCGTTGATGCGCCCCCTGTCCTTGACAGCGTTGGCGAGGTTAGTCAGGGCGATATCGAAGGTCCCGTCACATGATACCGCCTGTTCGTACATTTGGATAGCCAGGTCCAATTGTCCGATGTCTTTGAGTAAGCTTCCCAGATTGGTATGTAAATGTACGTGTTTGGGATCAAGACGCAGGCCGTAATGGTAATATGCCAGAGCCAACGCCAGGCCGCTTCCTGGCACAATTCCAGGAATGCCTGGATGAGAGAGAGCATCCATATTTGGCCTTGGGGGGTTGGATGTAGCTTGTTGCACGCCAGCAAGGAGGATACCGACATTGTTGGCTGTAGAAGGACTTTCCTGGAGGGACAAAGATAGATAGTAGAGGGCTAGGATATCTTCAACCCCCGAAGGGCGTCGCAGGATATTTGGTGCCCCTTGCCCAGTCGATAAGGAGTCCTGAAATATCTTTGCCAGTGACAATAGCGAGTTGCTTGTGGTCTGTACGGCCGCTCTCTTAGTTGAGCCTTCAGGCACATGCTGTAGCCCTGGTAGAGCTCCAGTGCCACCGAAAACTAGTTGTGCAGTGTGACGAGCACGCTCAGGGGGAAGTAACAAGGGCCGCGTGTTGTACCCGACTTGTCCGTTCGATGCGAAACCCTCATTTGGCGACAACGCTGTCTGAATTTGACGAACAAGATCCTGTATGCCAGTCATTCGACGACCAACGCTGATCAACACGGCCTCCTCGAATGCTTCTGATGCCCTGTTGATTTCTTTAAGACTGTAGAGCATGGTTCCCTTTGCATGTATCAGAGCCAGTATGCGCCCATTCTCTTTTGCGGGCAGTGCGTAACCACTTGATGCAAAGCCAGGAGTCTTTGCTACTTGGCTCTGAGGCCCATGTCGTTGATCTTGTACCTGTGTTGTATTAGTTATTTGGTGACCGCAAACCGGAACAGTCTGCATGGGGTCATTTCTGGAAGCTGGCCGATCGATACCGGCTTTATGTTGCGAGCTACATACCGAAGAGATTCTTAGAGCGCGCTGGACATGGTCGATAATATCAACGGCTTCCTTACTGCGTTTCTTGTATAGCAGACCAACCAGGTGCTCAACAGCTTCTAGATAACTGGGTTGCACCTCGACAGCTCGAATCCAATGTTTTTCGGCCTCATCTTGACGATTAAGGCAATAAAGAGTGGCGGCTTTGTTCGTAATTGCCTCGACATCGCTGCGAAAGAGTTAGACTAATGAACAGCCACTTGACAGTTCACGTAGGAGAAGATGTTTACCTCGAGTCAAGGGCAAGAATTCTCGAGAACCATTCCAGTGCCTCTTGATATTGTTCCAGACCATAGTGCAGACATCCTCCCAACATCATTCCATCAATCCAACCCCAGCTACTCTGTTCGCAGAGATTACTGAGCACTTCCAACGTAGACTTGGCTGCCGTGAATGGAGTCGTATTTCCCATGGGTAAGTAACTGTTGGAGGACCCATAGAAGTTATGTGCCGAATGTCTCCTGCTGCTGTATCCCTGGTAGTGTTCATTTTCTTGAGGCGGCCTGAAAGGTGCAAACTCGTGTCCGAGAGCTGCCTCTGAGATCCTCAAAGATGGTTTCGGAGGCTTGGGGTAAACGAGAAGCCTTGGCGATGTAGTATTTCCTGCTGCACTTTTGGTCGCATTTGGTTTTCGGATGGCCTGAGTGCACGCTAGGAGGTCAATATAAACCTTGTGGGCCTGCAAGACTACCTTCTCTCTGAACCCTTGCGGGTTACTCATATGAGCAGTTCTGGTATGTGATTGAATGGGCATTCCCAAGTCATTGCCGGTGTGGCCATGGGGTTCCGCTTCAACAACATGAGAAAACGAAGATGGACGTGCGATCCCATGAACGGCATGATGCTGGAAATGGCGAGGACCTTGCTGTTGAACATGTCTGGGGAGAACGCCGGACTGGGCGTGGAAATTCCAGGGCATATGACTGGCTGGTTGACCAAAAGGCAACGATTCGTTCATGACAACCGGGGGCGGACAGAATGCCCTGACGTTGTATTCGTGAGCTCGTATCACTGGTTGGTAAAGGTTTGGGAACCCAGACGCCTCGGGTTGACCATATGGGTTAAACTGCGCTTCAGGTTGATGAAAGGCATAATAGTTGCCAGGAAATGCGCCGTGGTGCGGTGCGGCATCACCCGCGTAAGCCCAAGTAGAGGATCTGGAACGGGCTTGTAGATGGTCGTCAAACCCTTTGTTAACGGCTGAGGGTGAATGGTGATGGTCTATTTCAGTGGTGAATCGAGGGTGGTGTATTGACGGGCTGGCAAGAGGGAACGCTGTAGAAATTGCCGACCGAGGCTGAAATAGATGTTTTGGAGGTGGAGGACCATGAGAGAAGGGCGATGGTGATCCGTCATAACCGGCATCGATGGTCCCGTTGGGAGTCTTTCGCCTGAGGTGATATTCTTGGCGTTGCGGGTAAAAAGCAGAGCCAAATGAGTTGTTGAGCCGTTGGGGTCGAGACGTGCGAATTGCAAATGACTGTTGATACGGCGATGCGACATTATGGAGGTGGTGGTCACTGAATGAGGAGGCGTCGTGATTCGGAAATATGGTGGCATCGAAGTTGGACCGCGGCGGCGTCATCGCAGGAGAGGGGTTTTGAAGGAGAGGCAACATGACAACGGGGTATATTGGCGAAGAAACAAAACTGACTGAAAATGCAGGACGAAGGACACTGGTAAATGGCGGCTGAGCATGGCCTGTTGGTCAAATGGCATGGCTGGCGGCTACGCTGGGTATCAAAATATTGAGTTGATTGCTGACAAGCATCTGAGCAAGTTAGAAAGGCGAGAGGGCTGCGCCAGCGCAAGACTGGTGGTTTCAAGAATCCGTGAGGAAGTCTTATTCCGCCTTTTGAGAGCTCTGGTAGGTCGCGCCCGTTGCTCCGGAGAAGGCCTATTGAGTCTATCGCAAATGAAACCGAGATCAAGTCGCACAGTAAGGAACAGTCGCGTTCATGGCCGCAATGATGGGTTTCGAGTCGCAGTGACAGGGCATGAGAGCTTGCTAGTTGGCCCAAAGCGTCAAAGCTGAATCAAGTGGAAATTATGCGCCCGTGAATGAAAGGTCGAAGTACGATATTCACAGAAAAGATAAGCAAACAAACTCTTGTATAATATCGGCAAGTTCGTTTGCCCGACAGGTTAGAGGTAGCGCCAGATTGAATCAAGTAAAGTGAGGTATGAGGTACTCGATGTGACTGACCTACGGCCAGGCCAGGTGCCTGCGCCTGCCCGCTGCGGTCCACTTTGAAGCGGGAAAGACGGAGACCCAGAGCTGAGCTTGAAGAGGGGTACCACCAAAACCAGCCAACAGACTTGGCCTAGCAGGCTTCTGCCACACAGCCCTTGCTTTGTACTGCCCACCTTTTTCGCCAGACCCACGGCAATCCTAACCGACGATAAGCCAAAAGTCCATTTCGACTCCTCCATGTTTCATGGGATGCGAATCCTGGCAGGAATAAATAACTGGTTGCCATCTGAGAGGATTATACTGTGTTTTTATTTGGTGATTCCGAGTCACACAGATATTGATTTGCAGGAATTCTCGACATCTGTACTGCTAGAGCATGCTTGCCAAAGTCATTAGACACGAGCAATCCAATCCAATCATGGGGAATGGGTCGATCATGAAATGTCACATAATGTACCCCGGTCTAGACAAATAAAAGAGAAATTACACTGGGGAACAACCAACAGCTTAAAAGACAGATGGGTTTAGAGCCAATTAAACATGGTCATCTTGGATTTAAATCAATGTTCGCTGACTTTGTACCTAGTAGCTTGTCACATGCGTATATGGCTGTTGCAAGGTTTCTAATTTGACTTGAGTAGGCACTTCGTATAACCTCTCGAGACACACATATGATACCCGCCGAGAATGTACATATTGGCGCTTTATGTCTGTACTGGCATATACAATATATTCGCTCTTGAAATCATTGCAAGGCATTATGGTGTCCTCTCTACCGTTTCTTTTCTGGGGAAATACCACTGAGGTCAGTACTCTCTTCTCTGCCAAGACTGATAGTATATAGCATTCTCTCGACGTACACAGATGTTATACATATAGATAACAAGGTATACAAATGTATATCCGGGATCATGAGGCAGTCGTATAAAAACCTTAAAGACACACTGCAAGTAAAGTTTAGAATAATGATTGGTTGAATAATGATTTATTGAACAATTGACTCCGAACACTACTTTCATGCATTGCTGAGTGGAACTGGCATGGGTGACCAATATAATGTGGCTTGCACGGTCAACACAAGATGCCACGACAACAGTTTGACGAGTGTCAAAAACTACACATGGCAACTTGTCAGACTTCCAGGTGTTATGTGGCCATGATGATGGACCGCTGCATCCACAAGAGCTTGATAGCTAGTATGCCGCGGTGAGTATTGGGCTTCCATTCCTCTTCCTTGAACAAAAATAGAAATAAACCACAGAGCGTCATGGTAGATTTCAGAGTGAGTCAAGGGTCTGTCACGCATTCACACAGTATTGCTTTCACGACGATTGGAAACGAGATGTGGTTGATGAGGAGACCATCAGACAATGGATCTATTGTTGTTGTTTTGTGGTATTTGAATTCGTGAGATCAAATTTACTCCTCGGGGATGTCGATGTCGCCGCTGTCAATGGCCTCAATGACAGACTGGGGAGGCTTGCCATCAACCTGGCAGCCAACACTGTAGGCGGTTCCGAGAATCTCCTTGACGGTACCAGAGAGGTCCTTGGCGAAAGACTTGTATCGCATGGTGCGGGCGATCTCAATGATCTCGTCGAGGGCGACAGACTTGTTGTGCTTGATGTTCTTCTCCTTCTTGCGGTCGCGTGGGGGCTCCTTGAGGGCCTTGATGATGAGAGAAGAAGCAGTGGGAACAACAGAGACGGCAGCCTGACGGTTCTGGATGGTAAGCTTGACAGTTACGCGCAGGCCTTTCTGTTAAAAATTGTAAGCATCTTCCTGGAACGTCGCAACATGTTGGGAAATCATACCCAGTCGCCAGTAGCCTTGGCAATGTCTTCTCCGACCTTCTTGGGAGAGAGACCCAGAGGACCAATCTTGGGAGCAAGAGCAGAGGAGGCACCGACCTCACCACCAGTGGCGCGGAGGTGGCTACAATACGTCAGTTTCGAGTCGACCAAATATCCCATTCACAGAATCAACCTACATCACCTTAACCTCATTGGGGTCGAACTTGGGAGCTGTTCCTCGCGTTAGCAGATTGCTCGTCGAAGAATCGTCCAGCAAGGAAACGTACGCATCTTGTCTGTATTGGTCGTTGAAGTCGGCAGAGGCTCGTGGTTTGCGTGCCGGATGTGAAGGCGAATGAAGGTTGCTCGAAAAAAAGAGAAAAGTTGCAATCTTCAGAATCACTAAATGTGTGCCCCACCAAATGAACGTGCCCTAACGATTTGGAAGCGAGTGGGTCCATGTGTACTTAGTCATCACGATCTGGACAGATGCACGCCATCTGGGATGTAGGTATCGATTATACAGCTTACAATGTCAAATGCATACTAATCTATTGCTCTTTCCATTGGGATTATGGCCTCGTCGCGGCTCATCATTATCTGTAATAATTCCTACAAAGGCTAAATATCTCCGCAACGTCCGTCTGCAGATGTATCCATGACTTTCATGAAGCTACCTATTCAGGGGCCACTTTAATTGGCACCACTCACGGCAAGCCTAGATAAATGGTTAGATATATGTAATTTGATCCATGGCTGGATGTTGGGATAAAGCTTACTTCATCAAATGGTCCATAAAGGTCTGGAGGGACACGTCGTCTGTGAAAATTGTCTGAGCAGTCGTGGCTCCTACACCACCGTACGGGCCAGTCGTATGCGTGGTGGATGGGTTAAGCTTGGACAGAAGGAATCGAGCTTGAGAGCCACCTGCATCACAAACGATGAATCGAGGGAGAGGGAATCGATCAGTGATGAGATCCTAGAAGTTGTGAGTTAAACAGCAACTAAGAAGGAGCAGGGATGAAACTTACGCGAGCGTCTTCCTTTGGCTGCTCGAGCAAACCAGCAAAGTTCTCATATCCTTCCTGCTCTTGGTATCCAGCCTTCCTCCATTCGGCAATTGTCTCGCCGTGGAAAATCAAGATGTGGAAGAAAGTATCGAGAAGAAGAATATGTGTGGGCTGGATGGAAGCAGAGTCGAGCAAAACAGGCTGGCCGCCGTCCTGGTCAAAGGTGTAGGAGTCCAGAGTGGGCTGAATCATAACAAGTGAGTTGCTAACATCCTCATGGTTGAGCACATGTCGGTAAAATGCTGTCTCGTCAGGAGAATTGTTGAACACCTGGAGGAACTGACTTCGTCGGAGGTGGAACATGAACTGCGGGTATAGAGTGAAGTTCTTTTCCAACCGGAAGGATGAAGGGTCGTCCTTTCGGTAATCCGCGAAGCGAGAGCACAGCCGAATTAACATCCTGTCGACCCATCGCAAGACATCAGGCCCATCATCGACCTCGGCCTTGAAAACAGCGATGCGCGACATAAGGACAGCTGCAGCCTCTTGGTCGAATGATTGCGCAATTGCTGGGTCTCCAGCAGGGCTGCTGAGGTTTCTAGCAACCGTCGTAACACGAAGATGGAACTGGCCAGAAGAGTGCTGGTAGTATGTCAGGAACTGCATCATACCCTTCTGCGGTGCTTGCTGATGCGTGGCTGGTCCCTGACCGGCAATTTCGAAGTAGATTCCGTAGCTGGACTTGGGATCAATACCGCACATTTTCCAGGAGCATGTGTTGCCGATACCGCATTCGGATTCGCCAACAGAAATGGACTTTTTGTTAAGGGAGACTGCATGGCCAATGAGACCTGTAACCTTGAGCTCCTTTGTGGTTAGAACCTCCAGCACGGCGTTGAAACCCATGAGGAGGTTATCGTCTCCATCCTTTTCAAAGATTCTCACAAACGACTGCTTGAACATGGAGGATGTGAAGCTGTCGGTGAGAATCATGTGGCCACCAGTCGAGTTGCATAGCCCCTTCATCTCGAGTAAACCAACTTGGTCTAGACAACCGGCGAAGATGTCGATGATGTGACCATTGTGAGCAGTGCGCTTAGCAAGGTTCTCGTAAAACTGTGTCCCGCATTAGTATTGTATCGAAAAAGCGAACTTAATATGCGAACATACCTTCAGGGCCTTCTTGTAGTACTTGACGTTATCTCGGTCAATGTCATGGTGAGATCGAATAGGCTCCCTCAGCTCAGGTCCAACAACCATTCCAGGTCCTTCTGTAGCAGGGCCACCAGCAAACAACATGATGCGACCACCGGCATTCTGGAAAGATGATTCAAGAAGGCCAACAGCAACACTGAGCGCAACTCCAGTGCAGCGAAGGTTACGTCTGTCGTTGGCAACGGGCCAGGGGTCCTTCTGAAGAGACTCGAGGGCCTTGGTCAACTGGAATTCGGCCTGCTGGACAGGGAGGAGGAAGCGAGATGCTGGGCCTGCGGGGAATGGCCGACCAGGCTGGGGTTGCATGCCGGGTCGCACACCAGAGGTCGACAAGCCAAGCATCTCCTGGACCTGCTTAGCAGCGTACTCCTTGCTACCTCGGAAGACGTAGGACTTGGCGCATTCCTCGTATCCGATCTCGTGGACGTGTGCCTATTGAACTGTGAGCGAAACGAGCATGTATGAAGTGGTGCAGGGGAGCCATACCATTGTGCCATATGTGATGAGACCGACAAGAGCATTCTCTGGGAGCAGGCTCAGACTCATGACGAGCGACTCCTTCAAGGAGGCAAGGCTGTCTGCCTCCTGACACATATCAACAACATATAGGAAGATTGGTGGCGCGGGAGCCGGTCGCGACAGGCGGTATTCTATCGTGGTGTTGGCTGGGTGAAGTTCGGGGGGGATAGCGTTGGCGGTGATGTCTTTGTAGTGAGGAGGCAGTTGGTTCCTGGACAGACAGAAGGGGCAAATCCAGACTCTTGCGCGAACATCGACTTGGCTTGGGAGTCAAGTTAGCAAAGAGAAAACCAAGCTACCAGCCAACCAAGATGGGGCCATACCAAAATGGGTTCAACACTGAACGACAAGGTTGTTTACAAGTGACGGGCTCGAAGTGTAGCAAAGGAGTATCGGGCTTCTCCTTCAAGGGTGTGTAGAGTGCTCCAATGGGCACAACGAGTCTTGAAGCTTCCTGAACAATGTAAGTCTAGGAAAATAAATCATTGAGCAGCCTACGCACCATGCGGGAGCTGGGAAAGACATTCCAACTCAAACGGACACCATCGCGATCCTCAACCTCACTCCATTGCTCCTTTATCGCTTCGTAGTCCATGATGGCGGCAGCGGCAGATAATGTGCGCCAGCAAGCAAGTATACGTTTATGTTGTTTCGAAGAGCGCCTGGCTATGTATCGGGTGTTGAAACTGGATGGTTGAAGGGATGTGGAAATATTATGGATTGGTCTCAAGAGCGACGGTAGCTACCCAAGGCCAAGGTATGAAGCTATGTGTTCACAAGGAAACTGAGCAGGAGGTAATTGGCTAGTAGCGTCAAAGTGGGGGTATCCCACTGATAGTGTAGATAACTGTGCTACTGCTAGTACTGGTACTGCTAGTTCCGCCCATGGAGGGGTCATAAACTACCCTGGACTCTGACTCCAAGGCAGGGACCGTGCAAGAGGCAAAGTAGCCTATGGATCTACTCGTATAGATGGATATGTTATAGTTATTGCCTGAGTCATACCGTAGAATTCTTTAACAAAAGCAGCTAGCAATCCTGAGCATAGCCTTGCTGTATGCATTATGCAAATAATATAGCTGCATTTATGAGTCAACATATGACAACTACCGTAACATCAAGTTTCAGCTTTGCAGGGGAATAGACCATAAAAGACTGGAGTGCCAGATCTCAAGAAACTATCAGCTCATAAGCGATCATATTCGACATCAATCTCAACATACAAAAAGTTGTTGGCAGTTTAATTTTACGCATTTCAGCGTGCTTATTTTTATCTAACGATACCCGTTCCCCCTGGTTAACAACGATTGTCTTGTTAAAATGGAGAATATTGAACCTACTTCCCTCTTTACTTTCGAGTCTCATGACACCGCATTATGCGCCATTCCACCCCGAGAACTATGGCCATCAGTAGACCGTCTGAGATGCCTTTACGACAAGGCTTATACTGCCTGGCCTCCTCATGTAAACATCATATACCCATTTGTACGACCTGAAGTCTTGGAGCATGCATCCCAAGCTTTTCGAGGGAACGCGATAGAACATCAGCCTCAAGTGGCCCTCGACAACGCCGACTTCTTCAAACACAAACATCAAAACACTATATACTTGGGCCAAAGTTCAAAAGAAAATGTCAACCAGCTTGTAAGGCTCAAGAATTACATCTCAAATGTCCTCGGCCAGCCTCAGGATTCAACGGATGAAAACTTCACCCCTCATATGACCATTGGTCAGAGTGAAGAAGCTGAAGCTGCGCCGCATTATTTTCTTCTGGAAAAGGCTCGTCGTTTGGCACCTATATCATGGAAAGTGAGAGAGGTTGCTATTCTTGTTCGCGAACCTCTCACACAGAGCGGCAGCCCTCGGCCTATGAAGCTCTGGGGGACACTGAACCTCGAATCAGGCACGCTCACTCAGACAACGCAACCCCAAGATTTCACTGATCGCCTGGAAGAGACATCACGAATTACCTTCCAACCATCCCACTGTTTTTCAGAGTCCCCAAATCTTCTGGAAAAGGATGCCTCCCCTGCTCATGCCACTGAAATTGTGCTGGATCGATTAGTTGTTGCTTCTTACAACGTTTTGGCCGAGTTTGAATGGCCCCCTCAATCACATCGACATGCGCCTTTGGTGCAGAACCTACTCTCCGCTCAAGCTGCCGCCGACGTAGTTGTTCTTCAAGAGGTTACAGATCACTTTCTCCCTGATCTTCTTGGTAGCGAAGAACTACGGGGTCGCTATCCCTACGTCTCTCATGGGCCTCCTGACATCAAAGGTGCCGAGCCACTTCCTAGTCTTTTAAACATCGTTGTCTTGAGTAAGTTTCCATTCGAGTGGCATCATCTGCCGTTTCAAAGAAAACACAAAGGATGTACTGTCGTCCGCTTCTCTACCATCGGTACAAGTGATGCTCCAGACGGGCAGTTCAACCCTTGGATTCTTGTGGCATGCCACCTCAGTCAGGGCCTCACTGATGGAGCCATTGCTACTAAGAAGAATGAGATTCAAAAGATGCTCGATTATCTATTGAGAACATTCCCACAGAACCCATGGATCCTGGCAGGCGACTTCAATATTGTGACTTCTTCTCATACTGTCGAAGCTGTTCGAAAAAAGCAAGATATATCATTGCAGACAGTCCATCGGCTGCAAGATATTGACCGAGCATTACTGGACGCTGGCTTTCTCGACACCTGGCTAGCCACCCGACTCGAGTCAGGCGAGTCTTCAGACATGATCAACGAAAGAAGAAGTGTGCTTGATTCTTTCCAGGGAGAGCAGGGAGCTACCTTTGACCCGTTGACCAACACCCTGACCGCTGAACTTGTCGGAAGTGGACTCAACAACCGGCCACAGCGGTACGACAAGATACTCGTCAAGACAGGACACTATCACCCGCATGGTTTTAACATGTTTGGACAGACGCCGTTTCAGTCAACTCAAGGAGGCCACTCCACATACGCTAGTGATCACTGGGGCATAAGATGTCTTCTGTTGAAATCATCGGCGAGAGAGATGTCCAAGGCAGCTGTTCCAGAAATGAAGATCAAACTACAACATCCTGTGCCAAGCTTGGGTGAAGGTGAGGGCTTGGAGAACTTCTTGGAAAATTATGGTTGTCTGCCAACAGAGCAAGAGAGAGAGAATCGGGCCCAAGCGGTTAGAGCTCTCGAGGTTGCTCTGAAGGATGTCGACTTGCCAGCATCAGAGGACGATACACGATCTGGGCCTCCGTTTGTCGTGGTTCCAGTTGGTTCATACGGCTTGGGCGTCTGGACCAGCTCGTCTGACATTGACTGTCTATGTATCGGCCCATTTAGCTCCAAGACATTCTTTGCTTTGGCAGTCCAGAGATTGAAGCGAGCGGCGGATATCAGGATCATACGACGGGTCAAAGCCAACTCTGGCTACATGCTCGAACTAGAAGTACATGGCATCAAGGTAGATCTCCAGTACTGTGCAGCGGCGTCAATCGCTGAAAGGTATGCATCACTCGTATATCTTGCCTAGCTCGCACCATAGAGTGGCATTACTAACAGACTATTTTAGGTGGCCTGAAGTTATGAAGCGCCCAGCTAATGACTCGGCATTTGCTTTGCCTTTTCAGACCCTTGCGAAGCTCAAGCCTGTTCGCGATCTCTTTTACCTGCGTCGATCGCTTCCAGACATGGTTCAATATCGGATGGCACATTTGTTTATCAAGTCCTGGGCCCAGGCACGAGGTATCTATTCGGCAAAATTCGGGTTCCTTGGTGGCATCCATATCAGTGTCCTTCTTGTTCCCATCTGCAAAGCATTGGCTTCCGGGAGTGAAACAGTATCTCCCACAGATATCGTGGTCACATTCTTCAGACATTACTCCAATTTTGACTGGAAAACCTCGATGGTGTTCGACCCCTTCTTTCACAAAGACTTGAGGTATAACCGTACATTTAGGGAGCCTCTCTGTCTGATCGGCTGGCATGCTCCAGCACTCAACACCGCTCCGATAGCATCCAACCCGACTGTGATGACTATTGCAGCTGAGATAGAGCGTGCCAATAGATTGCTTTCTGAGAATGGATGTACATGGAATAGTGTACTGGGTCTTCAGTCCGCCCAGGAAGCAGGAAAAAGCAGAGGAGCTACAGAATTCTTGAAAGAGTTCAAAACTTACATCAAGATCGATGCGCACTACTGGGGTCCATCACAAGAAAAGAGTGGCCGGTTCATTGGCTGGCTCGAATCTCGTTGTGTCATGTTGCTAGTTGGTAAGACTCTCCTTCGATCCTGAAACATTCATTGTACTAACGAAGATAAAAGATGTAAACAGAAAGCTTCAGCACTTGGTCGCACGAATTTGGCCGTCTCGGTTTTTGGATACGTCCTCTGGAGGGGCGGGAGGCCCAGGTGAGGAGTACCATGGTTGCTACCTTATCGGCCTTGCCTGGGACGGTAACATGAGTAAAGACGATGTCAAGGAGATGCGTACGAGCATTCAAACTGTCCTACAGGATTTTGAGACAAGGATCCGCCGAGACGAGAAGTATTACGATGCTCAGTCCTGTTGGATGAGTGCAACACTTGCTCGTGGCGCTGATCTTGGTGACATGGAAGTGGATCAAAGTTTATGGGGAGAATTTGCTGGAGACACAGACGACGAGGACTCGGGCGAAGAGCTTGAAGAGGAAGAAGAACTCGACAATGACGAGGACGAATCGAAAGGCAAGGGCAGCACCCACGGGTCTCGAGCTGCAATGGTGGGCAAGACGCCTGGCCTGGGTAAGTTTCGCACGGCTGCCGATGTGCTCAACCGGCTACGCTGGGACACCAATTTTGACCCAAGCGACTACATTGTTGGGTATGAGGACCGTTTCCTAGGCGCCCGTGAAAGAGCAGTGGAGCACTGGAAGAGCGAGCAGACCGACGAGGAGTTTATCCCACAACACCGCATACTGTACTTCAAGCGCAGGGCTGACAATGTCATTGTATGGGAGCGCCGGACGAGGACTGACGATATCTTTGGTAGCGGTATCAAAAAGCAGACAACCGATGTCTGAGGCCAGATAGTTTGAAAATACAAGGGTATTGCAATTTACAAACCTTGACTGCCGTCCATTGATAAGCCAGGGACTGATTTGATGGATAAGCGCAGCAGTTAATTTGTTTCAAATATAGTCGGTGTGCTGTCCACTAAATGAGATAATTGTTGTGACGATACCGAGGCTATGCGCCGTTTATATCGACCGATGAGGAGGATGAAAATAGCATTTTAGCTTCTGACAAGACAGCTGGCTGCATTCTACTGAGGAGCATCAATGTGCTGTCTCCCTGCTGGGCAAAACGACAAGGTCTATGGGACCTCATAAAAGGATTATACGACTTCATCCTGTCCAATACACTTGGCTACAGATATTATTTCATGAGCGCGAGGCCATACAGCTCCGTGAGATCAAGCCATTCCGAGGCTCAAATGGAAACACATCGCACATCATGCGACATTGCAGGAACGGGATTCCATGCAATTTCCAACCAATACATTGCACAATGAGTCAATGACAGCTGCCACCTACCTGGTCCCAGGGGGTCAGAAACGTTGGTTGGTGGAAGCATGAGAGACGCAATTGTCGAGTCAATTTGAGTTATTTTTAAGTAGATTGCAGATCATTTATTTTGGCATCTTGTAACCCATGTGTCAGTTTTGCTGTCATATCGTAGCAGACTGGGATCTGGGATCTACAGTGTTCTACAGTAGCTTCCGTTTTGCCATGCGCGAAATTCCAGAAGCCTGGGCTGGGCTTACATGCACGATGACGATGTCCGTTGTGGTTGGCTTAGACAATACTGCCATTCTTAGTACGAGGCATGACAATTCCATAGGAAGACATGAAATCTGTACATCATAACGAGCTACGTGGCGTGCGAGATTGTTTCACGTTTCGCCCATCCCGTAGGAGGAAGGCCGCAAAGCCCTTGTCCAGGAAGCCCGAATCCTACCATTAATCACTGTTACTCTCAAACTGGCATCCTCGTTTGACTTTTCAGGCCCGGAGGATAAGGAGATTGTGGCACATCTGGTTGCGCCCCTTCATAGGACCAAGTATAAAGCATCCAAGATCCCCTCCGACTGCTCATGAGAAGGACAAATACTCCCCCCCGGCTCGATACCACCATTCCTGCCCCTCAAAAGCCAAGCGGTTGACACAGCGCTTCACTGAACTTTCTCTCTCACATTATTCACCATGGCCAACTCCGAGATTCAGATGCCTACCAATAGCTGCTGCACAGCTTGCTGCAAAGCCAATGATCTTGGGACGCATGACTACTGCGGTACCTGTCCTAGATGTCCCTCCTGATTATTGCGCATTTCGCCGAATCAAGAAGTGTGTAACCGACAAAAGAACAAACCGGACAGGACACCAAAATGAAGCATCTGACGATTTCAGGTGCTCATCGATTATTGCGATCAGGTTTCGGCTGATTGACATTTCATATGCTCCTTATGCTCGTTCGCGAGGATGTGGCGGGAGGAGCCCGTGGTTCCGAAGACTGGAAGCTGAGCAAACAATTATAGTTTGCAGGTCGGAGCATCACATGTCGCGGGTTCTGTGGAAAATCGGAAAAGTCGTCGAAACGTCTTGGAATGAGATCAGGAAACTTGTGGCCAGTGCGGCCATTAGCTCAAGAAAAGGAATTAACGACTTTGTTTGCCATCTTGCTCTTCCTAATGTGAATGAAATTATGTTGCAAGATCTTTCGATGATAATTAATGGTTAGGGTATACGCAATATCTGTTATTAAAACCGCCCTCATGATGCCAGGCTAGCAAAAACTGCAGCAATGGATGTCTTATCATATTTGACATACTTGCCTTTGCCCTTGTCGATCTCGTGGTATCGGTCCCAAAATCGTTCGTAGAGAGGCTGTAGTTTCTGACGAATATCTTCTCCAAATATTCGCCGGACTTCACGCTCCATACTGTAAGATTTGTGGCGGGACACCATATCATCAAATGCGCCATTGAACTGTGTGAACTTCTCCTTGATCTTATCCTTGTCTTTACTGCCCAGCCCCTTGACGATGGATGTCGAGTCGACAGGCCCGGACGTAGGTCGATTGGTTCGATTAGTATGAACAGTATCGAAAAGGTGTACAGAAAGGTCCTTGCAAATATCTGTGTAGGATGCCGTTGCCTTCTTACGCCACTGCTCAAGAATATCAAGTTTGTTTTCTAGGAGATCATTTAGTTCTGACGTTTGAACCATTCGCCCGATAATGACAACGCTGTTGGCCATGAATACTCCAGCAACAGCTCTGCTCTTCATGAGTACGCGTGATTTCTGGTCCAGCCCGGACAGAAGCATCTCAATGGTGTCGAGACAATAATGTGAGAATATCTCTTTGCCGTCTGCTCCAATATCAAAGGATGCTAGGCTGGGAATAGCGTCTGTTGAGCGCCCATTTGTTGCTGCATTTGCCTTCCAACCACCATCCCCAATGGATATCATGATGCTCGAGATTGGGCGCAGGAAATGCACCATGGTCTGAAGGCGTTGCATTGTCTCCGATACCAAGGGTATTGGTGCACCATCGGAAGGGAGTATCTGTAACATCCCAACCTTGCGCCTTGTTTCTTCTAGGAGTTCTGCCAGAGACGATTTTGCAGTCTCTCTAACAGGTTTCAATGCAGCGGCAAGTGCTCCCTTTAATTCGCCGGTTCGTGTTTCGAGCTTTCCAGAAAGCGCAGAGATTATTTCGGTGATCTCGTAAGCCAAGTAGCAGTCTGTGTTGAGGTGGCTCTTGATGTGAGCATTTAGCTCGCGCAGGCATCGTGCCTGTTCTGCTAAAGCTGTTTGGCAAGTCGATAGGAAGATAACACCCCAATCCTCGCGAGAGAAAACGCTACAGACGTTGTCGTACTCGGATATGAACAAGCCTTCCATCGCTTGTGCATAAGTCCCCATGCCGTTGGTACCCGCCCGGTAAACAGCATCCGGGCTCTTCTTCTTAGCAGTATTGACACTTGCTGCGGCAAGGTTGGCCAGAGATGCTGAGAGGTACGGACCGCGTACTTCTGCGTATATGTGAGCAAGCTCTGAGGCGCCATTGTGATGGCTCTCGACAACATAGGAATAGATAAGACCAAGACGGGCGATCTTGTCTTGAGGAAGTGTTGGAAAGGGCTTGTCTTTCGTGATGTAGTGCAGTGGCTCGACAGATCGGGGTGTCTCGCCGCGAAGCACAGTTTCGAAGTGATGTTCAAGCTGACTGTTGCCCGATTTGATGAGACGTGACAAGTCGGCCATGGTTTGCTGGTTCGCACGCAGATTCGATGCCTGCATCTCAGCCAAGGCTTTGCCTAGACGCTTTATAGAGGCCAGGTAGGTAGATAGACCAGCCTTCTCAGGACCGACCCGGATTATTTGTTCCTCGTCATTCTTGCTATCTGCAGGCTGGCGCAAGCGATCGATCGCAGCAAGGACAGAGTCGACATCTGATGCGCGGTTAGCCATGGTTATTGACCACAGACAGATTGATTGACTTACTGTTTCCCAGTATTTGCAGTCGCCTAGTCTCTCCATTCAGAGGCCCCGCAACATCCTGGACACTCTTTCCTGTTGTCTCGAGTCGATTAAGACAAGATTGAATCTTCTTGGTCAATTGCGTTGTCTTCTCTAGTCGCGAGTTGAGGACATCAACCTCGGCCCTTGCCTCTTCGTCCAAGGCAGTATGTGCGCCGCCAGCGAGTCCGACTGACATCGTTTAGGAAAGCTGTATGTTTCTATCATGTACTAGGTAGGTAATTGAAGATAACGAAGTAGGAGGGGAAGAGAGATAGATTATTAGGTTTGGTTGAACGGTCGAAACGGGGGGTCCTTGTCTAGAGATGAGTACCAATGCGGGTGGTATGCAACTTCCATGGTCCCTTGCTGCTAACCTGACGTTGATAGGTCATTACTGCAATAGGCATGGGCGGGTTTACAGGCCGGGAAGACATCTTGTAGCGGTCCATCCCTCATAGCCACACTTGAGCCACTGTCGCACTGTAATCGATCGAGCACTTTACGCGAAAGGCCAGCGCAGCTTAGACGCGTTAATGCAGGGGCGCGACAGGGATTTCGGGCAGCCCCAGCAACGCCCCGCCTGGGTGTACTTCACCCCTCGATTCTCATATTCGTAAATATCGTCTTTGACCAACCCGATTGTTGGTAAAGACATCACAAATTAGATCGTCATCATGGATTCTTTTATGCTTCAGGATGAAGGCGTGCGTGATCGCATTCGCCAAGCCGAAGAGTTTCTCGATCCCAGTATGTACACCGCTTCCTCTACCGAATATTGTTGTCGTTACCGTCTGCTACTAACACTTGATATCAAGATGACCCCCAAGTTCGGAGCTATCGATCAGACATCATTCTCATGCTCCAGAAGAACCAGCGCCGCCTGGTAGTCAACCTCGATCATGTACGCAATCATAACCAAGAACTCGCACAGGGCCTGCTGCAGCAACCTTTCGACTTCACCCTGGCATTTGATCAGGCCTTAAAGAATATCGTCCAAACGATCCCGCAAGCACGACCGGACCAGACTGCGAAAGATACCATCTACTACTGTGCGTGGGCAGGTAGCTTTGGCTTGAATTCTTGCAATCCGCGTACACTGTCGTCCCATCTTCTCAACTACATGGTGTCCATCGAGGGAATCGTGACACGTACCTCCCTGATCCGACCCAAGGTTGTGAAGAGTGTCCATTACAACGAGAAGAAAGACATGTTTCATTTCCGAGAGTACCAAGATCAAACAATGACGAACGGAGTCACCACTTCCAGTGTGTACCCTCGCGAGGACGACGACGGCAACCCCCTTATTACAGAGTACGGCTTTTGTACGTACCGCGATCATCAGACAATCTCCATCCAGGAAATGCCGGAGCGTGCACCTGCAGGTCAGCTTCCTCGTGGAGTGGACGCTATTCTTGATGACGATCTTGTGGACAGTGTGAAACCTGGCGATCGAGTTCAGCTAGTAGGCATTTATCGAACCCTGGGTAACCGAAATACCAATCACAACAGCGCTTTGTTCAAAACAATGATTCTGACCAACAACGTTGTCTTATTGTCATCAAAGTCTGGTGGTGGTGTTGCGACTGCTACTATTACAGATACCGATATCCGCAACATCAACAAGGTTTCCAAGAAAAAGAATCTGCTCGAGTTGCTGTCACAGTCTCTTGCCCCTAGTATTTACGGTCATGACTATGTCAAGAAGGCCATCTTACTCATGCTTTTGGGAGGTATCGAGAAAAACCTCGAAAACGGAACACATTTGCGTGGAGATATCAATATTTTGATGGTTGGTGATCCGTCTACCGCCAAATCTCAGCTATTGCGCTTTGTTCTGAACACAGCGCCACTGGCCATTGCAACAACGGGTCGCGGTTCTTCAGGCGTTGGTCTGACTGCGGCTGTGACTTCAGACAAGGAGACGGGCGAACGACGACTTGAAGCTGGTGCAATGGTTATGGCTGATCGTGGTGTTGTTTGTATCGATGAATTTGACAAAATGTCCGACGTGGACAGAGTTGCGATTCACGAAGTCATGGAACAGCAGACTGTCACTATCGCAAAGGCAGGAATCCACACATCCTTGAATGCTCGTTGCAGTGTAGTCGCCGCTGCCAATCCTGTCTTTGGCCAATACGACCCTCACAAGGACCCGCACAAGAACATCGCACTCCCAGATTCTCTTCTCTCACGTTTTGATTTGCTCTTCGTTGTTACAGATGACATCGAAGACACTCGCGATCGACACGTCTCGGAGCATGTCCTTCGTATGCATAGATACCGTCAGCCAGGGATGGAAGAGGGCGCCCCTGTCCGAGAGCAGGGAACGCAGTCTCTAGGTGTATCAGCTTCCAATCAGAATGAATCTCAGGGACCAACTGAGGTATACCAGAAATTCGATGCAATGCTTCATTCCGGTGTTACCATTACATCTGGTCGAGGTGCAAACAAGAAGCCAGAAATTCTGAGCATCCCTTTCATGAAGAAGTACATACAATACGCCAAGACAAGAATCAAGCCTGTACTCACCCAGGAAGTCTCTGACCGCATCACCGATATCTACGTTGGCTTGCGAAACGACGAGATGGAGGGTAACCAGCGAAGAACAAGTCCCTTGACTGTGCGTACTCTTGAGACCATCATTCGTCTTGCTACGGCGCATGCCAAGTCTCGTTTGTCGAGCAGAGTTGAGGAGCGCGATGCGATTGCTGCAGAGGGAATTCTGAGATTCGCTTTATTCAAAGAAGTTGTGGAAGAATCACGGAAGAAACGGAGAAAGACTCAAACAGTTGACTTCGCATCGTCGAGCGATGAGAGCTCAAGCGACGACGAGGATGGAGACCAAGCCAATGGCACACAGGCGAGCAGGTCTGCTTCTAGGACGACTCGCAACAGCAACCGTAATCAAACGAGAGGAACCAGCGACAGTAGAGAACCTGAAGCGCCTGAAAACGATTCCCAGGCCACACCGCGTCGCTCTGGTAGGAGGGCGCAAGACTCATCGCAAACTTCCTTTGCCTCATCGATGCCTTCTTCGCAACTTCCATCTGAGAGTCAACTTGAGTCTCAAGAAGGTGGGGACGATCTTGCCAGCGGAACTGCGGCGCTCGCTATCGACGACACCCCTATTTCCACTCAGCGCCTGACAACCTTCCGTACGACCCTTGGCCAACTGCTCAACACTGATCTCTTCGACGACGATACAGCCGAGGTAGACGCAGTCATTGAAGCCGTCAACAGCAAGGTTGGAAGACGCAACGCGTTCGACAAGGGAGAGGCGGTCAAGGCGCTACAGAAGATGAATGAAGCGAACCAGATCATGTAAGTTCTTTTTTCTCCAACATCCGTTTTTGGGTATGCGCGTTGACTAACATTAACTTCAGGCTCACGAATGATGATCAACAAGTTATCAAGATCTAGTGATAGCGACCAGAGAGAAATACCACGAGCTCAGCAGGAGATAGAGTTGGGTTGACGTATGTTGGTTTATGTAATTGTACCTCTTTCAGGCCTGTCCGAGAGAGAGTTTATGATGTTAGCAATAGAGCTTGAGCGATTTGCATGACTGATGAATGATGGAAGCATCGTATAGCAAAGATTTCTATATGCTTGCTATTCTAGGACTGCATTACGTATTGTAAGAAGACAAAATTTGTTCATAGACGTTCGCGAAATTCCTGCAGACGAGCCTCCACATTCTGCCCATTCCAAGTTTCGTAGCCCTCTGCATCTCTACCGAGAGTCGGAACACCGACCTGTTCGATCGCGAAGCTTGCGGCGACAGCACCCCAGGCTACAGCTTCTTCGATGCTTTCGCCTCGTGCCAACGCAACTCCAAGGCCGCCTAAGAAAGTATTTCCACCTCCAGTAGGGTCAATAACCTTGGACGGCTCTGTGTGATATGCTGGAATCCATTTCTCAATGCCTGGATCGACTTCGATCTCCTCACGTGCGACAAATCCATCGGCGTCCTGCAGTAAGCCAGCAAACAGAGCCTCCATATCTGTATCATGCTGTAGACCGCCTCTCACGTAGTCCTTCTTTCGTCGCTTGGTGGTCTTTTGATCACGCCCTCGTTTCCTTCCTCCGTTCTTTGCGATATAACACCCCTTTTCACCAGCGCGAACGACAAGAGAAAAGGACTGCAGAGGCATACTGGCCAGGAGCTGTTCGCAGGCTCGTTCCACAGCAACTGTTGAAATCTCGCCTGTCTCTGGGTCGAGCCCGCTGTCGCCCATGAAACCAGCTAGTTCGGCATGGTTTGGACTGCAAATGTCCACAAGGGGCAAGCAGTTGGTGCAGTTGAGTAGTTCGTCGGGGGTACACAAATCAGGCACCGGTTCCCAGATAAAGATAGGCTTGGTGTACGACTCGGCAGGCATAACCTTCTTACGAAGTGAGGTGATCTCAGCAACAAGATCTTTGCATCGGTTCGGGGAGCATATCATGTGGAATGAGCGTGATTGCAATAAGGTCGGGGTAAGATCTTCAGCAGTCAAGCGCTTCTTGGGGGTCAAATACTTGAAAGCGCGCTTCTCGGCAGTACCCTCGTAGCCGTTCCAGCCTCGCGTGGTTAGTCGCAGCCCATCATGACGAAACAGGGCCGAGGTGGACCAGCTGTCGATGAGTGTTGAGAGAGAAGGGGGAAAGTCGGAGCCCTGGTCAACAATCCAGCCAACAGAGGTAGATTTGGGTGGAGGGGAGAGAAGACGAGCTCCTAGAGCCGAGTAGGTGCCAGCGCCACCAAGGATGTCTTTGACAGGCTCAGTTGGGGGAATAAAGTCGATGTCGTCTTGAAACGAAGTTAGTCATATGTTATGAGCAAGGTGATAGATAACATGATGAAGACTCAAATATGATAACGCTTGAAGGGTCAGGAATATACTGACCGATAATAAACATGCCCAGGGTGACGAAATCAATAGGGACATTTTGTTGAGTTTCTTCCTCGTCCGTGGTGTTTTCAGCTACAACTGAGTCTAGCTGTCCTGGAGCATCATCTTGTTTTGATTCTCCTTCTGGTTCTGCCTCTGTTTTTGGCTTTGGCTCTGGTTCAGCATCAGCACTAGCATCAGCATCATTGCCCTGAACGGGGTCTTCGGTTTTGTCTAAAGCTATAGTGTCCTCATTCGGCAGAACAGATTTCTCATTATCGACTTGCAGCTCATGCACAGGTTGCTCGGCGAGATCGGCCATGGCGTCGAGGGGATCGATTTCTGACTCAGTGACTGTATGGCGAGGTGTACAAAATACGTAGCAAGTGTCCAGAAACCGGGTGGTTGTAAGTAAGGACCGAAACTGAAAAGATGTCTCTGCAAACTAAACAGCCGTTTGTTTATCTGTCGTTGCACAGGAGATTGGGAAATCTTTAATGGCCGGTGGAGTCTGTGTTTTGGCGAGACGGGGAAAGAAGGGTCCAAATGATTAAAGTTGACAAAGAAAGTATAGGTGAAGAAATGGTTCTTTATAAGTTCAGCTCACAATTCGATGGTTACAGCAAGCATGAACTGAGCTTTAAAGTGTGTAAAGTATATAAAGAAATATTGCAAGAATTCGGGAAGATGAAAGCATAAGAAGTTAAAAAAGAGTGCACTCAACGCATGAATGAATGATTGTTGTTGTAGGCGGTGTCTGCGCTGGTGTTGAGTTTGTGTTTTGTGACAGGCTAAATAAGGTACCTAGGTAACTTTAGTCAGGCACCTAAACTGCTTGTCCTTGTAGCAAAACAACTCGTCTTTCTCGGTCCAACCAGTTGAGAAAAGGCTTAAACGGATGCCAGTAATAGACACCGTATCCAGATAAATGGCCTGATAGATAATATCAAACAGACTGGAATATGCACCTTGCCTCTCTCATCAACTAGGTATCTACCCCCCTACTAATGTATGTCACCATTGTCTTATCGCTTAAAACCTTCTCGAAAACCTGAATGCTTCGATTGATAAACGACCACGTGGCTCTGATCCATACAGTTAATGCAAAAATTCTGACCTGTCTTGAAATCCTTACGAAAACAGCCCTATCTCTTTTTTATTTTATTTAAGAAACACTTGGAAAATCATTTTATTACCAGTTTAGGTAATTTATGCAGTTACTCAAAAAGCTTGTGCTTTACGAGCTTGATAGGCTTTTATAAAGTAAACGTAAACACGCTCGTGCTGCCTCCGGTCTACATTCATCAATATGTAAGCCAATACTGTTGCATGCTTCGCAGGCCTCAGAAGCTTGATGACAGGCTTGTACCACCCTCTGGCAGTGTCCGATAATAGTGACGTGCAGCTATATTTGCCCCGGGAGTTGACCTCAGCTTGATGAATTTTTTACTATTCCTGCCGAAGTTCTCAAAGCTCGGTTGGCAACTTTGTCGCAAGTCTTTATACTATTACTTTTGGTTAGTAGCAGCTTCCCATAAGAAGACTGGGCCACTTGGACATTGCGATGACGGATGCCGTGATCCAGACATTAGTCTTAAAATCTGGCCATGCGGAAACAGCTAAAAGAAATTTGTTCGGAATACGCAGAATCTTTGCAAATAGATGTTGTGTGATCAGCCTCTTGGGCCATGGTTCTACAAGCACAAGCAACCAAAAGCCTCGACTTACACCGATCGAGTAGGACCCTTAGTCACACAGAAGATCATCGAGTACAATCAGATGTAACATCTAGCTTACCAGTAACCCCAAAGCTGATGCTGGCCTGCATGTGGTTCTCTCATTCATAGACGCGTTCCACCCCGCCTCGGAAACTCTTGCTTTCAAGGCTACCCTCGAGGGCGCTCATCTCATCCTCGAGTTCCAAAGGCGAACAGTTTTGCTTCGCCGTTTCGAAGTCTACGAGAACCACATCATGCTCATCCCGCACAAGAAAATTGTATTTGTTGATATCACCAAGCTTGATGCCGAGCTTATGCAACCGACCCAAAGCCTTCTTGCAGTCGTCGATATCCATTGATCTGGCTGCTCTCGCACCTTCCACCCATTCAGTGACGAAGCCAACCACGCGTCCATTTTTGCCCTCGGTGACATGACCCAAAAACTTGGGACCGATTCCACTGTCACTGATCCATTGATAGGCGGCTGTCTCAGCCTCAATGGAAGAGGTTTCCCAGGGCCAGACCGCGAGTTTGATTAGCACAGGTTTGCCGCCTTGAACTTTGGGGTGCGTTGAGACGTGGACTCGTTGCCTCAATCGCTCTTTACGAGAGAATTCCAACTCATTGAGCTTTACGGGATGCCAGCAGTTCTTGACTCCGGCAAGCTGCACTGTCTCGGTCCTGGAGAAGACAGCCTTATCCGTTTCAGGGTCCCTAACTGCGTAGCCGTTGTTCCAATCCCCAGTTGGGAATGATGGAAGGAGCTCGCCAAGCAGGATGGGCTCGAAAGTACGGTCATCCTCGGCCCTACGAAACGTGCCTGGAGCTGTGGATACGTACTTCACATGTTGCCCGTCGACAAGGAAGCGGTAATCGCTATCGTCCGTATCGTCTGGGTCGACGAGACATGCGAGAAGTTTGACGTTGGTGTTCCTTTCTTGAGGGGCAGCCATTGCGGAGATGCGGTGCTCAGGCGATAGGAGGTGGCTGCAGACCAGTAAGGAGGTGCTCTGGGTGCAGATGGTGACTGTACAGTACGATTACTTGAGAAGGCATGATCTGATAGGAGCTGTTGAAAGGTGAATGGTGCGTCGAGTTGGAAAATCAGAGCCTGGAAGGGGACAATAGAATTGCCCAAGGGCCTTGGTGATACCGTGCTCTGGCAGAATAAGATGTTAAATTTGGGATAGTAAAGTGCGAGTATGAGCGTTGTTGAAGTTGGCTCTTAATAACGAGCCAACATCACAAAGGAATTGTAGCCAATCAACTTGTCATACATGCCAGTGCTGAGACGATTCAACGCTTTGGTTCTGCTGTCCGGTTCCGGCGTAACTTACAAGACTGGAATGCCTCAAGACGCCATGGTAAGAGCCCGAATAAGTCGTAATGGTTCAAGTACGAACCCAGCATGAATTGGTAGCAAAACCGACATCATAGCAACCTGGGTTTGTATCAGACAAGTTGGCATGGTAGGGCCACTAACACACAGCAGTCTCAACACAGTTTCTCTTGCTTGGGTACCAGCTCCAAAGTGCAGGATACAGGTACACAAGAAATCCATCTTTCGAACAAAGCTTAATAAGAGTCATCATTAAAAACTTAGACACAGATCAAACGTCTTTTTTGTCCTCCATCATGGCCAGTTCTAGCCGTACGCAACCTTACCGACTTGGGCAGTTACAGCTGGACAGGTACCTTGCTAGTACATGTGCCCACACCCCTAAAGCAATGACTACAGGGTACTCCTCCAGTATCGTCCAGCTTCCCCTGTCTGCTGTCAGGTCCTCTTTATTTGGATCTTGATCCTCCTCAACCGAGCTCCAATCACTTCACCCATCTTCATTCCCGGTTCTTTGCTTCTTTAGCCTTATCCTAGTATTAGGTTAATATTCAAAGTATAACAAAGGTATAAGCTTTGCCCATTTGTATATCAATCTTTTTAATTGACACCAAACCAAGGCAACCCTTCGTCACCCCATTTTGCGCAACTGCCTATCCAGGTAGATACCGAAACAATCGTCCGTTGCCTAAACGCGTCGTTGCCCATCGACCAACTCTCGTTTATATAGAGTCAAGGATCATCGTCAATTTTGCGCGCACGTTCGACGAGACAATCCAGTTCCAACTTCTCCAAACTACAGCACATACACCTACCCTCGGCCAAAGCAATTTGTAATCGACACCATGGCGGTTAATAGTCAGATGCACAACTTGACCACGCTGATCAAGCGGTAAGCTCACTGCGCCCAACCTCTTAGTCTCGCAAGCTGCGCAGGCACTGATTTGACTTAGACTCGAGGCTGCAACTTCTCGCCTCGAAGACATCGCTTCTGCAACCGATCCGCCCGCCGATGCCAATGTTCTGAACCAGGCGATCCCCTCTCCTCTCAACCCCTCCTCGGCCGCTCCCCCTCCGGCTCCCACGTCTAATGCCGCAAAGCCCGAACCTGAAGCTGAAGCTGAGCCGCTTCCTGAAGCTATTGAGGAATTCGATGCTTTCCTGAACACCTCCGTCGAGAACTATGTTAAGCTCAGTCACCAAATCGGCGGGCTCGTTGCTGAACAGGTATATATGACTACTCCACGTCAATGGTGGTTGCGACAATCATGTCATGACCAATGCTAATTTTCTCCGCTATGTTAGGCTTCCCTTGTCAAGACTGGTTTCCAGGAACAGCGCAAGTTTCTTTTGATATCTACCAAGGCAAAGAAGCCTGATCTATCTGGTGCCGGTATGCCCGTCTTCCAGGATCTTATTAAGCCAATCAACGAGGCACTTATGGCTGTCACCGAGCTCAAGGATAGCAACCGCCCCAGTCCCTTGATCACACAACTGAGCACTGTTTCTGAGGGTATCATGGTTCTCGCTTGGGTCACTGTTGACGCTCGTCCCTTTAAGCATGTGGACGAGTGCCTAGGCGCAGCTCAGTTCTTCGGTAACAGGGTCCTCAAGGAGTACAAGGAGAAGTAAGCCATGCCCATGGGAAAACACAAACGTATCTAACCAGGTTTTCAGGGATCCTAAGCAGATCGAGTGGGTACAGAGCTTCTACCAGGTGTTCCGTGATCTCTCCGATTATGTTAAGCAATATTTCTCAACGGGTATCCCATGGAACCCTCAGGGACAATCTGTCCAGGAAGTCTTACAGTCGCTGTCTGGCGCCCCCGCGCCTTCTGCTGCTCCTGCTCCTTCTGCTGGGGGAGCACCTCCACCACCACCTCCTCCTGGACCTCCTCCTGTTTTGGATATCAAGACACAGGAGGCTCCCGCGGCTGCGCCGTCTGGCGGTCTGGGTGCCGTCTTTTCGGAACTCAACAAGGGTGACGCTGTTACCAAGGGCTTGCGTAAGGTAGACAAGTCTGAAATGACTCACAAGAACCCATCCCTTCGAAGTGGTTCCACGGTTTCTACTAGCCAGAGAGGCAAGAGCCCTGCTCCTGGCAAGAAGCCCAAGCCCGAGAGCATGCGTATCAAGAAGCCTTCAAAGAAGGAGCTTGAGGGCAACAAGTGGACTATTGTATGTGGTGTTTCTCACAAAGTAAAGTGACTGCAGCTAACTCAATCTAGGAAAACTTTGAGAAGGAAGCCGAGCCCATCGAAATCGAAGCTTCCTTGACACAGTCGGTTCTCATTAGTCGTTGTAACAACACCACTGTCATCGTCAGGGGCAAGGCCAACCAGGTGACAGTCGAGAACTCCACTCGACTGTCATTGATTGTTGACACCCTTGTGTCAACCGTTGACGTTGTCAAGGCTCAAAACTTCGCTCTTCAGGTTATGGGCACCATCCCTACCGTTATGCTGGACCAGATCGACAGCGCACAAATCTACTTCAGCAAGGAGAGCATAGGAACCAAGGTCTTTACAAGCAAGTCGGCAGGCATCAACCTCAACGTTATCTCTGGCGAGGACGAAGACTATAAGGAGGTGCCACTACCCTCGCAAATCTGCTCTTACTACGACGAGGCCAAGGGAGACTTGGTCAACGAAATTGTGGCTCATGCCGGTTAATGTAGAAGGCACTTTGGATCTGACAATGTAGGATTGGGATATTACCACAACCTTTCTGCCCAGGCTCTGGAGATGTACTTAGACATGCAATGGCAACACAAGTAAATAGTGACCCTTTGGATTTGATAACCTTTTATTTATTTTTTTGGTTCTCATTTGTTATGCATGTCTAATCTATGTTTAATTTGCCAAAACGAAATTTCGCTGAATATCCAATATGACCTATATGCATTCCATGTATCTATCCTCTTATTGAAAGGCAGAAACACAATTACAGCTTGGCCTTGGGAGGCTCGAGAGTAGGTGTGAGCAACTCGCGCATATCGTTGGCAGCTTCGTTCAAGTAGTAGCTCATACGGTCACTGCCGAGGCCCTTGGATACAATGTTGAAGTTGAGGCTGTAATAGCTGTTAGCAAAGTCAGTTTACGTTGGAATTGCTGTACTTACCTGTTCTCGTTGATCATGTATGCGATGCCAAACCCAGCGTCGATGACCTGGCTCCAACCGTAACCGTTAAAGAACTCGGAGCTGAGTTGAGAAGTGGACAAGTGCCACGAGCTGGAGTATGCGAAGGCGGGGTCCTTGTAAATGGCGGGGACTTCTTGGCCAGCTTCAAGGAGCTTCTTGAGTCCAAAGAGATGTCTGTCAACACCCTTGCCATCAGATGCAGCAGTGATGTACTCGATATGGGCGTTGATGGCCTTGCGGAAAAGCTCTACACGTGTCTTGTCGTCAACGGAGGAATTCGGCCATGGCCTTGACCCAAGCAGTAGAATCGTCAGAAACAGTACGGCATGTCTCGGTGCGGCCAAGCTGGAAACGACGCGTAGCAGCAGACTCGTAAGTGGGACGGCTCTTGCCGTACATCTTGAAGTAGGCAAGCTGGATGATCATCTGAACATAAGCGTCTGGTGAGCACTTGAACTTCTTGATGAGACCCTTTCCGTAGCCTTGGTAGGCTTGTACGGCAAGCTGGTGCTTGCTAATGACATCGTTAAAGTCCTTTGTAGCACGATCAATTTCGTTCTGGACTTCCTGAGTGATTTCAAACTTGACGAGCTGAGGGTCGGGCAGGTTAGAGCGGATGCTGGGGTCAGAGAAGTCAAGTTTGTTTCCAAAGATGAGATCGTTAACGTAGTCGTTGAGGCGATGAGTGGGAGTGCCGTCCATCATGGAGTGCTCGCCCATAAATCCAGAAGTGCCGTTATCGTTGATGATGAACTGCAGAGGCTTGTCATACCAGCGGTTGGCACCGTCGCCGTGCCAGTATTGATGAGCACGCTCCTCAAGAGTGACAGGTGCTGCGTGGTCGAGGCAAACCACAAAGGAGGCTGACTCGATAGCCTGAAGAGCATCCTTGTTTTTCGGGCTGGCCTTGAGCAGGATATCACGAGCGTCCGTCCAGATGTCTCGGTTCTCTGAGGTGAGTGTACCAACAGCAGGGACACGCTGGGCGACCTCATAGATGTGCTTGAACTGTTGCTCAAGCTCTGATGTGTTGAGCTGCTTTCCGTCGATCTCGTGCTGAATCTTGAAGAACTGGTTCTTGCGAATAACAACAATGTGCTTGTTCTCCTCGGCTGAGAACTTGACAGGATGATCGGCGGGCTTGGCTGCAACTCGAGAGGCATTGAACATCCACTGGTAGCTGTCCATGCAAATGGGCAGCTTCTTCATGTACTCTGGCTCAAGAGTACCGGCGTCGACCTGCTTCTTGAACTCAAGGACTGATGTTGTAATCGCAGCGGCGCGCTTGGCTGGGTCTCGTCTTCGGCGGTCGTCTCGGTGGGAATAGAAGTAGCTAACGTAAGGAACAACTGGATCGCGGTAGGAGAGGTAGGCGGCATCATTCCACCACTCATAGATCCAGTTCTTCGTCTTTGGATCCTCACGCTTGGCCACGAGCTTTTCTTGCAGCTTTGATCCGACGCCGCCGGGACGCACAAACTCGTCAACGGCTTTCTTGCTGGCCTCGTACTCGCTAGTAGACAGGAGAGGGTGAAGCGTCTTCAGATAACGGCTGGCTGTCTCCTCGAGTGTCGGCACGGGCAATCGTGGAAGAGAGTCCTGCCATCGCAGCATTGGTCCCTTTGAGTGGTTCTCGACATAGCCTGGTTCGTGATCGCGTTAGTATACCAAATCGACTGCCAAGAATCGCATGGGGACTGCTCCTACTTGAAGAGGATGAGGAACTGTTGGCTCGCTTGGTGGGAGCCATGCTGAGAGTCTGCGCCTAAATTCGATATGTTAAAAATTTGATAAGCTAGAAGAAAAAGTCTCGTTGATATATGGGATAGACCGAGGTAAAGTAGCGATCCGGATTTTAAGTGAACGACCCATGCTCGTCTGGGAAACAAGACGGAGCAGTCGATCACAAGCGAACAATGGGCCCCAGTCCCTGTCGCCCGCGAACTACTCACTCATGACTCGTCGTTTGTCCCTCATGACAAGACAGGACAGGACATCCAGCCAAGTGCGTTTGGGTTCTTTCAACCAATGCTCATCGACATGTGAAGATGACTGTAACAAGGACAAAGGCGCAATGTGAAGGGAAAGACAGTGCTCACTTACGGCGCGTATCTTGGTAAACTGACGGAAGCTGTTCCTAAAGGCGGGCGAGCGAGCTGAAGCCAACATGACGAGAAAAGAGATGCGAAGGCGACAGCCGGAAGGGTTGCGGTAGATATGTAGTATCAAGTTATGACGATACCGTCGGCTTTCTATATGAGAAGAGCAAGGGGGCCGGTTTCGCGCTTATTACTCTGGCCTCGGTTGAAGACGCGGCAATCTTTAGTTATAAAATGGAGACAATATTTACCAGTCCAGTTAGTCTTAGTAGTCTTGTACCTTAGAGTTGGTTGTAGTACGATGCCAATCAAGGGTCTGGATGCGTGTTAGGCTATCAAGTCGGAGATTTGCTTGTGACTGGGCGTGGAGACGTCATGGTCATGAGTTCCCCTCAAAAGCCTTGGGCCGAGGTACGAATATCTCCAGGGCCGACGGGACGGATGACAGGGGGAAGGAGGGTCCAGGGGGGACTGTGACAAGGTTGGTATCCAATCATATGCTGTAGATGGCCTCCAAAGCCCACTATCACCGAGGCAATCGTCAAGTTGAGCCTCGTCTGGGCTGGGGTTTGGGGGAAGGCACTAGGGAACTCATACTTTCTACAACACCAGCGATATATATGAAGACAAAATTATATAGCACTAGGCTTCTTCTTGCTTAATATCATGTCTAGTAAAAAATAATATGGACAAGTCCTGCTAGCAAAGCAATAGCTCAAATGCTCAACTACTAAGTAGGTGTAGTCTCAGCTTTTCAGGTTACTCCTACCCCAGTTTCTGGCATAGCTTGCTCGTGGGGAAGTGGAGAGCTTCACTTTGTCTCTGTTCTTGGTTCTGTTTCAAACCACATGAGTCTATTTTGGCTATCCTACCTAAAATTATATATACTACTAACCCAGTTGCTTCGACAGTACTGTACTAGTCTCATAGCTCCAAAGTATCTCCCTGTGACATAACATCTTGCCAGGCTAGAGCATCGACACTTCACTGCAACGACACCTGAAAAGAACTAGGAGACATGGCCATATAACTCTACAGACCACTCGAGGTAGGGTATGGTATTGCTCCTTCAAATATACATAATGGGCGTGTCCAAAATCTCCTGGTTACACAGGGGTGAATGGGTGATAAGTACCCGAGCTCATAGCCACTTGTTCCTGTAACCGCTGGCCCGAGACGGTTGTCCGAAGTCTGATCAGAACACCAACAAAAGGTCGTATATTCTACCGGGTGGCATATGCAACAAACTTCCCATTGTAATCACATCTCCTAGACAAGATCGAGACGTCAAATAAATGGTGTGAACTAATTTGATTATTCCAATTCGCCAATATCACAAACCATTGACTAATAAGTAAGATACAGCCAAGCAACAAGAACAAAACCAAGGCATCTATACCACGTAATAGTACACCCTTCCACAGCCGATTACATCGAATAGCATGTCTGTGTCAATGGCCAATTAACCACCAAAATGGCCTTCATAGTCCCCAGCTCAATCCACATTGGCGACTGAGACTGCTGCTATCGCTTCCTTATCCGTATCATTTGTGCCGATCACTAGTGTGAGACGCAAACCGTTGGAGAAGCATCAAGTCGTCGGGTAGTACCACTCGAAAGACGTCTATTCCTCGCACCCACCAGGCGCCGTAACTTTGAACCCAAATATTCCCCATGCTTCATTATCCTCAAGACAATCTTATTTTGTTAACCCCGAGTTTAAACGTTTATGCTTCGTAGCTCTTGATCTGACCATCACTGCTGGGTGGGGGGACTGCTGATGCACCAGGAGCAGCCTGGAAGCTTAATCGATCACCGTCATTCATGGCATCCTGAGCAAGTCGCATGCCCTGTTCACCCCCAACAGCTGCCGCGTTTTTTAGACCCTCCTGGACCTCTCGGACTCTTCGTCGGAATGTCAATCGATCCAAGAACAGTTCCTGTCTGGCCCGTTCAAGCTCTCGTCGCTCTGCACGGAGAACCTCCTCCATCTCGTCAAAGTACTTGAGCTTGAGTTCTAGCTTCTGCAGTGTTACGTTCGAGGCTGCAGAGACCAAGCGTGTCATTTCACGCTCCTCATGTGATGCAAATCCTGCCGCCCGAGCGCCTATCGAAGCCAGGGGAATGGAAGCCAGTGCATTGGTCTTCGTCGTTGTGGTTGTCGTGGTGGTTGTCGTGGTGGTTTCTTGTCGAAGGTCGATGTCCATGGAGTCGCTCTTGGCCTTGCTGTCGCCATTAGACTGAGACTCATCATCGGCCTTGTCACCATCCAGCTGCTTACGAAGCTTGCGCTTGAGCTCCTCGGCGGACTTATTGGCGGCCGCCGCCGTGCTGGCAGGGTCTGCCAGGCTAGCAAGGAAACCAACAACAGACATAACCGGGTTATCGACTTGGCTGAAGGGAAGCTGTCCTTGTTGTGGGCCAAGCATGGACAAGCCAGTGGGTGCGTTGATAGGAGCTTCGGAATCCAGGTACTTCTCTTCAATATCCAGTTGCAGGAATTGAAGCACGCACTCTTCTCGTGTACGCGTACCAACGTGCTCAGCAATCTCACCCCAGTCATCATCAAATCGTTCGAGACCCTCAAGAAGTCGAAGAATCTCGGCATCTGTCCAGGGCGCATCGCGATCAAGAGTTGATGTATAAGTAGGGTTTTCCATCTTTACATACATGCTGCTGTTGTGGTTTGCAGGCAGACGGCCTTCGGTGAAGCAGTTGGGGCAGAGATCGTACTTGGCCTTCGGGTTGGCGTCGGTGTGGTTACTGTGGTAGTATATACGAGTGCAGTCATTGCCGCACTGGTGACAATGCACCTTGGCAATAGGGGCCTTGGTGGCATCCTCGGCACCAGGAATGCCGTTGGTGGTTGGGGTTTCACCGTTTGTCTTGCCCTCAGTTTTGCTGATGAGAGAGCTTTTGGCATTGGCCTCGTAGATGTTTCGTCCAATTTCGAGATTCTGCTCTGCTTTGGCCGGAGTGGCCGCAGCAGCCTTTTGGTCAGTGTCTTGGCTCTTCTTGCCCTCCAGAACCACAGGGTCAGCTGAAGGCTGCCACGCCTGAAGACCTCGAGGGGTGTCGCAAATGATCTTGAAGTGGCCAGTAAAAGGCGGTCCAACATGCGAGGGGCGCTGGTCGGCGTCGACCTGTACAGTGTTAACAAGTGCAAGCAATGTGAAAACAAGCAACTTACCTGATAGTTGATCAAGCCCCATTGTTCCAAAAAGGCGTGAACACGCATGATGGCACAGACATCACCAGCCAGGTTCCTTCGGCAGGCTGTGACTGTCAAGTACTCAACGGGGTTGAGACGATATGTGTTGATCATAAAGTCACGGTAGTCCTTGTAGACAGCTGGCGTTTTGCTTCGGTTTCGGTTGTTGAAGAATTCAGCCATGGCCTTGCGTTCGATTTCGTGAATAGCGTTCATATCGAACCAAGTGCTGTAGCTCGGTAGGACAATCGCGTGGGTTTGCGTCATGAGATGTTCACGAGCAGCGGACTCGACCACCTCCTTCGTCTTGGTTTCTTGACCGTCGGTACCAGCGGCTCCATCCTCCTTGGGCTTGGTTTCATCAGACGGCGCATCGTTCATTTCTTCATCGCCGCGAGCTAAAAGTATCAGCAAAGCGAGCATAAAATTTCAAAAGGTTCAATTACCAGGCGCAGGAGTTGTGCTGTCCTGCTTAATGGTTGCATCAAGACCTAGCCCCTCGGACATCTGGATATCTATATCCCATGAGCATTTTGTTTAATGAAAAGATAATTCACAATGCGCACATACCTTCATTATCACCAGCACCCGAATCGGCTTGCAGAGGAGGCTGGGCGAGGATTGGGTTGCTGTTGGGCGATGCGCCGTTGCCCGGCGAGCCATAGGTCGCACTGTCATCCATCTTGGTGGCGGCGGGCGATGGTTTACAAAAGGCGACAAGTCAATCGGAGGCGCGCGACGGAGACAATGCGCGACTGAGCGGAAGGAGTTATCGCGATTTCAACGGATGATTGTTCGGATGTCGTCGTAGATTCAATGCCACTAGCGTCGTGATGTTGATGGAGTCTGGCGATGAAATGGGTCGCGTCTTGGAGAAATTTTGGCGCGAACTGACTGGCTTCAGCTTCGTGACCATCTCGACGCGCAGGTCCAGGGGGGAAGGTGTAGCATCACGTGATATTGTATTAGCTAATCAGAGTGGATGTTACATGCAAAGCTCAGATATCACATTCGTTGATTAGAAGCTACCTATCAAAAGAAGTTGACTGTAACTACTCTAATACAGAAACCAATTTGAATAAGATCTCTCAGTCTTTAGGTTTCATTTACCATTGGTGACTGCAGTAAAGATAAGAATAAAAACCGACAGGCGTATCACAATCACTAGACAAAGAGTATATGCAGGCTCAAACATGGAGACATGCAATATGGGAGAGAGAATAAGAAGATTCAAGATTAAAACGTCACTTTATTGCAACCGTTTGCAGGAAAATAAACGTTACTCCCCTTGCTTAGGTAGCAGTCGAAGCAATAGAGTACAAGTCAAAGCCGTCATGTGATGCAACTTGAGCCGGTTCGGCAGTCGAATCCACATGCCGTCAGTTCCCGGTCAATGACCGATGGCGGCGTTGAATTACTCGGCCACGACCTCGGCCCGCTAACAACCGTCGCCGACTTCACCTGGGCTACATCATCCTCCTACTCCTCGAGCGGACTGTTGGTTTGTCAACCTACAAATCAATCACGACTCCACGATGCTCCCGAACGCGAAGCGAGTTTTGGCAAAGCAGGCCACTGGCCTCATGGCGCGCGCGCACGCCTACAGCTTGGGCGCACAACGGCAGCGCCTGGTATCAACCTTGGCAGTTCTCGAGCAAAAGGATGGTGTGCTCAACCACAGCTCTCTAAGCGCCTTTACGGCTGCGAAGAAGCTTGGCGGAACGGTACACGGCTTCATCGCAGGTACTGGTGTCAAGTCTGTCGCTCAAGAAGTTGCCAAGGCTGAGGGCGTTGAAAAGATTATCGCTGTCGAAAATGCTGCATACGAAAAGGTCCGTTATGGATTGATTGGCCTCGATAACACCAACACAATACTAACTTTCAACAAAGGGTTTGCCCGAGACTTTTGCCCCTCTTTTGGTTGAGAACATCAAGAAAGGCGGTTATACGCATGTTATTGCCGGTCACACTGCGTTCGGCAAGAATGTCATGCCTCGAGTTGCTGCACTCCTCGACTCCCAGCAGATCTCCGATATCACAGCTATTGAGAGCGAGAATGTCTTCGTCCGACCGATCTATGCTGGAAACGCAATCGCCACAGTTGAGTCATCAGACTCTGTCAAGATTGTTACAATTCGAGGAACTGCCTTTGCTTCTGTTCCACTTGAAGGAGGCTCTGCTGCCGTTGAGGATGGTGTTGATTCTAAGCCAGAGTCACCTACCGAGTGGGTGTCGGAGGACCTAGCCAAGTCCGACCGCCCTGATCTCTCCACAGCCTCTCGAGTTGTGTCGGGCGGCCGTGGTCTCAAGTCCAAGGAGGACTTTGACAAGATCATGCTGCCTCTTGCCGACGCCCTCGGTGCTGCCGTTGGTGCGTCGCGCGCTGCCGTTGACAGTGGATATGCCGACAACAGTCTGCAGGTGGGTCAAACAGGCAAGGTGATTGCTCCTGAGCTATACATGGCCGTAGGTATTTCGGGCGCTATCCAACATCTTGCGGGTATGAAGGACAGCAAGGTCATCGCCGCCATTAACAAGGACGCCGATGCCCCCATTTTCCAAGTTGCCGATGTCGGTCTGGTTGGTGATTTGTTTGAAAAGGTACCAGAGCTCACTGAGAAGGTCAAGAGCTCATAGGTGTCTATAATGTACATAGTATAGAGTACAAAATGATGTAATATACAAACAGTTAAAGGTTCCTCTATGCGTTAGTCAAGGACCGCTAGCATGTCCTCTGTTCTTGTGAACTTTTCTCTCTCTTTCCCAATCTTTTGCCCACGCTCTCGTTCCGCGCGGTCAATCTTTCGCCAGTCGTCCCACTCAACAGCTCGACATGTCGTTGGGCCAGCGTCCTGTCGTAAGCCCTCCCATCCAGTCACGTTACCATTACCCGAGGTGTTAAGGAATTGACCTCCTGAGAGCCAGTCATGAACGATCGCATCACCTGTCGTGAATGCATCTTGCATCGTCGATGCAATAACTCCAGTTGGACCATTCTTAACCCAGCCGGCGCAGTAGACTCCAGGGACCTTTTCGTTGTGAGCGCCTCCGGCATGCGCATCTGAAACCATCCTTGTCACTCTGCCGAGGCCATCGTTGTCGACAATTCCTCGCCGATCATCAAATTGGATGCCAATCTCAGAAAACCCAGGCAGGGCGATTGACTTGTATCCCACGGAGCGGAAAACAACATCAGATGGCAATAGTGCAGTCTTCCCTGTGGCTTTGACTGCCGACTTCGGGTCAAAGGGCGATGCGAGTTCTGTAATGTCGAACTCGGTGCTGGCGACTTTGGATGGATCGTTCTGGTTCCCGAGGAAATTTTTCGGTGAAAGACAGCTATGAAGAGACCATGTTTTAGAAACAACGTCATGAGGGGCTGGTGAACCCTTGACCAGCACTTCCATCAGTCTCTTTGAGGCACGTGGTAAAGTCTTGATATTCTCAGGGATCAAGGACCTATTAAGAGGCAAGAATGCGACTTCTTTGAGATTCATCAGTTCTCGTACTTCCTTGATGGTGAATGAAGCCTAAACAATTATTATTAATATCGTATACAGGCTTATTGGCGATGAAAGACCATACCTGCATTGGCCCCCTTCTCCCAACGACATGAACTCTCTTGATCCGGCTTCTAGATAGGGCTTCCAGTGCCTTTTCCGTAATGTCTGTTTTCCTCAGAACGTCAACGTCCTCTAAAAGCATTCTTGCGACATCAAGCGCAACATTTCCTTGGCCGATAACAACGGCTTCTTCAGCTTGTGTTAAATCAATGTTAAGACCAGAGCATCCAGGTAGGCCATTGTACCAGCCCACGACCTCTCGTGCTGAGTGAATATTGCTGAGGGTTGACTCGCCAGGGATTCCCAGCTTTTTGTCCTCAGAAGCGCCGTATGCGAAAAGAACAGCATCATAGTGTCTCATCAAGTTTTGAAGCTCTATCGTACAGTGCTCAGAAGAATGGCCTGGAAGACCAATAGAGACGTTTCCGACAAACGAGAAGTTGGGCTGTGATGCAATCTCGTCAAACTTGTCCTGACAATTCTGCGTGGTGGTGTAAGTCACTTGGAGGCATATTATATATCATGTTCTATAGGGTAACCACCAACCTTGACCTCAGGATGATCAGGAGCAACGCCATGACGAACTAAACCGAATGGCACTGGAAGACTCTCATACATGTCTACTTTCACTCCCGGCACTTTCCCCATCACTCGATAGGCGGTATAGAATCCGGCCGGGCCAGAGCCTACTACGGCCATCCGAAATGGTGCATCCGGGGATCTCGGGCTAAAACGAGCCGTTGACGAGGAGAATTGTCGCTGGGGAGAGACCAGCCGGAATGAGTAGCGGAGCGCTTCAAGGCGACCCGAGCGTCGCACTATCGAGGGAACCATTTCCAATGAGGATGTGACGAGGTAGAGACAGAGATACCATGTAAGAGACAAACCAATGAGTGACTGAGAAGTGACTCTTAAACTCGGCGTTGGTAAGTTAGTACTAAACAGACACTAAAACACAGAGAAGACTGGGTCTGCCTATCGCAGCTGAACAGACATTGGCCGTTACAGGGCTTGGCCTCTGAAGCGTCAGGATGCAGTGGCCCTGTTGCTGTGTCAACACGGCCCGCCCCCAGCATTCCTGAATGTACACATTTCGTCAGAGACACTGGACCCGATAAAGGTGCCCAGGCCTGGATGCAAGCGACGATATTGGGTGATTGCTCTCGTTCTAGTTCTCAGACATAGACTAGACCCTCCCTCCTTCTCAGCTGTAAATATCTCGGGTAACAATCGCATTCTTTTTTGACGACTCGTCTATCGCAAACCCTGCCTTTCCTTCATTCCAACAACCAAACGAGCAATTGGATCGTCATTCTCATTCATTTCACTTCAGTTTGCATTTGCTTTTGCGCAACCCTCAGCGCAACGCGCTGCGACAATTCGCACAAATGCCTCCGTCGCAAGCGCCCTTTCTTTACAGCGCAGTCCACAGCGACTCGCGCTTCCCAGAGCCCAAGTTTGATCCCAAAGCTGTTACGAGAGCAAGCTGGACACCTCCCTCGCCACGAAAGAAGCAGAATGGACCTCTTGTCTCATTCAATACGCATCCTGAGTAAGTGCAGGCGCAATGCCGAAGAAATTATGACCAATGCTGACCTCTTATCTCTCAGTATGCATGAGGTTCTCACCTACAGAACCAATGAATATGCTTCTATGAGTCCACGCAGCAAGAGCTTCATCAAGTGGCTTCGACATGGCCAGCTCGGACTGCGTGTCCTGCAACTTGTTGCGGCTCTTGGTTTGCTCGCTTTAATGCTTCTCATCGACAAGGTGCCGACCTTGGAGGGCTGGGTCATGAGGATTACGGTAAGACCTTTCCATCTCATAGTCGCTTGGCGTAACTAACACGTACAAACAGCCTGGCGTTGTGGCGGCGCACTGCATCTACGGCATCTACCATCTTTCCCGTGATGCTGCAGGACGCTCCCCTGCCTCTTCCGCGTCTTATCAACTCTTTAGCGGTGTCACTGACATTGGTGTTGCGCCTCTCTACGCCTTTGGAGCCATGACAGTGCGTACCAAGAGTGAAGTATGGACTACCCGACTATCGGACCAAGCTCTGATGGACACCTTCAAGCCTGTCCTCTTCTACATATTTGTCTCTGCAGGTGGCCTTCATCTCATCAGCTTGGCCATTGCAGGCTGGTTGGGCTTTATGTTCCGTAAGATCAGCTTGATGCCTCCTGACATGAATCCTCTCGAGAGCCATTTGACTGCTCGACCTAAGCACAAGAGAAACAAGTCATCCGTCATGACCGCCAGCACTTTTGACAGTGATCATCGTGTTTCATCGCCTCGCAGCGCACGCCGAGAATCTCTTGTTCCACAAGAAGGTATTCACGACGGCATTGAAGCACCACGTGTAATTCCATTCAGTCACACCCGCAATGGATCCAGTACAACAGTCGGTACCAGAGACTCTCGAAGCAGATACCCACCAAGCCCCCAGCAGCAAAGACCTCCCACGACTCCTCGCCGCGAGCGTCGCGATTCTGTCACATCAAGGACCACGCGCACTTCAGCTACCCGCTCGGTCTACTACGATGCGTACAGTGAGATCCCTCTTGATGAGCAGTCCACATCTCGTCCATCAAGCAGCTACAACAAATACAACCAGCCTCGCCCAGCCAAGTTCACGGAGACTTGGAAGCCTACTGACTCGCTCATCTCCCGAACAAACCAGCGTAACCGAGAAATGGAAGCAGCCAAGACGAGTGCAGCCAACCGCCAGAACAAGTCGTATGAAGCCTTGACTCAACGGTACATTCACGATGACTCTGATTCCGAATACGGCGATGAGAACAACCAGCATTATGACCTGGGCGTTGATGGAGAAGACCTCCGACCTCATCCCCTTCGTCTGAACCCTCCATCCGAGAAGCGAGAACGCGCCTCCCCTCCTCGAACCAAGACGCCCTACTTCCCATTCAAAGATTCCTTGACGGATATCAGCTCTAACGCAAGACGTGTGAGCGCAAGTAGGGATATTGCCGATGAGAAGCCAGCTTTCACCCCTCAAAACCGACAAAGCTCCATTCAACCCGAGTCTGCCTTCTATGCCAGGTCATACGGCGAACTCACGACTGGAAACTCTCCTGTCATGGTTGGTTCCGACAGCCGCAAGGTTTCGACAGGCAATGACTACAACCAACACGCCTCGCCGGCATACGGGCGTCGTAATGTCAGTGGAAAGATGGTGGAGGAGGGAAGGGCGGCGGGAAACAAGTTCTCATTTCTTGATGGACGCAATCCGCTCGCAGAGAGAAGATGAGAGTTTTTGAGTTTTCATATTTGGGAATGCATTGTTGAATGTGTAATTGTTGAACGATCTTGACGGGACAGGGTATACCAATTGGGAGGAACGGCGTGATTAAGGATCTTATGTAGTTTAGGTAATTCTGATGTTTTGATAATACAAAAGTCTCTAATTGTACGCAACCAGTCTATCCTGTGCTATTATTTACCGTCCATGTATGCCTTCCAGGAGACCGAAGAGCTCTGTAGGCCGTCGTCCCCCCATCCCTTCGAATCCCACGAGTCTAGTCGACACAAATGTCTCATTGTAGGACGGCCGTGAGGGCAATTCCAAGGCTTGTCCAACTCTGCCATGTGCCGTACCAACGTCTCCATCTGTCCGTGTGTTAAAGCCTTACCAATCATTACACTACTCCGGCATGCTCTTGACGCAAACATCTTCCTGACCTTGGATGGGCGAGGGATGTGTTTCGACTCTGATGATTCTTCACCAAGCAATGCTATGAGCTCCTCAAAGTCTGCGAGCGAGAAGGTGACCTCGCGGCTCATGGGAAGTGCCAGCACTTCGCAACGTGAGCCCACGGGCTCATCTCCACTCATGTCAACATGTACTTTAAACCCATTGGCTTCGATTGCCGGTATGTTTTGTAGGATGATCTCTTCCTCAAGAGCTGTCAACTCGAGCCTCTTCGGGTGAACCAACCGCTGAGACTGTACAGTTTGGACCTCCTGCAATCTCTCAAAGTTGTACTTTTCGTCCGTTGCATGCTGGTCGATGATAAACAGTTCATCGTTGTCAGCGGCCTCGAGCTCTTCGCCCGATCTCATACTCGCTGGACGGCTTGCAATGATAAAGCCCATATTAAACTGGCCCGCTATTCTCATTCTCAAAAAGTCTTTGCGAGCTATGGTGAGAGACAGCTTGTCTTCCGCGTTGGCAGCAGCAAGATCTGCCACCTCATCCTCACCAGCCTGAATGTCTCTATCCGAGGGAAGACCATCTGCCCATAAGCTCAACTCTGATTTTATGAGGCTCTCACTCGTCTGTAAGGTCTGGAGGAGCTGAGCGGTAGATTCCTTCTTTCGTACGCTAGACTTGGAAGCCCGAATCCTGTTCTCCATCAGGGTAGTATCGCCCGTTGTTGGGGAAGGAGAACTGTCCGATGAAACATCCTGTGACATTGGTTCTTCCGTTGCCTGATCGTCAGGTCGTAGCACAGTTACTTCAGAGTCAATGTTTTGGTCCTTTCCCGTATCACTGGCAGAAATGTCACTGCCTGATTTTTCGCCATCGGATTCAGAGTCTATCGGGTCATCAGGCACCTCGGCGCCCGGTTCCTTGAAGGGTGACTTTTCCGTGTTTGTCGTTCTACGCCCAGCGGTAAATCTTTGCGTCAAGCTACTCCCGAAAGAAGGTTTTGGATCGTCAACCTCCATATCGTCGTCACCTGATTGTCCGTCTTCGTCGTCAGTAGAATTTGCAGCCTTTTCTACTATTTCATCTCCTATGATGACAGTGGTCTCTGGTATAGTCGTGGCTCGAGACGGTTTACTCGGACTAGTATGTGTATTATCGGGTTGCCCTCGTCTCAAAGGTGTCGTGGCAGGAATCTGGGGTTCTCTCTCAGCCAAAATAGAAGGAATAATTGGTACGGCAGAAGTACTGTCTTTAATGACAGAATTCGCTTTGGGTTGTTTGTTGAAATCTCGGACAGGTAGTGACTTTTTAACATTATTTTCATCGGGTTCCGATGATGGCGAGGGACTCCTGACAAATAGGCTCGGCTCCCTTCGTACAGCAGAATGGGTTGCATCTTCTGCATTCGACACTTTGTAGCCTCGGCTTTCTGTTCGCTTGGTTGACCCCCTCTCAACCCACCCACTTATCAGATTTTGACTGCTGGCGTTTATTTCCAACGACCTTGAACTGCCAACTCTTCTTGCAGTACCAGAAAGTATCCTTGACGGCGGCGTGTCTTCATTGCTGGCCTCGTCATCCGATCCTCGATGTGAATGGGAATTATCAGGGGCCTTTTTAGGAGTGACATGTGGGGGTTTGAAAGGTGTATTGGCACTTGGTGTCGTCTCAGTGCGACTCTTAAATGGCATTAGTTGAGATGTAGGGACTTGGTAGTCTTGCGAATCGAAAAGATCCGTGAGTGCAGCACGCAAATTATCGAGCAGTTGGTTTTGGTCATGTAACAATATACTTCTTTTGTCAGGACTGACATTGACATCGTACATGTGTGTATCGAGCTGAATATCAGCTAGGATGAAAGGAGTTTGTGTGTTGTTGTAAGATTTATACACTTCGTTGAACGCTTTTGCGAACTGGGGTAAGCCACAAGGCCTACCGTTCACGAAGAACATTTGGCGATCTGGGGTTTGGCGCCCATCTCCATGAGAAGGTCGAGAAACATGACCCACAACACGGACTTCTTTGGATGTAGAATCATTGTCAGATCCAACTCGTAGAGCTGGACTAACAGTAGAAGGTTGCATCTCGAGACATAATTCGAGCGGTACCAGGACCGTCATGGTTTTTGCCCCAAAGATATTGATAATGTTTTCCCTCGTTGTAGGGTTACCTTTGGTTGAGAACATCTGTATTCTCTTTCCCTTTGAAGGCTGCTGAGAAACAGAGAACTTCATATTGGTTTGGATACAGGCATACTGGCCAAGGAGAGCGATCACCTTGTTCCATTCTCGTTTGATGTTACGTTCAAGCTCACGACGTCGTACAGGTAAGTTGTGAAACAGGCGCTCAACAGAGACGGTGGTACCTTTTGAGGCTGCAACAACAGCTGTCCCGCTTAGCTTCCCAGATGGCTCGAAGCTGAGCTTGCTCCCCTTAGGAACCTCGCCTTGTTGACAAGTCGTGATGCTAACAGTGGACAGAGCACATAAGGAAGCAAGAGCTTCACCGCGGAATCCAAACGTCTCCAATGTGGCTATATCGGAGTATGATGAGAGCTTTGACGTGTGGTGCTTGAGAGCCACAGAGGGGTAGTTGTCAGGGGCAATACCAGATCCATTGTCAGCGACCTCGATGAGATCAAGTCCTTGATTCTTGAAGCGAACATCTGATTAAGAAATATTTAGTATAGTTCGATAGTAGATTCCGGTGATTGGTCGAGCCAAGTATCGGCATGCCTACCTATGCTTGTTGCGCCAGAATCAACGCTGTTCTCGACCAGTTCTTTAACAACAGAGCAAAGATCAACGATGACTTGCCCGGACTGTATTTGATGAACCTGTCCAAGTTAGTTATGAGATCCGATCAGGGTTTGATGGGAAGAATTACTGTGCGGCCATCAATCTGCTTTATAGTAGCCATACTTGTCGATTCACTTTTGGGACCGTGAATAAGCTACTCTGTACAGCACTGTGATTCAGAGCATCGAGACGTTGAAGAAGTAGTAATCTCAATATCATCTGAAAGTCGAATGGCGATAAGAGACGGCTGCCTGCATTAGTTATTGTAGGTTCGAAGTCGATTCATAAAGAGCGATGTGCCACATGCAGTGTTTACTTCATTTGCTGTTCAATATAAAGTGCTATCCATGCTGCGTTGCACGCTGGGAAGCTACTGCCGTAATACAACCTAGTGTTGGGGTGGACCCCAGCTAGGTAGGTAGATATGCACCTACGAAAGCTGGAAGGTTAGAATTTACAAGCTGAGGTGATGCAGTTATTGAATATGTGTTTAACGATTTTTGGAAGGAACTCTCATGCTGGACAATCAACTGCCTGTACCTGCCAGGTACTAAGGTAAGTAAGTGCCTTGAACATGGAAATAAATTAGTAGTACTCTAAAGTATAATTGTTATTAATATCACTGAAATTGTCATGAGATTCATGGGCCTCAATAATGAGTTTTATATATATTAATTGGCAAAACATAAGTACGTAGGTATCCATGAATGTCGTCTTTATCTCGTCATTTCTAGAGGTTGAAGGGAAAGGGCTGTCAGATAGAATTCGACCAACAAATGAGATGAAAGTAAAACCGACCTATGAAAGCTGTTGCTTGTACAGCGTGCGTGCATCGGAACGAACTTCATGGGCGGATCGCTGTTCAGCCCGAGCCTGCAGATCAAGGTCGACAGTGGATCAAAATCTGATACTTCTACTTCTTGTGATCTGCTGAGCAATCGTCTGAAACTCTCTTGACCATGCATATGCATGCCTTGACTATCCAAGTCCGAGAGTCAACCGTTGATGGATCAATGTCTCACGAAAACATCGGACGCTATGTGGACTTGACCACTAATACTACTGCACCTACTTTAACTACCTCCATAATAGCACGCACTGACTTCACCAAGAGATCAGCGTCGATTGTTGGTCACACATCCGATACACAAAGCATAACTATTAAGAGTTTTAGCTTTCGTTTCCAAGCTGTCGTCAGGCCAAGACGGAAGACACGCTTGAGGAGGCGCTACTCGTGCCCTAACAGGGAGCTAAGGAGAGAGAGGCGTGCGTTGACAACACAAGGCTGCTGTGGTATTGTAAGCCAGAACGCGTGAGCTGTCATGTATCTCAGCAAGGTGACGCGGCTGGGTCTTGGATATGGCTATAAACGCAGATCAATAAATTGGTGGCTGTTGAAATCTGCAGCACATGGCGTTGCACTAGAGACACCGTATGTATTAGGTATCGATGAGGTTGTTCGTTGTAGGTACTTTTCTGCACATAGCAGTTCATCCACTTGCTAATGCCTTTTGCATCTATCGGTTACCAGTAGCCAAGATGCTGCCCGGCAGCCCAGCCCGAGAACATGGATTGCAAACGAACGTTGGTCCATCCAAAACGTTTTTCGTCTTTCGTCTTTCTGCAATGAAATTAGTCCATGATATGGCTGCATGACATCCCTGCAACAATGGACGAAAAAGAGGATGCGCGATGGTGTAATCCCTGACAGTTTGGTTTTCTAGTTCAATTGTTGGGGATGTCTTGTTGTAAAAGCCCGGATAAAATCAAGTTTAATCACTGAATCGGGTGCCAGCAAATGGAGTCGAGATTTCTCCAATTCCTTGGTAGCCCAGTAAAGAGATGCTGCATGTGGCGCTTATCTGAAGCCAAGCCAGCCAGCCGCCCGCCTGATTTTACAAGTTTAACAGCCTACCAGCCTCATGGAGGGCCTAGGGAAAGTGCACCTAGCAAAGCCAAAAAAAAGGGGAGTCACTACTAACGCTAAAAGTGGCTCCGACTCGGCTGACAACCTAATGGGAGAAGCCATCGACATCCAATTTCCCACCCACATTCGTTGAATTCAAGTCAAGCGACCGACGTGACTGGGGAGTCAATTCGACATGCTGCATACATAGATTGCTGTTGTTGCGAATATCCATCGTTGGTCTAGTCATCCTCGCTCACTTTCGTTACTTATCGGTGCCGTTCGTTCGCTGAGGAGCGCCTCCGACGTATCCCAGCTGTTAAAACTACGGACAGTTACAACCCCCGGTTGCATCCGTCCCCATATTGTCTGTCGCAAACGGGTCTGTTCCTGCTACCGCCCGAGAGCCTCTTAATTACATTGCGTTGCTTTGCGTTGCGTTGCGTTGCGTTGCGTTGCGTTGCGTTGCGTTGCGTTGCGTTGCGTTGCGTTGTGTCGAGTCGTTGTCGCCGCGTTGCGCTGCGTCTTCGCAAACCCTGGCCAAATCAAAATCAAATCCCTGCTGGCATTTTCGTCCTGGTGGTCTCCAGAAGTCGTCCCAGTCCAGGCTAGTAGTATCGCACGCAGACAACGTCTGTTCTTGACCTCAATCTTAGCTTCAACCTCTTACTCCGCCGTGATCTGACCTCGCTCTCCCGATTCTGTCGCTCAGCTCGAAAATCGCCCTGATTCCAACTCGAGCTTGTCACCATTCCCATCTCCCTTGGCGTAGGCTCGCGGCGAGTCTGAACGTGCCTTCTCCATGAAGAGGCGCTCCTCCGGATCAGCCGATGATGGTGACGAATCCTCCCTCGAGTCTGATATTCCCGACCCCGATCCTAGATTGACGACGCGCACATCGCCCATACGAATTCGACGACCTAGCAGCCTCAATTGGAAACCCTCGAATGATCGCAATGGTAGAAACGGCCAAGCCAGAGACGATATTCAAACAGCGGCCGGCCTGAAACCAACTTCCCTTGCTGCGCCTTCAACCCCCGACATGGCCCTCGCCAGAACACCAACGCAGTCTCCTTCTCCGAATCGGCACACGCGTCGTCCACGATTCTCAATTGTCGTCTTGCTCGTTTCTGCGTTGGGGATTGCGCTCCTACTCGGCATTCTTCGGTCACTCGTGACCAGTCAACTGGATCCAAAGGGGTGCCGGATGTCCTATATGCGCCCATCGTACGTGCGCTTCACAGAATTCGATACCGAGCATACTCGCTTTGCAACCAAATATTCCTTATACCTTTACCGCGAACAAGGTATCGAGCCGGCAGACAAGGTTTGTGTCACCATTTCCCAGGCTGTAACGTGGATGTTAAATGCTGAACTTCTATGGTGATAGCTCCTCGGAATTCCTGTACTCTTCATCCCTGGAAACGCGGGAAGCTACAAGCAGGTCCGCCCCATAGCTGCAGAAGCAGCCAATTACTTCCACAACAGTCTTCGGGACGATCATGGCGCTCTCGATGCTGGCATCCGGAGCCTCGACTTCTTTACTGTGGATTTCAACGAAGACATTACGGCGTTCCACGGTCAGACCCTACTCGACCAAGCCGAATACCTGAACGAAGCTGTTCGCTACATCCTTTCGCTCTACTCCGATCCTCAGCGCGCCACGAGAGAAGATAATCTACCTGATCCTACATCGGTTATTGTTCTGGGGCACTCAATGGGTGGTGTCGTTGCGAGAGCTATGCTTGTGCAGCCCAACTACCAGACAAACTCGATCAACACCATCATCACCATGTCAGCACCGCATGCTCGCCCTCCCGTCACTTTTGATGGGCAGATAGTCCAAATCTACGACGAGATAAACGATTATTGGCGCCAGGCATACTCACAAAAATGGGCCAACAATAACCCTTTGTGGCACGTTACCTTGGTCTCAATTGCAGGTGGTAACCTGGACACGATTGTTCCATCGGATTATGCAAGTCTGGAGTCTCTGGTTCCGCCAACACATGGGTTTACCGTCTTCTCAACTGGTATACCAACTGTTTGGACGAGCATGGATCACCAGGCTATTCTTTGGTGTGACCAGTTCCGAAAAGTAATCACAAAAACACTCTACGACATTGTCGACGTTCATCGCGGGTCACAGACCAAACCACGGGCCGAACGAATGAAGACTTTCAAGAAACGCTTTTTGACAGGAATGGAACCAACGATGGAAAAGGACTTGCCTCTGAAAGAAGCAACGACTTTACTTACACTTAGCGACGATTCTGACTCCATTCTTCCGGCTGGACAGAGACTTGTCCTGAGTCAAACCGGCAAGCAGTCAAAGCCTCAAGCTCATCTACTTCCCATTCCACCACAAGTTTCACCCGAGGCCAGGCGTTTCACCGTTCTTACGGATGCACCTCTGGACGACGCTGGTGAGAACGGCAAATTGGAGGTCCTTTTCTGCAGTGTGTACCCCTTTCAATCTGGACAGGCCACTGCGCTTTACCCTTTCCAAATCGACCTCTCAGGAGATGGCAGTGGTTCGACAAGGCTTGCCTGTAAGAATGCAGCATCGGACCGTATTTTGCTTCCTGCGTCCACATCATCCTCCAAATATCCATTTTATCTCGACCGCGAGCGGGAGATCATTCCATTTTCTTACCTCCAATATGATCTTGGACAACTCTCTGACCATCAATTCGTGGCCATTGTCGAAAAGGTTGCCCCAAACTCTCCGAGCTTCCTGATCGCAGAGTTCAGTGATAAGTCTGCATATTCCAAACAGGAGAATCCTGGTCTCATGAAGCTGCTCGTTTCTGGAATTTCAATGGAACTCCCCTCCAGTCGCCCGATGTCTGTGGAAGTCAACATTCCTTCATTACAGTCAGCTCTTCTCGCCTACAAGCTCGACATTGCGTACCCTCAGTGCGAAACAAACAAGGCTCTCTTCAGCCCCTTGGTTCGACAATACCTTGATCAACCGTATGAGTCCAAATACTTCGTCAATGCTCAATCTGCCGATATTAGTCTTCATGGTGTTGCCCCTTACTTGCCACCTGTCTTGGGGTCCGGGGCCGAGAAGGGCCTCACTTTTCAATTCTGGACTGATCCTTCCTGCGACTCCAACCTCATTATCAACATCAAGCCTGACTTCTGGGGCAGCCTTGGAAAATTGTACATGAGGTATCGAACTGTCTTCGCCGCCTTTCCTATGTTAACTGTGGCGCTTGTGTTACGCAAGCAGTTCCGTGTCTACGACAATTCGGGGGTTTTCATTTCATTCTCACAAAGCTTAGACCTGTGCTTACGGCAATCAATACCTTTGCTTCTGCTGTCATTGACACTCCTCTCGATGTCATTAGAGGGCGTGCCGGTAACCTGGCTTGGTAGATTTTTCAACCAGGCCCACACGGATCCTTTGAGTGTTGACTTCCACCGCCATGATATACTCATTGGAACGGATGATCCCTTCTTCTGGTTTCTTGTACCCCTCATTGGAATTGTTTGTATTGGAGTTTGTGCTGTGGTTCACTACATGACAAAGGCACTTACGCATGTTCTCGGCCTCATCTATTGGGCAGTTACCTCATTTTCTCTGCTGGGGTCAACAGATGATGAAAGGTTGATCAGTTCACCTGCACTTGTACCATGGACCAACAAGAGACGCATGATCACCATAGCCGTCCTCCTATTTCTTGTGTGGACGTTTATTCCTTACCAGTTTGCGTACCTGGTGGCATGCCTGGTGCAGCTCTTCACCGTGGTCCGGGCTCTGCGCATCAACGCCACGGTCCCTTCGGACACTAATTCGAACTACTACCATTACGCGCACTCTGTTTTGCTGTTAATGCTTTGGATCCTTCCCATTAATCTACCTATTCTGGCGGTTTGGATCCGAAACTTGGCAGTGCATTGGCTCACGCCATTCTCCTCACATCATAATGTTCTGTCAATAACGCCGTTCATTCTGCTCGTGGGGAACCTGACAACTGGAAAGATGGTACCTCGTGTCGGCCGGGTCTTGGGCTATGTCACCAGTCTGCTTCTGTTTGCCACTGCTCTTTATGCCGCCATGTATGGCATTTCTCATGCGTATATGCTTCACCATTTGGTGAACATCATCGCTGCTTGGCTGGTTGTATTGCATTCAACCGACGACCACGTCTTGAGTGGACTGAGTGCGATATTGCACGACAGTAGCACAAGTGAGGATATGACAAAGACGAAGGCTTCAATGTGAGGCCCAAAATCAAAGTGTTGTCATGGATACCCCTTTGTATTGTTTACTGGCTTTTTGTGTTTATGGCAACGCAGCCATTCACAACTGGCATGGCAGTGCACATTCATCTGGCAAACAAAGACTTTGTTACGAACTTGGGAGTGGTTATTTTTCTCGACTTTCAGCGCGGGCTTGCCCAGTAATACCTATTTATTTTTGCATGGCTCTGGAACCAACGTTTTTCAGCATCTGAAACCGGATCACGTTGCTCGCCTCTTGAAGGCGCCAGTCCACGACTTTAGCATTTCTCGGCGTTTTATGGGCAGATGGCATGATGAGGGAATCCTGTAGAAGGCTGGCTTATCTGTATAGAGTTCAAATGTTTGTGTTTTACATTGAACTTGGCAGTTCTAGCAATGGTATACTATACGGCTGGATGGATATTCTCATGTCGCACTTTGTTATTTGGCGATTATGCCATCCGGTATTGGTTATGAAACGAGAGACGGGACAGCAATTAATTGGCATATAATAACAAATTAGACCTTTATGATAATTACTTAACCATGCTGAGTGCCCATTGTAAAATACTAGTTCGTATTTGTCTATGACCCCAATTCTAACTTGAACACCAAAATATCTATACAAAACGCCATCAATGGAGGTCAGTGCCGTGCCCGGCTCGTCTTCAAACATATTCTAAACTTCTAGTTTTATGGCTTCAGTGCCAGTGTACTCTTAGTCCTCCTCATGTCCCTTGTTCATTGCCCTTTGGTGCTTCGCATGTCGATGGCGAATCGCCCAGAGGGTGATGCCTGTTCCAGCGCAGCATGACAATAATGTGACCCAATAGGCAGAACGGTAGCATTGAAGACCGTCTAAGCAGGACAGCTCGCCGTTTTTACCTACTACACTATGTGCGTCGTAAATTTTACCATAAAATAGGTTGAAAATGTTGGACGAGAAAACAGGAGCCATGGTGATGAAGCCCCAATTCTGGCTCAGTCCCCCAACACCAAAGGTTTCGGCGACAAGAGAGGGGGAGACGCCAAAGAGGAAGCCATAGGCCAAGCCGGACGGGCCTGAGACCAGCCCAAGCCAGTGCGGGTTTTCGACGTTCAACGCGCACACCTGGGCAAAGATGAAGATGATGCAGGCGGCAACAAGACACCAGAGCCTACTGGCGTGAAGTTTGTTGACCAAGAAATCTGAGCCGACACCTAGAAGGACTGTAAGACACTTGTGTAGTAAGCAGATACCATGATTTGACTCACCACTTGATAGTCGGCCGAGGAAACTACAAATAGACAATGCTGAAACATGCATTTGCTGGCGATGTACAAGAGCATCGTCGGTCACATTCTTGTCGTAATGCTTCCAAAGAGCCTTGGCGTCGTTTCCAATATTGCTTGAGAAATTGTCAGCTGAGTGTTCTCCAAAGACTGGATAGGTTAGAGGCCAATCATACTTGATGGTCATGAGACCCACGCCAGCCAAAATGCCCATGATGATAAAGAGATGCCAAAAGCTGACGCTGCGCAAGAGGGCGAGACCTCGAATGTCTAGAGGGTGAGATCCATCGCTATTAATATAATTATTTCCAAGAAGGGGTTGATCGGTTCGTGATGAGGGACGAGAAATCAGGGGTGACCTCTCGCCAACCTCTAGGTCTTCCGGATTCTCGGGGGCGACCACAAGGCCGAATTCAGGCGCGAGTGGAGTTCCAAGAGAGCCCGTCGAATCCGGGGCGGCGGCAGATGAGGATGCTACAGCAGGAGTGTACGAGTTCCTACTGGCGCAGGTGCTATTACTACTGGAATTAGTTAACATACCGGGTTCATTGTCCATTCGAGAGGAGCGGAAGGGTTTCGGCTCCTCTGAAGATCCAGGTCGGAATTGCTGAGATGATGATGATGGGTCGCTCTGTGTGTCGTCCGATGCCGGTACGGCCTCATACTCGGGCTGGTCGTGGTATACTTTCAGGAAGAAGAAGCTGCCAAAGGTAAGGCCAGATGTGCCCCAAGCGAGAAGCTCAAGGAAGGCGCTGGGATTACCGGGGAAGAAGACAGCACCGACGAAAGAGAAGAAGAAGGCACTCAAGCCAAAGGCAGCTAAAGGGAAAGCTGTGGCCGTTCCACGGGTCTTGGGCCAGTTGAGAGCAGACGTCTTGACTGAAGCAGCGAATGCCATACAACTGCCCAGGCCAGTCATGTAGGAGAAGACACACATTAGAATCACGGATCCAGAGCCACGATGGTAGGCTTGGTGAAGCGGAAAGTAACCAAGGAGCATGAGGACAGCGCCGGCAAGGACGGCAGGCCGCGGGCCTCGAGAGTCAATAAAGGCACCTATGGGCATACCCAGGGTGTACATGCCCAGGTTACCACATAGACCGATCAAGTTGCTCTCTGTGGAGGATAACTTTAGTCGTTCCGCGAACTGCGGAGCCCAAGCCGAGTAGACATACTTGTTGGTGTTAGAACAGTTGTAACGCATGTATACGAAGCTCAAGGAAGACCAACATTGGTACCGCATGCTAGGGACATCACAGTTGCAGCGATACTAGCGACGATACGCGCCTGAAAAAGGCGATTTTGCTGGTCTTGATGCATGGTGATTGTTGCATGCAAAGCAATAAGGAGGAGTTTGAGAAAAGCTGAACAAGTATCAAAGGGAGGGGATACGCTTCTGTAAAGTCAAAGTCAACATTTAACTAGTGAGGGCAATGCTAACGCAATAGGACAAGATTGACAAGAGTCAAGGGAGATAGATAAGTAAGTTGATAGGGACGAGATAGGAGAGGTCTGGGGCGAGCTATAAGATAAAGAATGGTTGGAACAAGTGTGGCCGGCGGTAGGCGATACAAAAGTACAGACAAAGGGGACAGGAGACTGGGTTCCAATTAGCTATCGGATACGAAATGACTGATACTGATGAGAAGGGGATCTCGTGGAGGTTGATAGTGATACATTCTCCATGGGAATGCATAAGCCGAACGCGGAGAATGTCCCGAGACTGGGGAACTAGGCCTTGTGATTAGTGCACTGTCCAGGTCATCCTTCAGGGCCGGGCATGCTGAGACGGACGGACAGACAGCCACATATCTCGTCGACTCCGCTCTTCGGGCCTAGGCGGTTCCTGTTGGCGACGTAATCTCACGTGGCCATGCCTGATCCTCATTCTTCCATCTTCAACCAACGCCCCCCAGGATAATTATCCATTTATCATTCAAGGCAACTGCATTGTCAGTCGGTCTTCGACTCAACCTGCGCTGGAAAACGCAGAGAAACTCTTCATAACACCAAAACCCCCATCCGATAAAAACTCTTCGCGAACGAGCTTCGTAACGCGCTGTCGCAATGGGCGCTCTTTTGTCTCTACCGCTTCTTGCGGTACCCAGCGTCGGTACTGTACGTCAGCAACTCTCTTTTAACTTCGATTAACGAAGCTGACCCTGGTCTTGTTTAGATTGTATCCTTCGCTGCTAGCTGCTGCGGTGCTGCGACCTGTTCCATGGTCTGCAGTGCCTGTGGCAAGTGCGGCAATAGTGTCGCAACCCGTATCGCATATGCGCTCCTTCTCCTCGTGAATTCGATTATAGCTTGGATAATGCTCACGCCATGGGCAATCAAAAAGCTTCAGAAACTCACACTCGATTACGTTACGATCAATTGTCCAACTGGACAATGTCACGGCTGGTTCGCAGTCCATCGAATCAACTTCGCCCTCGGTCTCTTCCATCTCGTCCTAGCTGGTTTGCTTTTCGGTGTCGCAACCTCCAAGAATCCTCGTGCCTCTATTCAGAATGGCTACTGGGGTCCCAAGATTATCGCCTGGCTCGCCTTTGTTGTTCTTTCTTTCCTGATTCCCGACGAGTTCTTTTTATTCTGGGGCAACTATATCGCATTCGCTGCAGCTATGCTGTTCCTCTTCCTCGGCCTTATACTGCTTGTCGATCTTGCTCATAACTGGGCCGAATACTGCCTCGCCCAGATCGAGGATACCGACTCGAGAGTTTGGCGATTCATCTTGATTGGCTCCACTCTGGGCATGTACATCGGTTCTCTTGCCATGACCATTGTGCAGTATATCTTTTTTGCGCGCCATTCGTGCTCGATGAACCAGGCCGTAATTACCATCAACCTCATCCTCTGGCTTGGTATCTCTGTCATTTCTGTCAACCCCACCGTTCAGGAGTTTAACCCCAAGGCAGGACTTGCTCAGGCCGCCATGGTGGCAGTTTACTGCACATATCTAACTATGTCCGCTGTGTCCATGGAGCCTGATAGCAAGTGCAACCCTCTTATCATGGGCCAGGGAACACGAACGACATCCATCGTTATCGGTGCCATTGTTACTCTCCTCACGATTGCTTACACTACCACTCGAGCTGCCACCCAGAGTCTTGGCCTCGGCAACTCTAACGGTATTCAGTTGCCCGACGATGATGAACATGGTCTTGTAACTCAGCAGCCCAGCGCTCGCCGTGAAATGCGAGCCGAGGCTCTGCGCCGAGCTGTTGAGGAGGGAAGTCTGCCTGCCGATGCTCTGCTGTCCGATGACGAGAGTGAAGCTGGCGACACTCCCGTGGGCGATGACGAGCGAAACAGGACCCAGTACAGTTACACTGTCTTCCACATCATCTTCTTCCTGGCAACTGCCTGGGTAGCTACTCTTCTCACCATGAACTTCGACGAGTCTACTAAGGATGGTGACTTCGCGACTGTCGGACGTACCTACGCAGCAAGTTGGGTCAAGATTGTTAGTGCTTGGGTCTGCTACGGCATGTACACATGGACACTGGTGGCCCCCGTTGTCCTTCCTGACCGTTTCGACTTTTCTTAAGCTTGCATATGCATTTGGGCGGGAGTTTGTGTGGAAGCGTTGAATATTATCGCTAGCTAGACTGTGAATAGTTTGTAGTTACTTATGTTTGTTATGTGAATAGGTACCACTGTTTCCAGATTTCAAATTCCATCGACACCATGTTCCAAAACTCAATAACGGGCTTGACATTTGCTCAGCTGATCAAGAGTGAACCACGTTTTCCATTACTGCACACCTATTTCTACGTCTTAAAGCAACGAGACAAGACGAGTGCCATTTTAGCACCGATAAGATAAGTTATTGTGAGTGAGCATGTATCTTTGAATCTTTTATTTTCCGTATATTTGACGTGCCTCAAACCTATCGCGGCTGTACTAAGTAAACAACTCCAACTCCATAATTCCTGCCTGCCAACTCCAGCGTAAGCTCATGATAAGGGGTCGTCTTTTTGCTCTTTTTGCCGTCTTTTGAATAGCATCGCCTGTATGGCGGTATATGTTTGTGAGGCATCTCCTTTTCACCACTCCTTCTATGGTTAGAGAACCATGGCATGTCCGATATTGAAATGGTATTCTGCAGAAGTATCGAATTCGCTCATAAAATAAAATTTAATCCCATTTAATCCACTGGCATGGATCACTTCTTGCTGTGTGTCCAATCTCGCTGTGTCGTCAAAAGTTATTGGAAAACGAGAGGGGTCTCTCCAAGCTCCTTGGCAGCTCCAGTTGCGTGGAAGCCATCCATAGTGACAGTGACAGCACCAGCTTGAACCAACTGCAAACAATGTTAGCAATGTCTCATAGTATCGGCGCATCGGGACTTACGGCGCGGGAAAGATCCTCAATCAAGTCAGTTGGGTCTTCGATACCAACACACAGTCGAATAATGTCCTCGGGCATTTGTCGCTCCGCCCGTGTCTTGGCGTCAATACTGGCATGGCTCATCTGACAAGGCATGCTGATCAAACTGTTCACACAGCCAAAGCTAACGCTGATGGCCCACAGCCGGGCGGCCTCAACGATACGCTCAGAAACAGCAGGGTCGCCGGTCTCGAAAGAGAGAACAGCACCAGCACCACGAGCCATAGACCAATGTAAATCGTATTGAGGATGAGACTTGAGACCTGGGTAGCGGACACGGAAGCCGCGAGACTCAAGGAACTCTGCGATGGCCTGGGCATTGGCTTGCTGCTTTTCCATTCGAATAGCGAGAGTCTTGACACCACGCATGAGGAGGAATGAGTCGTTGGGAGACAGACCACATCCTGTGGAGTTGATAACAAAGAAGAGCTTGTCTCCGATCTGAGAGTCGTTCACGGCAATAACACCAGCCATGATGTCGTGATGACCAGACAAGTACTTGGTTCCGGACTCGTACACAATGTCACAGCCCACATCCAGAGGGTTGAATAGCATGGGCGAGAGCATTGTGTTATCGACAACAACCAGAGCCTTGGGGTTGACGTCGTGAACCAGGCGAGCAATGGAAGGAATATCAACAACCTTGATCAAAGGGTTGGTAGGGGTCTCAAGAAGCACCATGGCGGTCTTTTCCGAAAGGCGTGCCCGCACGCTATCGACAGTCGTGGTGTCGACGTGGTGGACGACAATGCCTTGGTTAGCAGCCAAGTAAGTAAGCAGACGATGGCTGCCACCGTAAAGATCATCACCGGTGATGACTTCGTCGCCAGGTCGAAGCAATCTAGTAATGACATCGAGAGCACCCATTCCAGAGCTGATGGCCAATGCTCGCTGAGCGTTCATAATCTTGGCAATGTGTCGTTCAAGATGGGTTCGGGTAGGGTTTCCTGAGCGTGTGTAATCGTATTCTTGCTGACCACCGCTGGCCGATGTCTGCTTAAAGGTGGCAGACTGGTAGATGGGAACGCTGGAGGCGCCATATTGATCTTTGCTATCTGTGTATACAAGTTCGGTGGCGAGGGCATAACGCTTGCGACCAGTGCGCGGGCTCGATGGAGCAGGAGATGGAGGAAGGTCGTGTCCCTCACTGTCGAGTCGTGTCAATGGGTTGGCAGACTTGCCGGACTCGGTGGGCGAAGGAGAGGCCATTTTTGGTTCAGTAGAAAATTGGGTGTTGCGAAGGTTTGGAGTAGTAGAGAAAGGTGTAGCGGCGATGGCGGCAGATATATTGGATGCAGGATGTAGTAGCGCCAGGCAGGAATTCGACGCACTAGGGTGTACAGGACGAAACTCAAACTCAAATTAAAACGAAGATGTTTGAGGGAAGAAGAATTGACATTCAAGGTATAAGAAAAAGGAGGACGGTCGCATTAGCTACGTAGGTAGAGATAGAGATAGCTTGAAGGACGACGGTCGTTCGGGAGTCGGGGAGTCATTCCCGCTGTCGGCGGTCTGGTCTAAGGATTTTCTCCATACCTACCTCTACTACCCTACGCCATCACCCCGCAAATAGAGTAATTTAATGGGTTGCAGGTTTAATGGAGTAGCTTTGGAACGTAAAGCGCCGTACATTTGTTACCTACAGGGCATTCGTTCAATGTAGAGGGGTGCCTGAACCATCGCTTTCCAGCGCTTTGAGCCTCTAAAGCACTGCAGCAACAGTGTTGGATAACGGCAGTTTCATGGGCCTTGCCCACCGCTTCTGAATCATCCGACCGATAAACGGAGGACAGCTGATATCGAAATACTTGTTTAACCCCCGATAGCGCACTTATCTCAAGGTAGCCCGCTATTAGGACCCAGACAATTTGGTGGGGTTGCTAAATGACGTGATCTAACACTATCATGGCCCATCGAGTGCTGTGTGTTCCGTGTGGGGACGCACGCGGGGCGACACTGTATGTGGGAAACCCGGAGGGCGGTACCGGGCCCCGGCCTCTTAGAAAATATGGCTGTTGGAAGCTTGAGAGACGAAATCAGCAAGTCAGTTTGTGACATCTTGTAGCAGATCATCAGTTTCTTTATTGTGGCGTCCTCAAGTTCAGAGGTCGGCTTTTTTGTTACCAAATCACTAGCCTGGGTCGCATGTCGCAGATTGTCAACTTGCCATGTCTAATGCTGGCAAACAGATTGCCTCTATAGAAATATATTACAGTGCGAGTGCTACGGTATAGAATTGACAGCCAGAAAGAGATATTGCGATGCTGCTGATTGGACACTGGCAGGTAGTGAGATGAGATCCAAAGATGGGTGTTTCTATTCAAAGACATTGGCTGCTCTGACAGCCTATACATGTCTACTATTAACTAATCCTGATCCTCTGCAATCAATTCCTCAACACCGCTTGTTTGCCGTGTTGACTGCATCTTGATCTGTCCACCCTCGCGACCGAGGAAGTCGTCAGACCTAATACCACGGAACTGCTTAGGGTCCACGGTCGACATGGCCTTTCCGCTTTCGCGGTGCTGTCGCATGTATTCTCGCACAGGAACCATGGCCGCATCTCGACACGCCTCCTTGATGTCGCTACCTGAAAGTCCAGCAGTGATTCTCGAAACGTAGTCCAGGTTGAAGTGTTCAGGGTCTGTCTTGGTGTCTTGCAGCACAAGCTGCAAGATTCTGCGGCGCTGCTCAGTTCCTGGCAATGTGACGGGGAACTTCTTGGGCATTCTTCGGAGAATAGCCTCGTCAATATCGTTAATGCGGTTGGTTGCGCCCAGTACCATAATGCGAGCAGGCATTCCTGACGAGTTTGAAGATGTCAGACCATCCCAGAGAGTCATAAACCTGTGATATGTTAGACCCGACGGGACAACCAGCCACCAAAAGTAAGGACTTACTCGGCTTTAACCATGCCACTGGCCTCATGCTCGCCACTCCTTCGAGTACCAAGTACAGCATCGATCTCGTCGATAAAGATAATTGCGGGTTGCATCTTTCGAGCCAACGAAAAGACGGCCCGAACAATTTTGTTCGAATCGCCGTACCACTTCTCAGTCAAGGTCGAGATATGTAGGTTGATGAAAGAAGCACCGCTTTCGTGGGCAACAGCTTTTGCGAGCATCGTCTTTCCACAGCCTGGGGGGCCGTACAAGAGGACTCCAGAGGGGGCAGACAGTAGTGGTGCGGCGTGAGAGTAGAGATGTGGCATCGTCAGAGGGTAAATGATGGACTCCTTCAGTTCTTCGATGATCGTGTCGAGGCCGCCAATATCTATGTTTGTTAGTAACTGTTACAGCACGATAGAAGATGCCTGGGCGTGCGCAGTTTACTCACCATCGAATCCAACAGAAATGTCTTCAGGGGGTACCATCTCAAGCGCAACCAGGTTTTCATATTCGTTCAGAACCAACTCTTCCGGCCGAGGTCCTCTCCTAGAGTCGCTGCTATCGTCGCCATAATCAAGTCCATCTCTTTTGTTCCGATTCATTCGCTCGAGGTGTGCTTTCGCCTGGCGCCTGGCTTGCTCATGCTTCTCTTTATCGGGGTCGGCTATGTTGCTTAGGATAGGATTCAAGAAATTTCGAGCGACGTAGAGGCCAGCAGTCATCTACCCATAAATATCAGTGCCTTGTCCATCAACGTACTTTGATCTTCACCAAGTGGGTACTCACCATGCCCGCGAAGAGCAAAATGTCCATGGCGACATCGCCGAGCTTACGTCGTTCCCCCATGCCGAGGACCCAGCGCAGCCAAGGGGTTGACTCGGATGGCATGAGATAGTAAAAAGAGAGGGGGGGGCTAATGTGACAATTGTCGGCCGATGATCGAGCTATGTGCGTTGCTTGTGTCCTGCGATCATGGCATTTCCAGTTGCCGATTACGAAGCAGAAGGCAAAAGGGTCGAGGACGATCAAGGTTGGAAAGGTGGTATGAAGAATAAAAGATTGATATGCGCGATTCGGCAAGAATCTAATAGCACACAGGCACAGGCACATGCCCGACATCTCAGTGGCAGCCCGGGCGGTAAGTGGCGGGCAGTTAGCGCTAGACAAGCACGGGCCCTACCCGGGCCCACCCAATCTGTTTACTTAGATGAACATCTCGGCGGGATTCTAAACATTGAAGATCCCCTCCAAATTACTGCTATATCCACGACAATTGTCATCCATACGTTCGCTACGCATGCGATTGTAAAACCACTTCTGCTGTTCTGTTGCGACTTTAAAAGTTAGAATACTGTACCCTGTGCGCTTTATATACCTCTCGAACGACTATTATCCACGAAAAAAGATACGATGCCACCACGCGCACGCGCGAAACCTGTCGCAGAGCCTGCTGCGCCTGCAGTATCCGATTCAGAGCCCGACCTCGATATGTTCGACAAATCCGATCTTCAAGCAGCTGCGCGCACAATAAGTACGACCAAGAAACCCCGCGGACGACCACCCGGCACGGCTAGCAAGATTACTAAACCTGCACAACGAGCGACGCGTCGAGGTGGGAAGGAGAAGCTCCAAGCTGTACCTGAAGCGGTTGCGCAACCAGATACTGCGGGTAAAGCAACTGGCAGCGGTACGAATGCGACGCGAAAGGCCCAACAGATGGCCCCAGACGAAACAGTTACATTTGAGGACATTGAGGGTCCGTCAAGTGTTCCGGCTACTGATGTGAAGAAGGGGACGCGCGGGCGTCCAAAGAAGAGCAATGGTGATACGTCTGTTCTTGCGCCCGAAAGTGCTGTGAAGCGACGTGGCCGACCTCCGCGACAGCCCGAAACGCCGATCGTAGAAGTTCCAGAAACACAGCACGAAGACCCAATGGAGTTGGATCCTGTGTTGGAAGAGAGTGAAGACGATAATGCTGGCGCAGTACCTGATGTTGAAACTATCGTGCCATGGTCAAGTTATGACACAACGGACGACTCTACACGCCGGCGACTAGAAGATCTCACCAGGAAATATGCAGCGCTCGAATCTAGTCACCGGGACTTGCGGGAAGTAGGAGTGCGAGAAGCTGAGCGGAACTTTGAGCGACTGAAAAAGCAGGCCGAGGAGCGTACTGCCGGTGAGTGCTGTTTTAGGAGCTGTCCTTGGCCACCATATACTGATTTTAAAAGCCGCTACTAAACTGATAGCTGAGCTCAAGGCTGAACTTGCTGCTCAAACTGCGCTTGCAAATGAAAGTGAAGAGCTCCGAAAACAACTTGAAGCAAACGAAACCGAGACGGAGAGTTTGGAAAATAATATCAAGACCTTGAATGGTTCATTGTCTGAGGCCAAGTCCGAAATCAAGTCACTCTCTACCAAACTAGCTGCTGCGAGGTCAAATGAAACCAACTCTCGAGTGCCAGGAAGCGCTATCAAGACAGGGCTGATGAACCGCACTGCTCAGGCAGGAGCTGCTCACGCTCACGCTGCGCAGCTTACTGCACAGGCTAAAGAAAGACTCTATGCGGATTTGACCGATTTGATTCTACGCGGCGTGAAGCAAGACGAGGCCGAAGATATCTTTGACTGCATCCAAACTGGGCGCAATGGTAGTAAGTTTGATCAATGGCTTCCAGTCTTTTGCTGCCGTATACTAACACAGTGGCCAGCTCTTCATTTCAAACTTGTCGTTGAGAACGATGCTTCGGATAATTACGAGGATGTGTCATTTACCTATCAACCGCAACTGAATCCTGGGCGTGACCAGGAGTTGATAGATGTGCTCCCAGGATATCTCACCGAGGAGATCACATTCCCACGATCTCAAGCGCCCAAGTTTTACTCCAGAGTTAACAAATCCTTGACAGAAGATTTGACGAGGCAGTGAAATGCGCTGATTGCTGTCGAATATGTTTTTTGTTAATGATACCCAACTTCTTTTTACCCTGCGTATATAGACTACTGGAAAATATTGGCGTGATGAGACTAGACGAGTAATGAATGGCTGACTTATAATGAGAACCTTGTTGGTAATTAAAAGTCTACTTCAAACCCGTTTATCAAGGTTGCAGAACTCTCCGTCAGGGTGTTTGGTGAAGGATAGTGGCCTGTCACGCATATAAATGGCAAGCAAATGCCAATTGTAATAGAGCTAAATTTCGAGATTGTATTTCCGTTTATGTGATGATGTGAGTGCCTTTAGCATGCATTGAACGTTTAATCTCAAATAAATACAGAGTAAGAATATTTATATGGATGTAACTTGACATCAATGAGACTTTGACTCAGCCAACCACGTGTGACTGGCGTCAACGGGAATCGGGACGTGGATATAAGGGTTGTAGCGCACTGCCACTAGCGAGTCTCCCCCTGCAGATTAGGTCCATCCAACGCGTCCCTCATTCAGCGTCATTCTAATTCTGGCCACGGTTTATGTCTTGGCCTCTTGCAACTTACTACTACTGTACAGGAGGTTGTCTCTCGTTTGTCTTTTACCTGACAAAACAAGGCTCAAAAGTACTGAGTTTTCACTCCTTATTCTAAATTATTTCAATTGTTCCTGTTTCAACATTCATGGAATCCTTGTTTTTTGTTTGGTGTGGTTAGATTTCGAGCATTTCCTTCCCCCTGACTTACACTAAGATCATCGCCAAATATTCGAACCATTTACATCGACGATTAAGTGTTTAGAATTTGCCATTGCTTCACCATGGCTGGCTCTAGTCGCATTGGCTTCATGGCCATTGCGGTCGCTTTCCATTTGGTATATATCCTGTCCATTTTCGACATCTACTTCGTCAGTCCAATTGTCACGGGCATGAAGCTCTTTGGTGTCGAGCGCCCACATGAGTCTCCCAAAGCCCCCGCGGATAGGCTTGTGCTCTTCGTTGGTAAGCGATCATGACCCCAGTGGTCCAGAAGCTCCTGGCTAACATACCTTTTCTCTAGGTGATGGACTTCGTGCAGACAAAGCCTTCCAAGCCCACCCCGAACCTTACCCTGAATCCGATCAAGACCTTGTTCCACGACATCTAGCTCCGTACCTTCGCTCTCGAGTCCTGGAGCATGGAACCTTTGGTGTTTCCCATACACGTGTCCCAACAGAATCTCGACCAGGCCATGTGGCCCTCATTGCTGGGTTGTACGAGGATGTATCAGCCGTTGCGACAGGATGGAAGATGAACCCAGTCAACTTTGACAGTGTGTTCAACCGCAGCCGACACACGTGGAGTTGGGGAAGCCCTGATATTCTGCCCATGTTCCAGCATGGTGCTGTTCCGGGCAGAGTTGATGCCTTCGCCTACGGAGCCGAGCTTGAGGATTTCTCCAAGGACGCAACCGAGCTTGATTACTGGGTTTTCGATCATGTCAAAGACTTCTTCGCTGCGGCTGCTACAAATGAGACCCTCAACACGGCACTTCGTGAAGACAAGGTGGTCTTCTTCCTCCATCTTCTAGGTCTTGACACTACTGGACATTCGTACCGACCGTATTCCAAAGAATACCTCCACAATATCAAGGTTGTAGATCAAGGTGTCAAGGAAATCGTTGAGCTTATTGAGAGGTTTTACGGGGACGACCGAACTGCTTTTGTGTTCACTGCTGATCATGGTATGTCGGACTGGGGCAGCCACGGTGATGGACACCCTAACAACACTAGAACCCCTCTCATTTCCTGGGGATCTGGAGTTGCTGCACCAGAATTACACCCTGGCAGTATCGCACCTGGTCACGATGAGCTTTCTTCAGACTGGAATCTTGACCACGTGCGCAGACACGACGTTGCTCAAGCCGATGTAGCTGCCCTGATGTCGTATCTCATTGGTACTGAGTTTCCTGCAAACGGCGTTGGCCAACTTCCCCTGAACTTTCTGTCCGCGAGTATCAAGGAAAAGGCAGAAGCTTCTCTGGCCAATGCTCAGGTTATCCTCGAGCAGTACCGGGTGAAAGAAGAGAACAAGAGAAACGTAGAGCTCCGCTACCAGCCATACGGACAACTGAGTGACGGCAACCTTGACCCAGAGTCACGCATCTCTCACATTCGCTCATTGATCGAAGCTGGCTCGTTTGAGGAGGCCATCGAAGAATCCGATGCTTTGATGTCTATTGGACTCCAAGGCTTGCGTTACCTTCAGACCTACGACTGGCTGTTCCTTCGTGCTTTAATAACTATCGGCTATCTGGGCTGGATGGCTTATGCTACCACAACTGTCCTATCTCTGTACGTGGTGAAGGAGAGTATGTCTCCTCAGCGCACACTACTGGGATCTGCCTTTTTCTTGTCACTTCTGGTTGCACTCTACTCATCCTTCATCATTTCAAAGTCTCCTCCTGCATACTACCTTTATGCGTTTTTCCCTGTCCTGTTTTGGGAAGAGGTGTATGCGCGCAGAGCCAACGTCGCCAAGGGTTTCCAGGCTCTATTTGGCCATGTTAAGTCTGGCGGAGCTGTGGTTGCACTGGTTTTCAATGTTGTTCTCTATCTTGGTGTTATCCAATCTTTGGTATGTTCTCTGACTCATTCATTTTCTATTACTTACAACTCCCAGGCTTTGGCATATATTCACCGTGAAATTCTCACCGGGCTCTTTGTTTTGGGCGCTTTCTGGCCCATGACACAGGGCATCTCATTCTTGCGGTCCCATCTATTCTTGAGCATGCTGTGGTTCTTTTCCTGTTTGGCCATGAGTACTTTTACCCTACTCCCTGCCATGAAGGTTGAAGATATCCCACTTATGTAAGTCACTCCATATTCATTGATAAAATGCAGCTGCTGATAGAAATCGAAACAAAAGTATGGCCGGTGGTGGGTTGATGACCTTCGTCGGTTTGGCTTACCTGGTCCTCGAGGACTTTATCCTATCGGATGTCTCATCTTCGAAGACCAAATTGAAACGTCTTCACACAAGCCGAACGCTCCTTGGCATCCAGGTAAATAACCCAGCATTTCAACGAGAATCGGGCAGCTTACATTCCAATACAGGTTGGACTCATCATTCTCGCAATGCTTGTTACACACTCCAGCGCAACTTCACTGCAGGCCAAACTTGGCCTTCCCAAGGGGAATCAGATCGTGGGCTGGTTTGTTCTAGGTAAGTCAAACATCTGGAATTCTAAGATGCTTTGCTAACGGAAGAAGTTACGTCGCTCCTCATGCCATTGGCATATCGATTACAACCCAACAGCCATTATATGCATCGCCTCGCCATCATTTTTCTTACGTGTGCCCCCACGTTTGTTATTTTGACAATATCATACGAGGGTCTTTTCTATGTGGCTTTCAGCATCACTCTCCTGTCTTGGGTGCGCCTTGAGTATGCAGTCGATGCCTTTACACAAGAGAAGGCCAAGAAGCAGGCAACTGTCGCAGGTAGCCAACAACATACACCTAGTACTTTCCGACCTTTGAGTCTGTCAGATGCACGGATCGCACTGTTTTTCATGGTCCTGCTCCAGTCTGCCTTTTTTAGCACAGGCAATATTGCCTCCATTTCATCATTCAGCCTGGAAAGTGTATCCCGGTTGATCCCTGTTTTCGACCCCTTTTCACAAGGAGCGCTACTGATCCTGAAGATCATTATTCCGTTCTTTCTTATATCAGCTAACCTAGGAGTGCTGAACAAGAGGCTGGGTGTAGCGCCATCCGCCATTTTCATGGTTGTCCTTACTGCGAGCGATGTCCTGACACTCTACTTCTTTTGGGTTGTCAAGGACGAAGGATCATGGCTAGAGATTGGCTCGACCATCACTCACTTCGCCATTGCAAGTTTCTTGTGTGTCTTTGTTGCAGCACTCGAATTTGTGAGTGCAGCTTTCATTGCTGGCATTGAGGTTGAAGATACGAAGTCAGCTGCGTTGACCAGTGCAAGCACCAAGGCAGATGAGAAAGTGCCGCCAGTGGCGGGGGCAGAGTAACTTCCGCAATACCTACTATAGAAGAAATCAAAATGTGCACTGCATAATGGTCGCTCGGCCAAGATTTTCCAAGTGTACATCGGCCAATCAACTAACCCAATAACACGGATACGAACCATGTGACCGACCATAGGGGAGGTACCACAACATCGAGCTGGATAGGGCTGAAAGGAAGCTCTAACGGAAGATGACCGCAGGTCACAGCGTCTCGATCTGAAGAGGGTGCGCGTTGCGACCTTGTTCATGTCTTGGCAAGATGCACACATCCTACCTTGCCGCGCATCATTCGAGTCACTAACAAGGGCAGCCATGCAATTAGGATCCGGGGGATAGATTCGGAAGCCCGGAGGTATGGGTATTGTTTTATGGAGCCATTCTCCATTACATGTAAGACTAGCATTTGCAGACTTGCATGTGAAAGGCTCAGGCCAAGGGCAGTAGGCGTCTGTCGTTTCATCAGATGGCCTCATCAAATAAAGCAGTCATAGATGTGCAGAGCAGAGATGTATGCAAAGAGGCTCAGACGAAGTCATGCCATCAATCTGACAGGCCTGGCCAGAGCTCTCATTCACGTCATTAGGATGCTCTTATGGATGGGTAGGTTATGAATGTCAGTTTCAGTTGTAGACAAATTAAGCAAAGAGTTTCTTCAAGTTTCACTTCCCCAGCTTTTTACATACGACATGTTTTGACTAAAGTATCGAACCAAACTCAATCTGGAACTTGGGCCGCCGCCATCACGCCTTGAAGCATTCACATGTCACGAGCTAGGGAGGTAATACGTACACACACAGTAATGTCGATCAGTTCGACAGGATTTCCTCTCATGCACAAGCTCATTTTAGGCACGAAACAATTAGCAAACGGGCCTCCCTAATCTTCAAGACAGGCACATGGTTCATTTCGCGTGTCACGCGCCTGCGCCGCAGTTCTTCACGATGTAGGCTTTCAGGGGCCAAGTCATGATGGCTTTCACCAACGACTTTTCATACTCTGAGTGCTGTGCCCTTTGTGTGTGTGACAACTCCGAGCCTTGAGCAGACGTCGACACACGCTCAAGTCTCACAGTGCCTCATGTAAGTGACAGAACCTTCGGCAACTTGACAAATATCGTCACGCTGTGCTTAGTCAAACGATTTCATCATGCCTCTCGGGGATGGAACTTGATGCGGCATCAATCAGCAATTGACGCGGTCCGCGGAGCAAATTCCATACGTCTTGTGGAGCCTGCTCAACTGAAGTGAGCGCCGAATGTCTTTTTGTGTTCCTTATTTGCCTGGATGATACGACGGGATTACAGTGGAGGTCTGTCGTCCACCATCTCCGACGTCGACAGGGTCACCCATGAGCCATAGTGACTGAGAATCCGGAGTCCACAGGGTACTGTACACACTCCTGATGATCCCCTTATTCTGTGTAGTTCACATCTGTGTCTTTGGTCAGTTGATTGCTTGTAATTTGTTCACATATGTAGAAACAGAGTCTGTCCGACTAGAACCTCCAACCTTCTTTATTTAAACATGACCAATTACCGGTCTATAACTGTGAATGCAAATACAGGTACGGAGTAATACCGAGCTGTCCTCGAGACCTGGCAGATCTTTAATGTACGTAGGTATGGTTCTCCGCTCCCGCCGCTAGCTGGAACCATCTCGGCCGGTTCCATCTGGGTAGCGCAAAGTCAGAATCAGTTAATACGTCCCTTGCCAGTGGAGGTTCACTGTAGCTTGGATTGCCTTATACAGCAGAACCGCCTACCGACCTATCCGCTTACTTACAATTGTCTTTGCTTGGTGTTCTCCCCGCCACTATTTGTCTTTGACTGACGCGAAACAAAGCCAAGACTCAAGTTGTCTTTCGAGGTATCAGGGGGTCTCAAAAAGCACTTTGTTCATACAAGTACTGTCTTAGTAGACTTTCTATACAGAGCTGCTGCACAACCTGTTGGAGGGTTTTGTTTCCTTCCTTCAGATCGAAGGATCTTCAGACCTGCCGTTTTGGTGGCTCGCTCCTGCTGTACCTGTACCTACCTAGTGGTGTCAGTGCTTCCTTTTACCTGCCCTGGCCACACTGGGGACACAGACAAGCCTCCGGGCCATCGCAACCTGGGCACCTACCTAATACTTACCTATCCTACCTGCCAATCTACGTTACCTTTTTTCCTACCTTGCTCGCTTTCAACTCCTGTCGTCCTCCCCCTCCTCGATACTACCGACTTCGCCGTTTCGCGATCGCTCCCGCTTCCGTATCGATATATTGCCGACTTCCCGGTACCATGGACGTGGACATGTCGTCGGGCAGCGGCACGCCGCAGGTGCAACCTCAAGCTCAGCAGCAGCAGCAGCAAGGAGAGTCGCAGATCTCGTCGACGCCTGGTCCGCCCGGTTCTATTACTTCGACTTCGATATCCGCTGGCGGAGTGAGTTTTAGGAGGTTGGTTCTCCTTGGGTTGTGAGAATCTGGGTTTCAAATGCTAAAATTGTTCTTTTGCAAGACAACGAGCATCGCGTGCATGCGAGGTAAGCACTTCTTATGTTTCGTTGTCTTTTGCCGAACCTAGATCATGAGTACCCCATTCCCCTCAACATGAGCCGAGGCATCGGCGGGCACCAACCCACTTCATCATGATATTTATCACGACATCCATCAGTATCTATGGCTTCTGATTCGGTTTCTCAATCAACCCATTTAGACTACGCCTTAACTAACACATTAATAGACTTGTCATGCAAGAAAGGTAACTCTTCTTCCCTACACCGCGATGTGCCACCCAATTGGGATCTCTACCTCATCGCCGACAGCGATATTGACCCTCAATCTCTACAGGTCCGATGCGACGCCGCAAGCCTTGGTGTCCCCTGCACCAACTGCGTTGCCTTCCAAATTGAGTGTCGTATTCCAAATCCAAAGCGCAAAAAGACCCAGGGTTCCGGCAGTCAAACCAACAAAGACTCCGATAGGTATGGGAATGCGCCTACCTGCGCGCGTGGATTTTGATTGCTAACTACACGTTCCTCCTATATAGTGATCGAGGCGATGGCACCGAAGATCCCTCACCGCGACCTGTGGCTCCTCCAAGTACAACATCGCTCACCCCGCGAGCTCCTTCGGTATACCACTCCAACAGTGGCACTCCTCCTACCGCGTGGACAGAAGCTCAAGCACGCAAAGAGGAAGTCGACAATGGAACATATCTGGATATCGTCATGAAGCCCAAGTTCACGCGCGCTCCTATCACCGAAGCTGGGCGAGTCGCATACCTTGGCGAGTCTTCCAATCTCACTCTGCTTGTTCACGACCGCCAAGGCTCGGCAGACGTTGTGCATTATCCACTGCCTGAGAATGTACGCGGTTCCCGAGCTCGACTTACAGAACTTGACAATATTGAGATCGACATTCTGCATCAAAGAGGTGCCTTCTTACTCCCCCCACGAACTCTTTGCGACGAACTCATCGATGCGTATTTCAAATGGGTTCACCCTATTGTCCCAGTCATTAATCGTACGCGGTTTATGAGACAGTACCGGGACCCCAAGAACCCCCCATCGCTGCTGCTCCTGCAGTCCGTCCTTCTGGCGGGTACCCGCGCTTGTAACAACCACCAACTGATGGATGCTAATGGGTCGACCACTCCTGCTGCCCTCACTTTCTACAAGCGCGCCAAGGCCTTATACGACGCCAACTACGAAGATGACCGCGTCACGATTGTACAGTCGCTACTTCTCATGGGCTGGTATTGGGAAGGTCCCGAAGATGTCACCAAAAATGTCTTTTATTGGAGCCGTGTAGCAACCATTGTTGCGCAGGGTTCGGGCATGCATCGGTCCGTCGAACAGTCGCAACTAAGCCGAGCAGATAAGAGACTATGGAAACGTATCTGGTGGTCTCTTTTCACTCGCGATCGTTCAGTAGCGGTTGCGTTGGGACGGCCCGTTCATATAAATCTGGATGACGCAGACGTGGAGATGCTAACAGAAGACGATTTCATCGAGGACGAAGCAGACCGAGCGAGCGAATATCCGCCGGATCCTATACATGTTCAATTTTTTCTTGAATACGTTAAATTGTGCGAGATTATGGGGTTGGTGTTGTCTCAGCAATATTCGGTCGCATCAAAAGGACTTAAACGAAATGCCATTGATCTCACGCATAGTGACATGGCTCTAGCCGACTGGCTACAGAATTGCCCAAAAATCGTTTATTGGGAAATGCCGCGCCATCATTTCTGGTCTGCCTTGCTACACTCAAACTATTATACAACATTATGTCTTCTTCATCGAGCGCATATGCCACCGGGCGGTTCATCTCGCTTGCCTGACCCCTCGCCATACCCTTCCCGTAATATCGCCTTTCAAGCAGCAGCTATGATAACCTCAATCGTTGAGAACCTGGCTGCCCATGATCAGCTGCGATATTGCCCCGCCTTTGTTGTATACAGTCTATTCTCAGCCCTCATTATGCATGTCTATCAAATGAAGTCACCGGTTCCTTCGATTCAGCAGGTAACCCAAGACAGGTTGCGAAGCTGTATGTCAGCCATGAAGGAAATCTCGCGAGTTTGGCTCGTTGGAAAAATGGTTTATGCCCTCTTTGAATCAATTATGGGAAACAAAACACTGGAAGAGCGACTTCAAAGGGCTGAAGGCAAGCGACACCGAAATCTGCGCCACAGTCTTACTCAATTGGAGCAACAGCAAAACCGGCAGGCTGAGGCAACCAAGCGGAAGTATGACGATATGGCTATCGACTTTGGTACCAATACACCTCAGCCTCAGGAGTCTTATGAAAGATCCCGGCCTCAAACGCCGAGTGCTGTCAAGACGGAGCCGGCAAGCTCGATGCAGCCTCCGCCCGTGACATCTCCAAACACAAGACAGAGTACAGCCGACACTTTCATGGGGGGCACGAACTCACGCCCACAAACTCGACCAGCAACCCCTTTCAATCCATCCTTTTCTGTGCCGCCGACACCTCCTGATTTGTATCTGGTGACTAGGAATTCTCCGAACCTCTCACAATCCCTTTGGGAAAACTTTCAGCCAGATCAATTATTTCCTGATAGTGCCTCTATGCCAGCCTTCCCGAATATGTCTTCGCCAACACAAACACACTCCAATCTTGACCACAACAACATAGGTTCAATGCCGCCGGGCAACGGACAGAGCGGGATACATAACCCGCAGGCAGGACAGTATCAGAACCGTGGGAATGGAATGATGCCTCAAGGCTTTCAAGGACACTCCAATATGTGGCAACCTAACCTTGATCCCAGCCTACCGGAGGGGCAAAGTCCAGATAGCTGGAGCACTGCATCGGGACCTGGTCAAGCTGTTCCGACTACACTCAACGTAGAAGACTGGTGGGTATCCTAACATTCCATGTTAACAAGTTTCTAACTAGTCCCCTAGGTTCCAATTCTTCGGCATCAACGGCACGGATCCCAATTTTAATTTTGACGTGCCCCTGGGCTGAGTAGTATGGCTGAACATAAGACGCAACGAGTGTCGCCCTTGGTCAACAACATTGGGATATTGACTCAAACATTGAGCCATGAACCGGGCCTAGCCAGTTGTGACTCGGTAGCAGACCCGGGTGGCTGAACAATTGTGCATGGTCAGAAATGTCTTGGTCAGTCCATTGGAAGAAGATCGAGGCCTGATACCCCGTAATAGCTTTCCTTGCCCTTGGGATAAGACGACGGAGCACATCAGACGAGACGTTCGAAGATAACGAGTAAGACATGGCAGTTTTGGCGTTGGTTATAAATACCCAAAGTCATCTGCAACAGTGCAGAGTTAAAACAATATATACTACAATAATTAAAGCCTCCACAATTCGTTGCTAGCTGATTTGGCAAGCTCATCGTTCGTAGAATCCCTATATATCGCTCCTTGTGCTACGATAAGCTATAAAGACCCGTAGACTCAAAGTTGGAGGGGCCCATCCGTGTGGGACAGCATTGACGCCTTCTGGAAGCTCGGGTAGGGTTTTCAGGGGATTTCAGATTCAGGGGTTTGCGGCTACTAAGTTTGGTTAGGTAGCTATGCCAGCAATGCTTTAGTTGTGGAGTTGTCTGCTTGGTTTCCGTAACACTAGATTTAGTGTTACGGCCAATCTAAAGCATTTGAAGATGAACATGGGTCATTTCCTCCACGCGGCCTGCTCCATTGCCCCAGGTATTGAGTGAAAAGATATGGAGCGAGTACTGGCTTGATAGAGAATAATATCAGCACCAAGAGTACTACGAGATTACAGGATGATTGAATGACCCTATTTTAATCCTGAATTATTTCAAGCTTACACACGGCCGGTATTTAGTACCCCTCATAGGCTGCATAGTTTAGTACTCTATTGGATACTGTAAGTGCGTTTGTGAATAGTACCTGTTTTCTTAAACAGAAGTATATGTTGGTGTTCTCAATTCTGGAATGAATTAACAAACTACACCTCGGAATAATCGAGTCTCGACCGCTTGCATCATTTATTAGCGTGCCAACCAAGTCTGCCTAGAGAGAGTTCTTGAATAAGGTATTGCCTCTAGAGATAAGCACTATTTGTACTTTAGGTTTTGCTTGGGGCACAGCTGAGTTTCCCCTGCTGCACATAGACGACACTTCCTCCTCTGGTTTATGTACTAGGGATTTTGGTGGACCCAGACCAGCCGAAGCAACCTTGTCCCAAGAACGACCACCTCAATCACATCCCACGACAGGACGTAGTGCATATCACGACGGCAAATTCCTGCCCGCTTGAAATCAACGCTGGCCAGGATAAACTCCAAGAACAATAAACACCCACGAGCATTCACTCTGGTTCATCTTACGCAACGCCTGCGCTAGCGATTGGGGATCCTTGACAGGACCCTCCTACCTAATCCTCTATCTCCGCCTGGCTATCTCGCCTCTCGAACCCTTACCTTCTCCTTGATGCATACTGAATGATTTCGACCACGACCTTATTCGCTGTGCCGTAAGTGCCACGCACTTGTGTAAAGCCGCACCGACACAGCTCGAGAGAAACTACTGTCAACTCGGCAACGACTATCATGACCGACCGCTCTGCGCGACAGTCGCCGCATCGGTCGTCATCGGCACTAGCACCTGCCAACTATTCCTCAGACACTGCCTCTGTTCGCCCACGAAATCGACGTCTTGCTAGCACGCTCGGCGATGATAGTGATACCGCTACCTCCCGCGAAGCCAGCCGCTCCCGGCGTGGCCGCAACCTCGAAGTCCACGACACCGCAGCTTCGCCCTCGCCTGCACGAAGTTACGGCCTCTTGTCAGCTTTGAGTCCTACCAACAGCCGTTCGACGAGCCCCCTTCCCTCGGATCGGGGAGGCGCCACTCCTCAGCGTACCAACAGTGCAGCCAACCTTACCAACTTCTTCAACGACTCATTAACGCAGAGCTGGGCTTCTATCCAAGGGTTTACCTCTTCTCTTATATCAGGTGATAATGGGGCAGCAAGGAGGAGCCAATCCCACAATCGAGCCGGCTCTCGACCTGGAACATGGGGCAGGGAATTTTCTAGCAATGGTAGCTCGAAGAAGACAGGTGGTGCTTGGGGCCCCGCGCCTCCTAGGGAACCGAATCTGAATGACGTGGGAGCTGGATCAAGAGAAGAGCGCGAGGCAGCCCTGAAAGCTGCGAAAAGGGCCATGGTACTGGAAAGTCACGATGGTGTCAACGGGGGACTAGATGTCAGTGGGAAGCACAAACGCCGAAACTCTGATGAATCTGTACAAGAGCAGCCTCAGCCCGAGGAGTACATGGTCTACATTCACAAAGTTGAGCCCAATGACACGTATGCAGGCTTGATCTTGAAATACCAATGCCGCGAGGATGCCTTCAGAAAGGCCAATGGGCTCTGGACACGAGACAGCGTCCAGGTGCGCAAACGGCTCATGATTCCAGTCGATGCTTGCGATATTCGTGGACGGCCTTGTGATCCACCGTCATGGCATAACGCACACGGCGTTGATCTACTTGCTCCAACACCTTCTGCTGAGGATAATGCATCAACAGTCCACGATGACTTCTTCAGTCGACCAACTAATGGAACGCCATCAGCTACTCAGCCAACCGAAGAAGAGAACCCATGGACGCATGTGCGGTGGGTCAAGATTGACTCGTTTCCACAACCTATAGAGATTGCACGAGTTGCGCGGAATGCTATGGGTTACTTCCCACCTCGACGAAAGAAGAGTATTAGGACTATTTCAACTCTCTCGACACCCCGGCAAAGTCTGGACCTATATAGCAACCCGCCTGGATCTGCAGGTAACTTGTCTCGTCGCCGAAGCTCTCTCGGTCATCGGCCACAACTATCGAATACTGTCATGTCAAGCCCAGTACGAGGTGGAGGTACAATTAGCGAAGCTGGTGAATCTCTGCCCGCTTGGATGCGTCGGCCTGGAGGTGTCGGTTCCATGGGCATGAGTACACGAGCCCCTGGGCCAGACAAAGATTATCTTACTACATGGACTAAGAAACATCTCCCCGGTCTTACGCTTGAGGGTATTCCCTCCATGTCTATTATGGGCTCAGAAACTGCCCATTTTGGTTTCAAATCAGGGGAATCTTCAAGCATCGTGGAGAACCCCACAGGCGAGGGACAAGACGCTAGCTCAACACAACAGGGCAATGGGCTAGACAAGGCTGCTGCGGCTGTAGAAACTTGGCTCAGGGGCGCTCTTGCACGCAAGCCAAGCTCGCAACTAGATAGGATACGCGGACTACCCGAGGGAAGGCCTGAGCGGAACGGAGATCTGATAGAGTTGACTGATACTGGTAGTGATGATGGGGGACCTTCAACAGGAGTCCCGTCCGGCCTGATGGAGTCCCTGCAGATTACGAGTAGTGGCCGAAGCGAACCCGAAGGAGGCGTTCGAGGAAGGTTTGCAGTCAAAGGTGGCAAGGATGATTAAACCCCATTGCTACAGAACTTCAAACAAGGGAGTCATTGCAAGATCACGTAGAAATCTTTGGAGCCAGGCTGAGGACAGAGGCGTTAGTCGTGGAGAAATTGCATATTGCAGCTGATTTAAGCTGTTGGGCGTTTGGGGGTATTCGCGATACTTCAGGATATATGCATAAATCACAGCAAATTTCGACGAGCGTTTAAGAATTTTTAGATCAGTTGGGTTTGCTCTCTGCATTTATGTACAATGTCTTGGTATATTTTCAAAACATGTCAGAGAGCATCAGAACAAGTCAGATATTGGACAAAAAGAATGTGCTCTATCGATAACTGCAGATGAAAACAAAAATACAATTACACAATTATAGTAAATTTACTTACTTAAAAAGCATTATGATTAACTGCTGCAAGATGTCTAAGTCGAAGTTCAAGACATTTGTGTGAGCTGTGCTTCTTGCTATACCCACCTCATTCCCGGCTTCGTTTAAACTGCGTGGCTCCTTTCAACAACCATACATATCACTGGCCATGATACTGGTTCAAGCTGCGTCAACCGCGAATTCCACCTGTAGCAAGTCAAGCTTTTTCCTAAAACTTACACACTAGCTACCCTAGTCTCAAGATGCCTATCTGTATCGAATGCAGGCACCCCGTCAAGACGCTATGGACAGCATATTCCGGCGCAGGGGATAAAGCAAGTGGACATAATATTCGACTAACTGTCTGTCGCAACTGTGGCTGCTTCTGTGACAAGTATGTGGAGCATGACTTTGTCGTTTTATTCATCGATCTGGTTCTTATAAAACCTCAAGTATACTCTGTCTTGTGCTCCTAAATCAATGCAAACTTCTGACGAGATTACAGGTGTATCGGCATTTACTATATAACACGCTCATGCGCGATGATGATCGGCTAGATGTAAGTCATGATGAACAACCATGATCCGTTTCAAGATCCCGCTGACAGCTTCTTAGCCTTCTATCATCCGCCTGGGCATCCTACTACTTCTCTTTGATGTGTATCTGACATGGGCACGACTGGAAAAGCAGACAGTGCCTGACGCTCTTCCAGGGGCAAGCAATCTAGGCAAACTGGCACAACAGCCAATTGTTCTTCAATACCTTTTCTTCCGTAAGATGATATATCCCAGATTCAATTGTGTATTCTATGAGCTAACTCTGTTACAGTAATATTCTGCGCCCTATCAACAGCAGCATTTCATGTGAGCATACGCTTTCTCACATCCTCTGCATTTTCGCCTCTCAATCTTCTGGGAATCTTGCCTCAGTATACGAGGCCAAACTCGGTATCCACAGCTCTTCTGGTCTCATCGTCAACCAAACTATTTCCCATTCTCTTGGTGATCTGGGACTATGACGTCCCCGCCTCGGCTCGTTCACTGGGTTGGGCTGTCGTGGCCAACAACGTCGAGGCTCTGCGAATTCTTCTCGATTGTGGATATATAACAGCATGTTTCCTCGCGATCGCAGGGGCAGCCTCACGCTGGATAGTCGGCCGGGGAGTTTTGCTCGCCGCGGGTCTTGCAGACGTTGACTCGATAGGCGAAAGCGGCGTGGCGGCAGACGGCAAAGCCCTCTGGGCATTGTTGATGTATGCGGGAGAATGGGCAGGTCGGCTCGCGGTCGGTTAAGCCTAAACACTGTAGATGGATGGCCAAGCAATCACGCTGGGACTCGAAGAAGAAAGGTGTATGTGCAGAGCGCATCTTTGGCTTGGTATAACAGACATTCCAACTCCGTAAAGAAAACAGCAACAACAGTATGAGTCTCAAAAAGACCAACGTTTAAAATTACAAACGCATCCATCCTCATGACAGTCTCTCCCTTCTATCCGCCTCTTTCCCCCAATGCATATTATAGGTAAGCGTCCACTAATCGAGGTACTCTTCGCGGATGCCGCCTTTTCTGGGCGCAATAAGGGGATGGAGCTGGGCGAGGAACGTGATAGCCCACATGAGATAGCAGCTCACGATCGCCAGGATGGCAGACGATCGCCAGAGTCTATAACAACACAAGTCAGCATCGCGACCAGGCAATGGGAAGTCGCATCAACAGGAAAGGGTATACTAACACTTGGTTTTCTCCCTTGGGGGCAAAGAACCACGATGCTACGCAAAGAACTGCGATGACAGCGAGGCCAATGAAGACGGCGTATCTGCGATGTTGTTAATTGAGCCATCCACGCGTCGTTGATAAAAGAGGGAGTCGTTGCGCACCCTTGAGCCATGATTGCGGTTGAAGTTTGAGTGTTATCCTGCCGGCAGGAGCTTTGTCTGATTGATTTCGGGAAGTGATTGAGGCTATTTCGCGGATAATGAGCTTTCTCGAGGGTTGATGTCGTCGATGATTGTGAGCTTGTTGCTAGATTGGTTGCATCACTGGACTGCGACAGGAGGCTTCAAAGCTGAGTCAGCCACATTGGTCAAGTCCTTACCCTGGACCATCAGAAGACAATTACACCAACAGCCATCCTCAACGTTTACTACATCCAACTTTTGTCATAAACAAGTCACTATTTATTATTTCGGTACATACACACAATCAACTACTCTTAACTTATACGCAACATTTGTCTCGTGGATATGCGCCACTGTCCCCCTTTCTTCTGGTATAACTTCATATCACGAGCAGGATTCGAGTCTCGTCTCGTCAGTCAAGTTTCACTATGTAATATGGGTGATATATTGTCTAAGCATTGTTTTCATACTCAAGACCAGATTCCTTACGAACGGCCCCATAGATACCAGCCATGTCTGCAGATGGACCAACGTGTTCAAAGGCCATTGCCAGATGCGCATCCGCGGCCTCGACATTTCGAAGTTGAACACCAGCAGACTTGGCCAAACTCATAGCATGTCGAGCATCTTTTCTTGCTAGCTCGACTGCAAAAAGTGGCTCATCATGCTTGTAGTAATCTCCACTCAACATGCGCTCGCTATAAGCGGCATATGGCCCTCCGAAAACCGACTGGACGAATTGGTGGATGGCTTCAGTGCCTAGTCCAGTCTTTTCCGCCGCAACATGAGCCTCGGCGAGCTGCTCGGCCATGTTCAAGATGAAAGTGTTTCCGAGGACTTTGAGAGTCAAAGCCTTGCTGTACGGCTTATCGGAAAGGTCAATGACGCCCTTAGAGGTGACGCCCTGGAACCACGCCTTTGCCTTTGTGACACTAGCAGCAGGCCCGGCGAGTACACCGACAAGTTGGCCAGCTTCGGCCATCTCAGGGGCACCAAACACAGGTGCGGCAACGAACTCGGCACCCTTGGCGATGACATCTTTGGCAATGGCTTCGGTTGTCTCTGGGTGGATAGTTGAACTCTCGATAAAGAACTTGCCTTTGACATCGCTCTCGAGCATTGTTTTATAAGTCTCTTGGACAGCTTCGTCATTGGCGATACAAGAGAAGATGATATCTGCTCTCGCTACGCCATCGGCAAGGGACTCAATAACTTCAGTCTTGCCGTTGGGAAGTGTAGCACTGAAGTCAGTCGTCCTCTTCACAGAGCGGTTGTACAAGAGTAGAGGTCCTTCTAGGTTACCCTTTTCAACGATGTTTTTGCTCATGCCCTGTCCTCATTAGCATTATTATTCGGTGCACCTTTTTAAGGAATTAATAAGACTTACCCTCCCCATATTCCCGAGACCGATCCATAGTAGTGTAGGAGCCATGGTGATGGAGCAGGTTATAAAAGCCAGGATCTGTGGAAGTTGATGTTTGATGAGAGAAAGAGTGTATTGCAGCTTCAATAAGCAGACCTTTGAATCTCACTGCAATATGCATGTACTTTACAAGATGAAGATATGAAGTTCACTCCCCGTTGAGATCACAGCTAGGTAGGTGGGGTTTGGAGGGACTGAGCGGGTGTAGTCCGGGATTGCTGGAGAACAAGAGAAGTTATCATTTGTGTTGAAATCTTTTCTTCAGCATACTTGTACTGGATAGGTAAGTAGGTATGTATTCAGCTCTGAATTGAGTAATCTATGTATTCCACGAGGTTCACTCAAAGAGCTCATACAGATATCTCGAACATCCAACCACTGTTGCAATGAACACCAGTACTAGTCTAGGTAGTAGCCACCTAGATACGCAGCAAACTTGAGTGATATAGCTATATGACGCAACTGCCACCCAAAGCTGTTGGTTTGCATTTGAGCTGTCTCTCCACATTAGGACACTGGGGTCCCAAGCTACTAAGGTAGAGTTTCGAGGGGAGACTGATCGAGACACATGATAGCATGTTTGTTTACTAGATACAGACGACAAGTTGAATGTTCAGACCACAAAGTAATTAATACCCTTTCAGTTTAGTTCTCTTGGTGCCCACCGGCATGTAAGTTGCTAGACATTTGCCGATAGTATCCATCATCATCACTAACATGGATATCTTCTAGCGACATCGGCATTGAATCTGGGGCTTATCAGCTTATCGCCCACATGTCATTGTCCCAAAAAAAAGTTGTTTAACCTCCACTACCCGGGGGTATTCGATCTGATAAGTAAAGTCACAGGCCCCGTTCTCCTCTGCTGAGTTTTGACTCACGGGTGTTACTCTTACATTTGCATCTGCACTGATATTCTCCTCTCATTGAGGAGTCACCCAGCGATGCTCTGCAGTTAACATTGATCTTTCTCCCCCTACGGCCGCTCTCAATCCATTATATTACAGGTCATCCGGGGGAGGTCCTCCCAGCCAGCGCCCCTACTTATCAACTTATACCCACCACGGCCAGCGACAAAAGTTTTGTGGCATCATGAGTTGGCCGCGTATACTGAAGCAAGCGCCTCGATGCAGTCGTTGTGCGCCAGCTACGGAACCATATTTTACATCATCCTTGCATGATATCACCAATCCCTTCCGATCTCGGTTTCGTGGTTTCGCTTCACAGCACGGCAGTAAAGGCTCATCAGCCGCATGTCTCGGCAAAGGCGCCACCCGCCGCTTGTCGGCAGCTTCTACAGCGCTTGCTAAGAAAAAGGCCATTGACAGAGTATGTCGACCCAGCTGGCCCTTGCTATTGTAACGCCTGTTCGTCCATCTAACCCATGTTCAGGACTTCATCGTCTCCGTCTTGGAGGTGTCAGCGACAAAGCGTGATGCCAAAGGCTACCTACAGAAGTATACCAGCAAGAACCCAAAGTCCCTCGCAGATGCGCCTCTATTCGTCCAGGGCGAGCTTCAACAGGAAGCTGTACCCGAAGCGCCGAAACCTCCACATGTTGCCATCATGAAGCTTCGCGCTCCTCAGGAGATTGACACCGAGACTCTTGATGGAGTAGCAAACACACTGTCCCAATTGCGCAAACTAGGCCTTTTGAGCGTGGTTGTAATCGACTGTGGCATGGATGAGTCTCGGATGACTTTCCAAGAACAGACTTTCAGACTCTGCGAGGCTATTGATCGATTCGGAGAACACGGAGCTCGCGCTGTCGATAATGCCTTTGTGTACTCGGAGCCCTCTGCCCGAGATGGTGCGTCGCAAGAATCATCACCCATTGATGTTAGGGTTGAAGACCCTGGCTTTCTTGACCGCATCCTGCACCACCGAATGATGCCCGTCATTCCTTCAGTTGTCACTCGTGATGTTACCCGGCCACCTCAGCCTGTCGACTCGAATCAAATTGTGTTGGCACTGACCAGATACTTTGCTGGCCTGCAGTTTAATACCGTTGGTGACCATAGCGAGATCGATAATGCCCCTTCCAAGCCAATGGCTTTGGTCGAGAGAATCATCCTTCTCGATCCGCTTGGAGCAACACCAATGACCGGACGACCTGGAGCAGCTCACCGGTTCATCAACCTGGAGCAGGAATACGATCCAATCCTCAAAGAACTTATGGGGCCGGATGGATCACCTCTTGGGGATGACAAGGGCCTTTGCGCCTCAATTACTGCCCACGCTGCGAACTTGGCTCTGGCCAAAGACGCATTAGCGATGCTACCGCATACATCATCAGCCCTCATTACTACGCCAGATGCTGCGGCCAACCTTACAGACATCCCACTGAAGTCTTCCGAGCTGGCAGGATCTGACTCCGGCTTTGAGATGGGCGGCATGGTTACAACTCGGCGCAAAAAGAACCCACTATTGCACAACCTTCTTACAGACAAACCCGTGTTCTCGTCATCTCTGCCTATGGCGCGTGCTCCAACCAACTCTGGTAAGGGGCAGACTGTGGGCGCATCTTCGGGCTCAACTCTGCTTAAAAAGGGTATGCCTCTTCGACTATTTCCACATCCTCGAGTGACTCCATGGCGTCCGCCTCAGCCTGGGGCACCTCGCTTGCGCTTGACTGACAAGTGTATTGAGCTTCTTCGACTGGTTCATCTAATTGAAGACTCATTTGGTAGAAAATTAGACGTGGACGACTATCTCAACAGAGTAAACGAAAATCTTGCCGGCGTCATTATTGCTGGAGACTATGAAGGTGGAGCTATTCTGACATGGGAGAAGCCTCAGCACTTGGATGATCAGACTGCTTACGAACAAGGTCGCTATGTGCCCTATTTGGACAAGTTTGCCGTGCTGAGGAAGAGCCAAGGCAGCGGTGGTTGTGCCGATATTGTGTTCAACGCAATGGTACGGGGCTGTCTTCCTGAAGGTGTATCTTGGCGGAGCCGAAAGGACAACCCTGTTAACAAATGGTACTTTGAGCGATCTTTGGGAACCAAAAAGCTGTCAGATTGCAACTGGACGATGTTTTGGACAACACCCAAGTTACATATCGAAAGTCCTGTACTACAGGATTACGAGTCTGTGTGCAGGGGTGTAGAGCCTTCCTGGGCAGATAACAAACACATCTTGGACTGAACGGGTAGAAGGGATATTTAAATAAAATATAAATATATAAAATAGATTTTCAAAACTCGCAAGGATATAATGAAGATATCTACAAATACAAGATTCATCTGCCATAGTTTGGAGTATGACAAGAAATACCCAACAGCAAGTACATACCAATGTCACATGTGAAACGATTGGAACCCCTTGCCTTATATCATGGACAATGTCTTGGAGAGATTCATGCGTAAGAACTCTCTGAGAATGTCGGAACCTGGGGACTCGTAATCAGGGTGGCTTATTTGTCTACAAGGATACTTGTGAAGAGAAGCTTTCCATGATAAGTGGCTGATATTACAGAAGCTATACCGTTGCGACCGGTACTAGTCAGGACTCGGGAGTTTAGGTTGTATCGTGCCCGTTAATAGAGGTACCTGGCTGTAAATTACTGTCAGTTAGCAGAAGAGCTAGGGCCACCTTGCGGATCTGCATTCGCCTACCAAGGTGGACAAGCTAGACCCGTTTTTGACTGAATTGAGCTGGAGTGAAGCAGGTTCAAGGAGGGGAACACCGTTTCCCAGGGACCTATGGACAAGAAGGGAGGGGCGCAAGCCCCTGGATAAGGGAATGTTCCAAGGCTCCAACCAGCTGCAGGACAGGTCTATCCAGTGGAAGATTTCAATTCTTAGTGGAGCGTTCCCATCCATATCTTGAGCCAAATCCCGTACTTGTTTAACTTGTCTCCTGCCTCGACCTAAGCTGACGCAAAGAGCCTCCTGTCACTTTTGCCCCTAACAAAATCTCCAATACATATCACTACCTCGAAACCACCAAAACTACCTACCCAATCGACCCGAACAAACCGACAAGATGGATTTCGGAAACCTCGGAGGAACCTTTGGAAATGTTGGAAAGCAGCTCTCGTATGTGCTCCCCTAGCACTTGCAAGATACACAAGCTTGTAGCAACTCATTTCCCCCAAAGCTGTCGTCATGATGCAATCTCAATATAATGCTCACCTTTATGAAACAGCAACTTCGGTGCCTCTGTTACCCCCTTTGCGTCGCGCACCTTCCAGTACACCAAGGAGCAGTTCGGCCAGACTGAGGACAAGGTGGGTTGAAGCTTTTCGCACTCTTATCGCACAGTCATCGTCCTGACATGTGGCCCTACAGACCCAGCTCCCTCCCGACTATATCGATCTCGAGAAGCGTGTCGATGCCCTCAAGCAAGCCCACCAAAAGATGCTTGCTGTGACGTAAGTCTACACGATACCGACCTGCGCTACATGCCCGGGAGTTGGTATTCTGACATGGCTTTATAGCTCGCAATACTCCAACGAGGCCTACGACTACCCCCCTAATATCAAGGAGACCTTCCAGGATCTTGGTCGCACCGTCAGCGAAAAGGTCACCCTCCTTTCTTCTGCCACCTCTCCCGCTGAGGCTCAGGCCGCCCTCGTTGCTCCTCCCGCTGCCAAGCCTCAGCCAAAGACTTTCAGCCATGCTGTCGCCCGCGCCAGTCTGTCAAGCAGCCAGCTCCTCCACCAGCACCACACCGGTGCCGGCGAGGACCCTCTTGCGACGGCCCTGGAGAAGTATGCGCTTGCCAGCGAGCGTGTTGGTGAGGCCCGACTTGCCCAGGATGCCCAGATCCAGAGCCGCTTCCTTGCTGGCTGGAACACCACTCTTAACACCAACCTGACTTTCGCCACCCGCGCCCGTAAGAACGTTGAGAACTCTCGTCTCTCTCTGGATGCCGTCAAGGCTCACGCCAAGGGTACCACTTTCCGCATTGGTGGTGCTCAAAACGACCAGGCCCATGAGGAGCCAGAGTTGAGCCCCGAGGCCCAGGAAGAAGTTGAGAAGGCCGAGGACGAGTTCGTTACCCAGACCGAGGAGGCCGTTGGTGTTATGAAGAACGTGAGTTTAAACTTGAAATGCAGTATTAAGCGTTAGAATGCTAACTGTGCTAGGTTCTCGATACACCCGAGCCTCTGCGCAACCTTGCCGAGCTTGTCTCTGCTCAAATTGAGTACCACAAGAAGGCATACGAGATTCTCACCGAGCTCGCCCCTGTCATCGAGGGTCTCCAGTCTGAGCAAGAAGTGCGTCGTGCCGCTGCCTTTTGATTCGTTATAGAAAGGGGCTGACATATTGTGCTTTAGGCCGCGTACCGAAAGAGCCGAGAGGAAGATTCTTAAGTTGGCGGCAATCAGAGGGATGATGGCATGAGATTCGTTGGAGATCACGATATGGCTATGCTCAGTCGGGCCTCAGGAGGTCTATGATCTGAGCGAACATGAGCCTGTGTGTTTTCTTTTTTAGTTTTCCTGCGTCAAGGTTACATGTTATATGTCGGACGGTACAAGATATTGTCTTGATCGAGGTATTGAGATATCAAGCAACCCAGGATTTGAGGGTCTTTTTTATACTCGTAGAAAGCCTTTGGCTAGGTCCGCAGGACAAGAATCCTCGCAGTGATGTATGTTTATAGTTCGAGTTGACCCGACACCATCTACGGAGTGACTTGAGATCATTTGGAGCCACGTTGACTCTGGTCATACTGAATCTAGAACGAAATAACGACCTCATTTTTTCTTCATTATTTTTGAAGTTCAACTTACTCCCTACCTACTTAATGAACAATTGTTTCGACATGAAAGTGATGATGCTGTTATTGCCATGAGCGCATCACGTGATTACACACGTGCAAGCCGGATCGGCAATGGTGGGTTGGAGTCCAATGAGGTCAATTCAATTTCCTCTGACCATTCCATCTACCTCTAAGTCACGACGAAGTAACTCCAATTGACCTCGCCAGCATGAGGCCAACAGCTCGTGTGTTTGCGCGCTACCTGGAGGCCGGTACCCCTACCGGTCTCACCGGTCTCTGGACACATGCCACCCCCAGATCGACCCTCCTCTACCTCTACGGAACGACCCTCAACAGGCTCCAGAAAGTCCCCGAGAACTCCATGTACCGCCAATCCGTCGAGGCCGTGACAAAGCACCGCATGTCACTTGTCGAGCAGATGGTTCCTCCCGGATACAACGAATGGGCGGCCCGCGCCAAGGAGCTCGTCAGCAAGAACTCGTCACAGTTCCGCGTTTCCAGCGGCCGCATTGACGGCAGCGAAGCTCACACCGTCAAGCTCGGCGACAAGGTCTTTGTGGTGGGCCGAAAGCACGAGGCTAGCGATGTCCGAATCGAGGAGTGGGACGGCGAGGAGGATGAGGGTTCTGAGTACGAGGGTATCCGAACACTCAAGGAGCGAGAGGACCAGGCTACTTGGGCGGAGCGCAAGCCCCTCGAGGATCACGAGAAGGTTGAGTGGGAGGATGAGCCTCAAATGACCGCTGAGCAGTATGTTTCCCTCTTTACGGTTGGAAAGGGAACATTTTAGCTAATACGTATGACAGAGTCCACGAGCTCGAGCAGAAGATCGGAGCTGGTCTTATTGAGGAGATTATCCAGGTTGCCGAGGGCGAGCTCAAGCTGGTTGAGACTATGGAGAAGACCAAGGTGTAAGTTGCGATTTTCTACAGCAACACATTGTAACTATACTAACAACGAACACAGCTGGGAGGACCTTGACGAGAAGCCTGTCCCTGGCCAGTGGACTTACTTTGACCGAACCTAAACAAAGCAGCTGACGAACGGGGCAATTGTAAAAGTAGAGGAGGTTATGTATATAGGATGCGTGTGCTGGGCTTTGCGACTGGGTCAAAGAAATGAAACAGAGCTTGATTGATCATTTGCTTGTTTGCGATGAGCCTTGATGATAACGATATCAGATTTCATCAAGTGACCGCAGCGTATTGCCGCGGTACCTGTTTAGAAACAGCTTGATTCCGCAGCATTGAATTTGGTGTTTTATGTAAACGTTTGGCTCAATTCCATGTCAACGGATTCACCTCAAACCATAATGTAGAGCTCGCTGTACTTAGTAGTGGGGCCAGGCTCTTGAAGACTTTCAACCTCACATGAATATCTTCTAAACAAATATTTACATCCTCACCACAACAATGGCGTCCCTTTTAGATCCGCCATTTTTCTCACAGCAAAGTCAATCTAACAAGCGCAAGAGACCAAAAACCACAGATGAAGAGTTCCCGAGCTCCTTGCCCACAGGCTCCATCAACCCTTTGAGCCATTCACCTGGTGTAGTCGCACAGTTCGCCATTGCAGGTCTTTCAGAAACAGACGAAGATCCCTCGCAACGGATTCGCGACTTTCCACACCGTGGTCTTGCTGAAAATGGTGCCTCCGCCGTTGAAGTTGAGAGCGATGAGGATCCAGAGACAGAAGGCGACGAAGCAGCACGCCCAAAATCGAAAAAGAACACGAGTCGCAAGCGCGGCGGACACTTTGACGTTCTCCTGCAATCTACCCACCATTTTATCGACCAGGGAGAGATAGAAAAGGCTGCTCGTACCTACGGTCTGCTTCTGCAATTGCGGCCGTCTGGGCTCCCCGTCGACGTTCGACATCATGATATCTGGGCCATCGGCGCTGAAATTCTCATGCGTGAGGGCGAAGGCTCTGCCCGGGAACGTGAAGACAACGAGAACACGTCAACACTTACGAAGAGATGGGGCCGAGCAGCAAATATGAGTAAAGTCAGAGCTTATTTCGATACACTTATCCAACAGCATCCTTACGACTACAAGACACCCAATATTGTTTCGGCGTTCGATTTCTGGATTGCCATGTTCAGCTGTGAAATTTACAATACACATGCAGAGCACACATTGGCACTGGAACGACTAAGTTCTGGCGAAGAGGACCATCGCCGCGAGTCGTTTGGCCATGATGATAGCTTTGGCAGTGATGACACAGATAGCTCTGAAGCAAGGTTGGTGCAGAAAAAGGAGGAGCTGCGACTTCAAGCACTATCTTCCATGCAAGACATCACGAAGAGGATGGACGTATTAATTCAGGATATGCCATACTCGAGAAATCAGCAATATCTTCGCTTACGCGCAATGGCCTCTCTCTACATTGCAGACCTTGTTGTACCCGTGGGTCCGGTCTCAATGCTCCAGACCCAACAAGGGCAGCAAGCAAGATTGATGGAGCAAGATAGGGCTAGAAAGTCTCTGATGAGGATCGTGACATATGGAGGGGAACTTGACAATGCTGCATTAAGAGTTTTGAATCCCTCTGATGATTCTGAAGGAGATACTTCACTATCACTATACGCTAGCCTTCCAATACGAGAGCTTTAGCCTCAAACACGGCTTCAAACCGCGCCATTCTGTGCCGATACAGAAGGAGGTACGGAAGCAGAGGCAGAGGCAGATGCTCTGGAGGTCGAGCCCTTGTTAGCCCATCGCTGGAGGATAAGTGCTTGATTTGAACTGCCCACCACGACACACCACTCTCCGCCAGGACTCCAGGCTGTCTGCCGACCCACAAAGTTGGCCGATGATGACTCCGTCTTATGCGCCTTCAGAGGCTCATGAGGATCGTCTTGACTGTACCTGGAAGCCCAGGTCTCGAGGGTTTCTACGTTATAGTCCCCAATTTCTTCGCTTAGCCTGATGGCATCTGCCCGGAAAGTACTCGGAACATCTTTATCGCCGCCTCCCTGCCGACCTTTGGAATCCGTCTTGGAACGAGTCTTTACTTGTCTCATCCAGCTGGGGTGAGGAAGCTGTTTGCTCTTGTCCCTGCCAGGGTCTTTTAGTGCCTCCATAAACTCACGATATGCCACCAAGCGTTCAAAGTCCCAGAAAAACACGTTTCCGGCTGCATTACAGAAGGCCAAAACGGGATGTTGGTCTGGTACAAAGTGCAGTTTGAAACGCATGAAAAACTGCGGGCCACAGTTGGGGGTATAGAACTGAAGCAACATGGTGTACTGGGATGGGCACTGCGGGGAGATTGTGGGAACAAAAGCCGAACGCGTGAGACGACTCGCTTCCTCGTAATTAGTTGGAACGGTAGTCTGAGCTGTCGGTGCCTCGCTTTCCGCAGGAGGCGGGTTTGCTGACGAAAACCCTTCTATTCTCCACAGAGAAATGACGTTGTCGTGGCATGCTCTGGAGAGGATGCAGTCACCGTAGAATGCCACGCTTTCTCTGTTAGCCGTGTGGCCACGGTATGCATGTGCATATGCAGAACCTACCAGTCTATGATGCCGCTATGGACAGCCGATGTCGAAAAGTGAGGATAGTGGACTCGGGCAGGAGTTTGGATTGCCTCAGTAGGCAGGTCAGGAAGCGTCCACTTTGTCTAGTCAGAAGAGTTTCAAATTGGATATTCCGCAACATTTACCAGGTTAATAATTTGGTCGTGGGCTGCCGAGAGAAGGTAGCGTCCTGTGTCATGGAATGCCTAATGTAAATTGTTAACTGTCATGATCAGACAATCCAAGGAGGAACGGAGACTTGCCACACTGAGAAGATCCCACGAGTGACCTTCGCCAGCGAGTATAACCAGGCATGGACGGTTAGCATGTACTGGATCAAGACTCCAGATACGAATACTTGTGTCACCTGAGGCGGAGGCAATGATAGAAGAGTTTGCAGGCGAAGTCGCTAAGTCATTGACATCCTGCTTTGCATAAGTTTCTGAGTCAAAGATTTACGAGTTGGGGTGGATGGACGAACACCTCCGTGACCAGTAAGGCACTTGGGTCAAATAAAAGTTAGCAACAATTTTCGCACAACGTTCTCAGTGAAAAAAACATTACCCTGTATAATTTCCCGTTCACAACATCATAGATTTTGACTTTGGCATCAACTCCGCCAATGCAAAGATAGGGCGCTCCTGTTTCCGGGTCTTTTGTCCAAGTACAGCAGCAAGCGGAAGCCTCGTCCTAGGCAGAGTTAGTGACCTTGGTAGGGCAGGGATGGTGCATTGCGCAACGCCTACATCATCATCTCTTATCACAGAGAGCACTTCACATGGATTGGAGTCAGTTGTTTGAGAGAGTGTGCATATGACGACCTAGATGAGCGTGAGAGATTGTCTTGGAAGAGTAAGCTGGATCCAGGGAGACTAACATGCTTTTTGCTGATGGCTGCAAAGACGGGTGGTGCATCTAAAGGTTGATAGGGGCAAAACTTGACATCAAAGAACTCTGTGGTTAAGAATCAAGGTTTCCTGCGTTAGACAACAAGGCACTGATAGTCAAAAAGGAGGAGCAAGGGGGCCATACCAGCACAGTTATCGTTTTCCAGAAACTCTGTATCGTTCTAGTATATATTGTTAGACTGTGTAATACAAAACGGCATATGTAGAAATTTACTTCTAGAGTGAATGAAGAACGTAGCCTTGGTAGCTCAAAGGCGTTATCATCGGTGATGGCCATATTGTCAGAGGCTTGCAGTTTTGCTTTGCTACTTGTAAAACGGCCCGCAAGTACCAAACGTATGAATGCAGAGAGCGAGGAAAGTACGTAAGTTTCTTTGCCACTTGGGGTGTGCAAACAAAGAAGCACTCAATGTTGGTTGTAGGCGATTGGTAATTCGATAAATACTGTTTAAACAGAACTAGAAGCTGCGTCACCTGGAACAAGCAGGTAGAACCAGTTGTTTGGCGGTCTGATTGGCGATATGAACCGATATTGGAATGACACCCCTGTATCGGCTGTGTGCAGCTCTAGTTACCGCCGGGAAAGAGAAGAAAAAAGCAATAAGAAGAATAAGCAAAAAAGTTGGACGCGATGCGCGTCAAGCTGAGAGATGCTAATTAGACGTTGTGTTGTGTGTGTTGTTGAAAGAAACAGTGGCATCCCTCTGACTAGCAGTAAAGTGGGGTCGGTAGCTGCTCAATTCATCCATCTGGTTGGGCAGGTGGGACCAGCTAGCGCAGCATAGCACCTATCTCATAAGCACTGAGCTTTGTACTTGAAGGTGGAAGGAAGCCCATGATACGGTCGACATCGCTGCTGCCATTTCTTAATGGAAATTCACTACTGTGAAGTGATATCAGCGAGAACAACACAGCGAGTTCTTGAGGCGGCGCAAATGCACTACACATGGACTCGGACAATGCAACATTGTGATAGGTGAGTAGTTGCCTGACGGAAGAGCCTTGGTTCTATGGATAGACTCTCAGCATGGTGTCAAGCTGCATTGCATCTATGCTACTAATTTACATATAGGTAGATACGTATTTCTAGTACATTTACTGTCATCTGCAGATTGTGCTTCATTGAGACATCACCACTGCTCGTTTTGATTCGAACTGCATTTGAAGAAAAGCAGTGAGGATCCACCACCTGATAACTACCAGTCTACGTACCTACATAAGCATCAAGGTAATCATGTTTCCATCGATAGCCCTGAGAACAATGTTGACAAATTGAAGTCTTGCAGTGACTGAATGGATATCAAGCCGAAGCCTCCGTACTGCCTGTCTATACAAACATGCCCAGTATATGTTGTATGTAGTCTATAGGTTTGAGACATGCATGTTTCGAAAGACCGGCTCCGCGCACCACACGAATGGTTTCGTATTCGTTCTCCTTCTTAGGGCTGGATCTACAAGATAGATATCGAGATCTCGTCAATCTTCACACTCGCATCATCTGGTCTTTTCTCCCGTCATGTAGACCTCCGATTATGTGCGTTACGTTGGTGCATAGGTAACAGAACGACAACCAACGTAACCAGATAAATGCGGTGTAAGAACCGGCTCGGTTTCCCACAATTCCTGTATGTGTATGCAAGTAAGGTGATGTGCAGATCAGCTGATCTATCAAAGTACTACAACACTACGGTTCACCGCTGTGGCTCGATGTTTTGTCAGTTTCGAATCTCCGAGGAAGTACGGTTATCCATAGAGGGTGGCTCACTGATGAAAACTGGAGTTGATTTTGGGGCGAAAAGAGAGAAGAACTATAATACCAACCGACCCTTTTGTTGCAGAAAGGCGCAGTGCAACACCCACTACTAGCCCCCCTCACAGCACTAGCTGTCGATCATAACTGTCAGGACTATCGTTTTGCTGTAAGTGAGCGAGCCATGTGGTCCAGTCACCAATGCAGGCGTTAACGTTTAGTGTCATTGAACTAATGTAGGTAGGGTTGCTCATTATCCAGGGTCCTCGCAACGACTTCCCAATGAATGCTGCTAGAACAGGTCAGGCACACGAAGCCAAGGTTCAGTCGCCTTGGTTGCGGGCTTGCAGAGGCGATGGAGTGGGCCGGTACCATAAACATCCGTCCGTTCGTCCCTTGTGGCTTGCGGAAGGGCGAGACGCCATAAAACTATGCCGTACAACGATCAAGGTGAGATTCCGTTAGTCGAGGCTGAGGAGCCGTGGGTTTCCAGATCCCGCGCTCGTGGAAAGGAATTTGATCCCTCCTACGGCAAAGTACATGTTGTGGTACGGCAGCATCATGGCGTTACTGTCTGAGTGACACTCTACCTCTGAAACAAGAGTCTTGCGGGACCGCAACCTGCTTGTTTCCAGGGATGAGCCATGTACTGGTGTAAGTTGTCGAGGTGTATCCACAAACCAACGGCTAGGTGCAATTGGCGTTTGTGTTTTTGGAGTTGACAATGCACGAGATTGAGCCGGATATTGGCATTGTATCATGGCATGTCCAGTCTTGTACTACGATTCACAAGGCGAGAATTCCATAGGTCTTTGATTTGCAGGCAAAAGTTGTGCTATCTGTATGTAGGTATGTATCCAATCATCAACAGGGACAATGCTGTGCAAGATAAAGATGCACCTTGTCCTTGATCTAGGGTAACAACGCTTACGAGACCTTGAATAGGTAGATGAAGCAACAATGAATTGTGTTACTCCAACGGTTCAAGGATTTGAATGTGTTGAATTTAGACCTGTAACTTTTGATAGAGGGAATTGGAAAAGAAGTGATATCTGCTTGCTCGGTACCAGGCTCCTAGGGAGCCTCGATTGATACCTCTCAACATGCTCGATCCTGGTGTAAGTTGGCCTGCCGTTGCATCGGGGCGGTCTTTATTTTAACGTTGGAATGCCCCACCTCAGCCTCTAACAGCTATTCCTCTTCCGTAAATCAACTTTGATATCCCTTGTCGTCACCCTGTGGAACGTCATCCTATTCATTCGGATGGTAGGGGTGCCTCTCTGAATGCCTGGGGTTGGTATCTATATGCCCATGGGTATTGTGTATTGTATCACTTTCCTATCATTTTGCCGTGTCAGCTAATCGACACTTCGAGTTGCAGAGACAATTTGAACTAAAACGCTTTGGGTGATTGGTCATGGGGTGTGACCATGAAATGTCATTTTCTCTCACTTGTTTCCTCCATTGACCTATGTGCTAGTCTAGCCTGCACCATTGATGAGGAAAACAAGAGTTTTTCATTTCTATTTTCTCTTGTTTCCTCTCTTCTCATTCGAAAACTGACCATTGAAACGAAGGATCAAGAACGGGGTTCAGTTTCGTTGCTTTTTACTGGGCGACGTAACCATAACCTAGTGAGACATCGTGATCGCCTTCCAGTCCAGCTCCTCCTGCAGCTTCATTCCGAGTCCACACCCTAGGCTTGCAGTAGTACTTTCTTTTTAGACCTGCAACAACTAGTGGCGCACCCGAAGAAACGTAGGGGTTTCGTTATCATTGCTGCAAGTGGCAGTTTGTCTTTTCTTATTCAGCCATTCGTGTTGTGTAATGGGTTGGGTATACCTTGCACCTACGCAACCTTGTCTCGTGTGCAAAAAGGTGACGGTATTTTATCGACAACGCCTGCGCTTTTCAGGCAATTCGTCGAGTATCGTTGACGATAACACTTTTGCTCTAGGGGGGTTTAAGTATAGCAGCAGGACCAGTCAAAAAGACGACAGACAGATGATAAACTGCCTGGGAAACATCCTTAACCAGTGACTTCGAGTCAGGACAACGGTTTCCAGCAAGCAAGCCACATTTTTCTCGAACCGGCCTTTGAGCTAGACCCCTGGTCAAGCTGTTGTAGAATCTCATTTCTCACTTCATTTCAGTTCTCACTTCCTGGTTTTCAAGCCTCGCACTACTCTTCTCTCACTTCCATATTGCCGAGGACTTCCTTTCCCGGATACTGATTGCTCCGAGTCCCTGTCACCTCGACTCAATTCCCCCACCACAATATGTAACCTTGAAGTCTGCAGCATCCATTTGCATTGTACGGATACTTCGTGGTTGTATTGTCAAAAAGTTGTTATATATAACACGCTGCCCCCTCGTGTTTGAAAGCAGCTTCAGCTCAACATAACACAACTCAGTACACTTCCATCTGTCTTCCTTTCCCCTTATCAGTGCTCTTAGGCACCTCAGAGAGGATATCTTTAAGATCCGGGTATTCCAGTACCGCAACGTCTCTTTGCTTAACCCCAATTGGTATTCCGTTTGTTTATCCCCAGACTCAAACCAACCTCTCAGAAGTGCTGCTCTCTCTCTGTCTACATACCTAATCAACCCGTGCTTTGAAAAGCCCAGACACTCAGACCCCTTCTGATCCTCTATTGCCACGTCCGTGCCCCCTGTCATCCATTATTGTCCGTCGGATCCACTGTGGCAGTTGACGCCAGAGGAAGCTATCTCGAGTTAGCGAACTAGACTTGTTCATGGTGGGAGTGTTCCAATCCACTTCCATCACCCTTTACTCTTTTCGCCCCGAGGTCCCTTTGTGCACCTGCTGAAACTCTATTTTCTGAATATTCAACATTCGCCTCTCCAGTGATCATTTAGTTGGTATTAGCCAGCAGTCACTGGACAAGCTCTGCACATCTCTCATATAGAATCTTGTTATCTTGAACCAAAATCATTTTCGTTGTGGAGCTCGCTGCTCTTGCGTCATCGTCTTCATGGAGCATACTTTTTTGACTATACATAGTAAGTCATCTCTGTCGCGCCCGTCCTTGACATGTCTTGTCTCAAGCCCGGTTTGATCTGACACAACACTCAACCGCAGATTTACATCCGGATGCCAACATCCTTTACGCCTCTGATTCCATCTTTGAAATTCTTGGTTACTCTCCACAGGAGGTACATGGCCGGTCTGCCTTTGAATACTTTCACCCAGAGGAAATTCCCTATGCGCGATCCGTCCATAGTCGCGGCGTCTTGCTGGACAAGGCTGCCGTTCTGCACTATGCACGTCTTCGCTCTCGTGACGGTCGCTGGGTGAGCAGCGAATGCGTCTTTTCTATTGTTCACGACATTCTTTTTGCCTGTATTAGTATCTACCGATGCGATGCCAAGAGCGAGAGTGCGTTTATACCCAAGGTGCTCTTCTAGAGTTACCTTCCCCTGATATGCCACGTTCCAACAGCTAACTCGATGCAGGACGTGCCTTGGCTGCACCCCAAGTCCGAAGACTCTTCTCACGTTCTCCTCGAGACCCACGATACCACATGTTGGAACATTTGTCTCCTAAGTTCAGGTTGCCACCTGTAGAGCGCGAGCCTCGAGCCGCACTCATCTTGAACCGATTCACCAGAACATTGACGGTCATGTTTGCAACAGATGCTATTGCGTCTATTCTCGGGATTCCTGCCAGTCAAGTACAGCACAAGAGCTTCTATGAGTGCATTCGAGAAAGCTGCCTCGATGACGCTGTCAGATGTCTCGAGAGTGCAAAGGCGAATGACTCCATTGCTTACTTGCGTTTCTGGTCCAGAGATCCACGACGACCAGAAGACTTCGAAGACGAAGAAAGTGTCGCCGACGGAGAGTTGACAATCGATGCAGAGAATGGCGACGTGGCTGTCGGGAGTGAGGAACCGTCCCATTACTTCAGCAACAACCACACCAGCAGCCCAAGCCCCGACCAGACCAGATCTGGTGAAGGCTTGATGGCCCCCAGCCGTCAACGACGCGCTGACAGCCGCCGATCTAGTGATTCCGAGGGAGGTGGTGTCAAGCTGGATGGTGCTATGGACCTTGACTCACGTTCCAACTCGACTTCCAACCGATGTTCTGGCTCTTCCATGAAGGCAGAGCCGGATGTGGAAATGCAGGATGGCGTTTTCTCTGCAGGGGAAACATCGGGAGAATCGCGCACTACAAGCTCCAATGCCTTGGGGTCTACTTCCCGTAACTCACAGGCTGGAGGATATCAAACTCCTCCTACTCCCCCATCTCCACAGCCAGTTGGTGGTAACACCCCACGAGCGAGCAGGGAACGCAGTCGTCCAGCGCCACAGCTGGCACCTTCTGTTGAATTGGAGGCCGTTGTGTCTTGCACTTCTGACGGCCTTGTCGTTATCCTTCGTCGAGCACGACCCCAGATTCCCGATGCCCACAATCCTCAAGTCCCTTCTATCAACGATCGTGGCGTTTTCGCTGCCCCCTGGGCGCAACAACCCTTCCATGCACAGTATTCGCATGAGACCTTCCACAATTTCCAGGCCCCATTGGCTCCGCAGCATATGCCGCTGCGCAGCGGAATTCAGGCTACTGGAGGCCCTCCCATGGACCAGCTCATGCAGTCCATTAGAGACGTTGCTGTCTTTGCCTGGGCTCTTTGTGGTATCAATGGAAACATAGCTTCATACAGCCACGGCCAGCCATCGGGAGAAGCTCAGCCTCCAGACGGTCTTCCCATTTGGGATCCCACTGGAGAAGAAAGTTCATACGAGGGGCCGTATAACCAAGCTGCTCAGCGGTGGGCCCGAGAGGCTCAACGACAGCAACCATCGCTGCACCCACAGGATTCGGTCTCTACCGACTTTTCCATGGAAGGCACAGCAGATTACAGCTCGTACGGGACGGGCTACCAGAACCACGCAAGCAATGGTTATGGAAATTCATGGCTTTCACAGCCATCCGCCTACGAACAGAACCAGAATGCGTTTGCGCACAATGGCCGTCAAGACCATGGGGGCCAAGCAGGCTACAACAACGATCCCTCGCACCAGCACCAAGATGGACAGCATTGGTCTGGGAACTCTCGGGAGCCTGCTACTTCAGCTGAAGAATCTCGTGACCATACCTATAGATGGTATTGATCTAATTTGGCATGGAAGAAGAATGTGAACATGAGTTCGAAAATGAAAGGTTTATGAGAGGTAGCTGACATTGCGATACTGGAGAGAGGTATCGTCTTAATTACTTTAGTATTTAGGTTTTCTTCGGCAATCAAGTGTTTAAATCAGTCATTAAATTTTACCAATATTAGTAAAAGTAAAATAAAATGTATATCAGGGAGTGATTTGTGTTAGTGACTGAGTGTACTTTGTGTCAAGCAAGGGATTGAAATCAATCACCCCTGTAGATGTGTACCTGGAGTCTTGTTCTAGTTCAGCGCATGTGATTGGCTGCGATCAATAAGAAGCTTGGGCCACCTCTCGTCAAGGGGTTGTTTCTAGAGAGGCGACCGTGGAAGTTTCGCAGTTATTAGAGATACGTACGTCAGCTTTATACTCAGCAACTTTCGCTTCTTTGAGGACACGATCCCACCCTAACGTCAGGCATTCTATCTACGGCATCACGACGACCTCAACGCACAATAACCAGTCACTTTCTTCCCTAAACGAACTCTCAGCGGCCACCTTACGCCATGTCTGCTTCCAGCGCTCGAGGGCACTATGCCAACCCACCTTTGGAGGATGAGGACGACCTGATCGACCCTGATGATGGTGAGTTATCATGTGCTACAATCAAGGAGCTCCATATCTACATGGTGTTCTAGCATTAGCTTCATCCAACTTACACTTTGTCCAGCCGATCTCAACGACTTTGACGACCCCCTTGCGACCAACAACCCTCGCCAGCCCTTAACTGGCAACATCGGCTCCAGTTCATCATCGCGACCGCTCAACGAAGGTTATTTAACATCACGGATCCCTGGAGAAGACCGAGCAGCCCCTCTGAACACAATTGACGAGTCTGTCTGGGATACGTTGCGACGCGACCTGCTCGCTGTCTGGGCCAAGCTTAGAGAGGTGCTGTACCCTCGTTACCTTTTGGGTGGCACCATGTTCGACAGCGAGGGAGGCATTCGTGGCGCTTACTCAAGCATCCGCGGTGCCGGTCTGTCGGGAACAAGAGAGGAGCTTACTGGACTGGCCAGCCGCATGGTCGATGCTGAAGCTCTGCTTCAGAGCAACATGACACCCGGTCTTCGTGATTGGGATCTTTGGGGTCCTCTCATCTTCTGCCTTCTTCTCAGTGTTCTTCTGAGCTTCACTGCTCGTTCTGAACAGAGAGATGCTGTTTTCAGCGGTGTTTTTGCTATGATCTGGCTTGGAGAGGCTGTAGTGACTCTGCAAATCAAGCTGCTGGGTGGAAATATGTAAGTTCTTTCTCGATATGCTCTCGCATGCGTGACAGTCACTAACCAATTGCACAGCTCATTCGCTCAGAGCGTCTGTATTATCGGATACACCCTTTTCCCTCTAGTCCTCGCTGCCATGATGTCTGCTTTGGGTCTCCACTGGATTGCTCGTATCCCCATCTACATTGTATTGATCGGCTGGTCTCTGGCTGCTGGTGTTAGTATCCTGGGTGGTAGCGGCGTGGTCAAGAACCGAGTTTTCCTTGCAGTATATCCTCTACTGGTCTTCTATCTTGGTCTGGGCTGCCTGTGCTTTATCAGCTAAGCCCAAGCCAAATCTGTGGCAATGGAAAGATGCGTTGAAACGCGGCTGCAAAATGAGAAGGAAGGGCAGACTAAAATGATTGATTTAGAGTTGATGTACTTTTACCTGTAACGAATGGAACTTTACTAGAATTACAGTGCAGTTGGTAGGCGGCAATTCAGTGAGGGAACGATACTCGGGTCATTATGCTAGGTACTTATTGGAAAACATTGATCAATTTTGTCTTCTGATAGTTCTTCTCAACATACGGATGAAATATGAGACATGCGTCTTGGAAATAAACCGTATTAGATACTGGCGTGTCAAGTAGATACTGCGTGCTATCGTTAACCGAATTGGGTCTTGTCCTTATGCAAGTGAGAAAATACACGAGGATGCATTCGCGACCATGCTGGGGGAACCCAGGCGCCAGGTCTCCACGACACATGTATGTACTTTCCAAGCCAAGCCAATGCGAGAGTCAGTCCCAGAGTTGCATATGCCACTCTGGATCATGTTCCCGTCCCCCCGATGATGAGTACCAAGGATTCGGAGAGTCAAACAAGGCCATGACCCCTGCCGTGATGAACAGGCGGGAATCGGACTCCGTTAAGGCACTGGCCTTGGGAGTCATGGTAGGTCCCATGATTTTGGTACCCTGGTGGAACGAAAGGTCTTGTTATGGAAGTAGAGTTTGGATAAGTGCATTCCATAGCCCACCCTCTGACCATTTCCATACCCTTTTCGAATAATTTGCAAAATAGCCTCTTTTATTAACCATAATTATGACGTTTGAGCTCTGTATCGGTTTATTACCCCTCCCTACAGCTGGTGTGAACGTGGGCGTTGGGTGGGCGGTGAATGAATACCTACGACCTACCTACCTACCTAAGCTCATAGTTTTTAGCAGTTATCCATTTCAACGTTGGCGACTCTGCATATCTTTGATTGGTTCCACTTACTGAGCCGCCAGCTTCTAGCATCGACAAAGACCCAACTCAGACATCCTGCGCCCAGCCTGATCCTGAGTCCAGCGCATAGATTTGCTGGACAACACCTGCGACCGATAAGATTTCGTTTCTTGTTTAGTTACCCAAGAGACATCAGGTCGATACTCGAAACTATTTCCTCGTCAAACTCATACCAAACAATATTCTAAACTCCATCCTGTCGCCGTCATCACACCGAACCGCCGCACGCCATGGCCGACGACGCTCCCGATGCCAGCCCCAAGAACGAACCCCTCAACGTTGAGACAAAAGAAGACGCAGAGACACGCGCTACTCGTCGCGAATTAAAGCAATCTTCCATCTCCGATCCCCCAACATCTGGCCCTGAAGATGCTGCCAACACCTCGGATGCGCCCGATAAGGATATGAAGGAGCAGATCACTTCACCTAAGAAGAAGCGAGCACACGACCAACTAGATGGGAGCAAGGAGGAGGAAGAGAATGACACTAACAGTGTTGCGTCGTCTGATTCAGCCAAGGATAGATCCCTACGACTAGAGCCCGAGAAGAAGCGACATCGCGACGAGGACACAGATTTGGTTTGTCAACTTGATCTTTCATAATGGAGATACAAGGATTTAATTAATTCTTCAATAGCAATCCGGAGCTGCTTCCAGTGAAGAAGCGACCAAGACTTCACAGACGGCTAACTCCCCTACAAAAAAGTCTCAACCACAAACATCTGCTAGCGCTTTCGCAGCATCTGGATTTGGCAAGCTCTCCTCTGGGTCGTCGCCTTTTGCTTCCCTCGGTGCCTCTCAGGGATCCAGCCCTTTTGCATCAGCCGCTGCTGGCAAGCCCTCGATTAGCTCATTTGCTTCCCCGCCCGCGTCCACGGCTGCGCAGCCAGCAGCAGCTCCCAAACTGACCTTTGGCAGCTCTGGCGGAGCATCACCTTTTGCTGGACTTTCCACCGGGACTAACGGAAGCCCATTTGGTGGAAGTACATTCGGTTCTGCTTTCGGGGCCGGTAAGCCCCTCTCGAGCTTTGCTGCACCTGGAGCAGAGGCGCCCAAGAGCGAGAAGCCTTCGAAACCTTTCGGAGCTCCCGACAGTGATGTCGAGGAGGAGGAGGACGAGGACAATGAGGCGGAAGAGACCGAGCAGCCTGCTGAGACCGAGCGCGCTGCTTCTCCTGAGAAGGAATCTGACGAGAAAAAGAAACTCAAGTTACAAAAGAGTAAGTCACCAATGGCTCAACTTATCAAACGAATGCTAACTCTTTACAGTTGAGGTGAACGATGGAGAAGCTGGAGAAGCAACAGTCGTATCTGTTAGAGCTAAGATGTTTTACCACGACAAGGAAGCTGGCTGGAAGGAACGAGGTGCAGGCATGTTGAAGATCAACGTGCCTCAAGCCTGTGTCGAGTACGACGACAGCGGTGCTGTTATTCCCGGATCATTTGATGCCTCCGCTCTCGAAGTAGATGAGGAGGCAGCAGGAGGATCTCAGGGGCACAAAGTAGCTCGACTCATCATGCGCCAGGATCAGACTCACCGAGTTATCTTGAACACAGCACTTGTTGCTGCTATGAAGTTCCAAGAAAAGGCTTCATTGAAGTCTGTTGGTATTCTATTCACTGCATTCGAGGGCGAGCAGTCCAAGCCTGTGAGCATCACAATGCGGGTAAGTGATAGTCTTTGACTTTATTGCTATTTTAAGCTAACAGTTCTACTCCAGATGTCAGCCGCTAACGCTAAGATCTTCATGAATGAAATCGGCAGCATCCAAAAGGAGCTCCAGAGCAGTTAGAATATGCGAAAGGAGCGCTCGGAAAGCTACGAAACCCCATATATAGACGACACCCAACACCAAGACTTGGTGTGATTGTAAGAAGGGATGCGGAATCGATGCATATATATGCTAGTTAGGCTAGGTACTGATTCCGGCGATTGGCAGCAAGCGACGAGATGGATACAAGCAGTGCCCATGGCGGTATGGGGCATTTGTGTGAGCCCGGTGGTTTTATGGCTCGGATGGTGTCATGAAAAGAATTCTGTCTGCATACATATCTCCCTTGGGAATTATCACCTTAGGAAAGGTATTTGGGGAGCCTTTTGTACGAAAGCTGGACACTCTTGGTGGCGGAAGTAGATGAATCACAGCCGTGTGCTGGCCATGCAGTCGCATTCATGCCAATAAACGTACTTCAGTTAGATATCGCTTATAGGTACTTGGTCGTATCCAACATTCGTTGGTTTCTGCATACTCAATGGAAAATAAGTACTAAATGCACTGGTAATTGCACGCACGTGATTTGGCATCAATTTCGCGACTCCAATGGTGAATGACGTCGACACTTTCACGCTTTCAGCTTTCACGGTACAGATCAAGTCCAGTCAAGTCTTGCAGAATTCTTTGACAGCAGCAATGAAATGACGATACATCCAGAGCCTTCACGCCCGGACTTGAATGAGTCTGGCACTACCGCTAAACAGTCCTCGTCATCGCAACAGGGGAAACGCAAGCGCAATGTCCAAGATGATCCTGCGGTTGGGAGTCCAACTTCCAGCCAGTCAAGCAATTCAAAAACCAGAAAAGGTGGAAAGCAAGGCAAAGGGCGACCGAGTCTCAACAAAGAAGCTAGTAGCGTCGTGATACCCTGCGTTATAGAATGGCCCGAGGAGTTCAAGCAAATTGAACGAACGCATCGAGCTCTGAACCTTGTCTACACATTTTGCACCACTCGAAAACATCTTGCCACAACCTTCGATACGATAAAATCTTCCGTTGAAGGCCATATCAAAAGGGAGTTACGAATAGATGAGATTGCTTCCATGGTAGCACTCCGTCCCGAAGGTCTATACTTTGCATATGTCGACGAGACTATGCTGCAACTGGACGTCAAGGGCACTGAAAAGGACGAGATATTTCGAACTGGAAAGTCATACAGGTCTCAAGCTCCAGCTTACGATGCTTCAGTAGGTGGATATACTGGCCTGGAGAGTCTTGACAAGAGTCACAATCGAGATCTTGAACCTATGGGGCGAGAGGTGCTCTTTCTAGAGTTCATAGATGGAGACCTCAAGAGACAGGTTCAAGGGAAGGGGGGCGAGCCTGTGAAACCGAACCGAAAGCTTCGAGACGAACAGTTGAAGATGCCTGTTTTTAGTCAAAAGCAGATGACAACCCTGATTGAGAGACGCAATCAGAAGTTCACCAACGCTATCAACATCTTCCTCAACAAATGCATAGAAGATGGGCTCGAGCCCCTTGAAACCCTCAAAGAGCAGACGAAATCCTGTATCCCAGTTCCATCTGCTAAGGAAGAATTTGCCCCAGAGAAGGCGGCTGAAACCATTCCGGAAAGTATCCCAAAAGAACGAAAGACGATACCAGAGATTGTGCAAGAGCTCAGAGAGAGTCCTTGGTACACTGGCCAAATTGTCCCAGACGGACATCGAGTATTTGAACAACAGGATCCTGTGTATGGGGACCTCAATTTTCTACTGAGCCAAAATTTGGTCAATGCTCTGTACAATGCTAAAGGGATCACCCAGTTCTTCGCACATCAGTCAGAAGCTCTCAATAGTCTGCACGATGGCAAACATGTCGTTGTGTCGACATCAACGAGCTCTGGTAAGAGTCTAATCTACCAGCTTCCTGTCATTCGTGCTCTTGAAGAAGACTATAATTCGAGAGCCATATACATATTCCCTACAAAGGCGCTGGCGCAGGATCAGAAAAGGAGTTTAAAAGACATGATGCGTTATATGCCTGGTCTTGAGGAGACAATGATTGAAACTTTTGACGGCGACACCCCAATGACAGAGCGTAACGATATTCGCGAGCAAGCAAGGGTCATCTTTACTAATCCAGATATGCTTCACATCACCATATTGCCCCAGGAAGAGCAATGGAGGTCATTTTTGAAGAACCTGAAATATGTTGTTGGTATGCATCCTGACAAACCATTCACCTGGTAAAATACTGATCCTCGACAGTTGATGAATTGCACTACTACAACGGCCAAATGGGTTCTCATATGTCTTTTATTATGCGGAGACTGAGAAGAATATGCGCCGCTGTTGGAAATCGGCGTGTCAAGTTTATCTCATGCTCTGCTACAGTTGCCAACCCCGGACAACATTTCAGAACCATATTTGGCATCGAGAACGTTCAACTGATAGATTATGACGGATCCCCATCAGGACGCAAGGAATTCCTCTGTTGGAACACTCCGTACAAGGACCCTGGCGACCCTGCATCTGGTCGAGGCAGTACAAAGTTCGAGTGTGCACGTCTATTCTGCGCACTTATGCTGAGAGGCGTCAGAATTATTGCATTCTGTAGAGTTAGAGCTCAATGCGAGCTGCTTGTGACTACTATCAGGCAGGAGCTTGAGAACCTCGGACGGCCAGAGTGCACCAACCTTGTCATGGGGTATCGTGGTGGCTACACAGCACAGGACCGGCGCAGAATCGAGACTGAAATGTTTCAGGGGCAGCTTCTTGGGATCGTTGCGACGACTGCATTAGAGCTCGGCATTGATATCGGCTCGCTTGACTGTGTCATGACCTGGGGGTTCCCTTACACAATCGCTAACTTGCGCCAACAAAGTGGCCGCGCTGGTCGCCGCAACAAGGATTCCCTTTCAATACTTGTTGGTGATGGGTTTGCTACAGACCAGCATTACATGCAGAACCCAGACGACTTGTTCACAAAGCCAAATTGCGAGCTGCAAGTGGATCTGGAGAACATGCTGGTGCGTGAAGGGCACATCCAATGCGCGGCATATGAAATGCCAATACGACCAAGGGAGGACGCAAAATACTTTGGTAAAGACTTGCCGAAAATCTGCGTGGAGCGTTTAATAAGGGATGACATGGGGTTCTTTCACTGCCACGATCGATTCCGGCCTATCCCTGCAAAGTATGTCGCTATCCGAGACACAGAAGATGACCACTTTGCCATTGTTGATATCACCAACGGCCGTAACATCGTATTAGAGGAGCTGGAGGCCTCAAGAGCAACTTTCACCCTTTACGATGGAGCCATATTCCTTCACCAGGGCAATCCATACCTTGTGCGAGATTTCCAACCCGACAAGGGGATGGCCAGGGTGGAAAGAGTCAAGGTGGAATGGACGACTGTTCAGCGCGACTATACTGACATTGATCCTACTGAGACAGAAGCTATCCGCACGATTTCTGATTCCCGGTCGCACGCTTATTATGGGACAATCAAGATACAACAAAATGTCTTTGGCTTTTGGAAGGTTGACAAGAAGAACAGGGTACTGGATGCGGTGCAAGTGGACAACCCGCCCGTGATTCGATTCAGCAAGGGGATGTGGCTCGATGTGCCCAAGACGGCAATGTCTATCCTTCAAGAGCGGCGACTTCACATTGCGGCCGCGATACATGCGGCCGAGCATGCCATTATGAGCCTACTGCCAGCATTTGTTATTAGCATGCCTGGCGATGTACGGACCGAGTGTAAGACGGCAGTGAAAGAGTTTGCGAAACAAGAGTCGCAACGTAAGCGTCCAGCGCGGTTGACGTTCTACGATGCCAAAGGTGGTGCAGGCGGCTCAGGTATCAGCACCAAAGCGTTTGACCACGTCGACCAATTGTTGAGGGATGCTCTGAAACGAGTTGAGAATTGTCGTTGCGAGCGAGGCTGTGTGGAATGCGTGGCATCAGAGCAATGCAAGCAGGCCAATGAGGTGATGAGCAAAGCAGGAAGCCAAGTGATCCTCAAGACTCTATTGAACGTCGAAGTGGACATGGATTCACTACCAATGGGACCAGAGACGAACATCCCAATGGGTACTGAAACAGTCGTGCTTGCGCAACCAGTCCCTTACCGAGCCAAAGAAGCAGTCTTTGAGAACGGGATCAACAATAGGGCGACTGTGTTTGAGGAATCTGAGGAGGGCGCCAAGCCTGGGGATTCTGGAACAACAGATGGCGGCGGAGGATTTGAGCAGTGGCTTGCAGATTCGATATGAAGTCAGTGAGGTGAGGGCGTCAATGGGTGTGTAGGTAGACGGGAAACCGGCACAGGGGGCCACAAAGCAAGCTGCCCCTGTACGGCTGATGGGTTAAGCTTCAACTCTGTACAGAGTGTAAGGTGTCATTTGGTTAGACGGATTGGGTCTAGAACGAGGAATGAATGCATTATAGTAGGGTTTTAAAATAAGCGTAAAATAGGAATGATTTATTGAATCATCAGTGGGACTGGAGTCTGGAGATGGAAGAGGATGAAGACCAGGGTACAGCATAGAGTGATTGATGGAGAATTATAATCATGTACAATATGATGCACCGTGATGTATGTTGTGTTTGCTGTTGGCTGGCTGCTGGACCTGGTATCTACTGCGTACTAAGATATAGGTGGTACAGCGTCAGTGACGTAGCAAAATAAGGTGGAAAATAGGGCAAAGATCAAGGAACCGCCAAGCAATCTCCGCCAAAAATTAACGGTTGGGCCCGGCTTGGCCATGCTAACCGTAAAATCAAGACTGGGACTGAAACTTGGCAGGGCCCAGGTTTATTGAGTGACCGCATCTTCTTCATGCTGGAGCTGTCTTATTGGCTGATACTCGCAAGGGGTCTGTATATTTACTCCTCTGAGTCTATGAGATAGGAGTGACCCTCTAGCTTGATTAGCCAGTGAACGAAGCTGTTCGTCTAACGCAGGGAAGCTGATGAGACTAAGCTGCTAAGGATACAGAAAAAAAATAGCCCAACAACGAGTCAAGCGTGGCATGAATGACTGCATTATTTTGTCTCTAAGGCGCGTAGCGTGTAGTAGCACTGAATAAAGATTGCTTGATCTTCCTGGTTTGCCAAGTGTTACCGACTGAGTCGTTTCCTTTCTCTCATGCAATATTTCTCTCCTGTAGCAGGTATTTACTGGACCCAAAACCAGCGTTACCCAGAAGGTTAGAGTTAGTAGTATATCAAAGCTCCTCCTCCCCCAGGTTGGCTCCCTCCGCGCTTTGGTCTCTCCCCTTGGAATTGACCACGACCAGTCAACAACACAAGCACAAACACAACTAAAACTTCGGCATTTGTGGCGGTTTAACCAAGCCCCCGGTCTAGACCTGGACCTTGACTCAAATAATTCAATTCTCCGGACGTTTGCACTCTTTGCAATTACAAAAAGGTCGCCAACATGTCGCCTCGAGATCGTCACGAACGCTCTTCCTCACGCTCCCACCGCCCTCGCCATCGTTCACACAATTCTCCCGAAATGCGTCAAGCTTCATCCGACGACCGCACTCTTCCCGTCCCAAACACATACAGCGAACATAAGAGAGGCGAAAAGGGAGGGAAAGGGAAAATGTCGAAATACATCAAGCCTGCAGGCGAAAGTGGCCGAACTGGCTTTCATCCCATTCATTTTTCAAAGATCTCGTTCAGATCCACGAGTCGAGCCAGTTTGCTGTGCAATTTTCTGTGGCCTTTTGTCCCTGCTGCCATTGCCGTTCGCTGTAAGTTGAAAGATGACATCAAACACTGAGCCAAGTTTTGCTGACATGTGTTAGATGCTATGCCCGATAATCATGTCACCATCTTTGCATTGGCCTACATCGCCATGATTCCTTGTGCCAATATGATTGGCTTCGCTGGCCAGGAGCTTTCACGAAAGCTGCCTCATGTTTGGGGTGTTCTCATTGAAATCACGTATGTCTTAACTCAGAGCAATGAGAGCTCTCATACTATGACCCATAAACTCATCTAACATGTCTATTTAGAATTGGCTCTATCGTTGAAATCATTCTCTTCATGGTCCTTCTCTCCAAGAATATGTTTTACGTTATCAAGGCTGCTATCCTTGGTTCCATCCTCGCTACTATGCTTCTCTGCCTGGGCTTTTGCTTCTTTGTCGGTGGCATGCTCGAAGACGAACAGGTTTTCAGTGAGGCTATTAGCGAGGCCGGTAGCGGTTTGCTCTTGACTGCGTAAGTTTTGGTCAACCCCCCAAGTTGATCTAGCAGCTAACCTGTGTCAGTGGTGTTGTCCTAGCTCTCCCTACGGTTTTCGAATACGGCGTAGGCAACGGCGAGACGCTCACCAACCAGGATCTCGAGCACAAGACCCTTCAGATTTCACGTATTGTCTCGATTCTGCTCATCGTTGCCTACCTGGTCTACGTCTTCTTCCAGGCCCGAACCCACCATGGTATCTACGATGCTGTCTTTGAGCAGGACGAGCACAATGACCGAGACAAGCACAAGGACCAAGCCAAGGCTAAGCTGACTCTGACTGAATGCATTATTGCTCTGGTGATCGCCGTCGGCCTCGTTGCTTGGACCGCTGTTATTCTCGTCATGCAAATCGAGTTTGTCATCGAACGGGGACATGTCAGCGACGCGTTCATGGGTCTCATTCTTGTTCCCTTGGTCGAAAAACTTGCCGAGCATCTGACTGCCATCGACGAAGCCTGGGATAACCAGATCAATCTGGCCATGTCTCACGTCCTCGGTGCTACACTTCAAACCGCCCTCTTCAACGCTCCTCTCGTTGTCATCGTCAGCTGGGGTCTCCACAAGACACTTGATCTCAACTTTGCCGTCTTCGATCTTGTCATGCTTATTCTCGCTATCCTCACCGTCGGACGATTCCTCCAGGATCAGAAGAGCAACTATCTCGAAGGATTCCTGCTCATAATTCTCTACGTCGCCATTGCTACTGCAGCATGGTACTACCCTGACCCTGCCAACCATGGAGCCGGCGGGGGTAGTGCTGAAGGCAGCTCTGAGGGAGGACATTAATTAACACGGGCGGTCTCACCTGTGTACGACAGGAGCAGAATTTTTTATCATTATTTATGAGCTTACGATTCAGGTGGCACAAAAGAATGAGTGCATGCATATACGGGGTTTGGGTTGATGTAGGGATGATACGCCTCAGGGCGAAAACCGGCTGCTAAAAGTATAAGAGTTGATATTAGCCAGCCAGGTTGTGTTTTAGAGCAGACTTTTAAGTTGTTCATTGTTGTATTCTAATGCCCAGACGTTAAACTGTTTTATTGAAAGTCTCGGACTTGGACAGGTAGTTTAAAGGAATACCAAAATCAATTGTTCTATCAACGCCCTTATCAACGCCTTCATATACCTCATTACTATTGGAGACTTTAATTCTTTCACTTATCTGCGCTCATTGAATCAGAAGAACACCATATCGTCCGATTTGAATCCCAAGCCCAGAAATGTGGCCTCGGCGGCTTTAACCATTGGAGGAGGTCCACACACAAGTACCAATTCATCGCCTTCACCGCTTGGTTTGGGCAATGCCATCTGCTCAGGGACCAGTGCTTGGTTAACAAAGCCCTTGATACCGCTCCAGTCGGGTGGCGGGTCTGTGAGGGCGTTGATGATGCGACACTTTGAAGGATTGGCCGCTTCAAGATTGTCGAGTTCTTCCTTACAGAGAATATCTTGGAAGCTGCGGTTTCCGTTAAAGACAATACAGGGTGTTGTGTCGCTGGGGTCTTGCATTACGGCACGAAGGACCTGGCGGATGGGGGTGATGCCAGAGCCTCCGCAGACCATGATGAAGCGACGAACACGGCGCTCTCTGTCGCTGATGATGCAGCGACCGTTGCCGTGGTAGACAAACTTGCCCACAGGCCCCTTGAAGTCAACCCAATGGCCGACAGGCAGTGAGTCTAGCGCCTGTGTCATGGCACCACCCTTGCGCTGAGGAGTATCATAATAGATCTTGATAAGTATGTCCAACTGGCCGCAATCTGATCCATCTGAGTAGGGTGTGTATGAGCGGATTATAGCCTCTCGTGTGGCAGGGTCGCGCAGGCGCATCATGAGATGTTGGCCGGTAGGAAGACCAATCTTCTGACCTTCATGGTTGAGCTTGAAAGAAAAGATCTTAGTGTCAGGTGAAATAGACATTTTCTTGCAGAGAAGAGCTTTGCTCCAGGTCTTGGATTGAAGAAATATTTCTCGATTTGAATCGTCGCTTGTTGCTGTTGCATCGCCACTGAGAATGGCACGAGACTCCTTATTAAGGGTACCGATGTGATAGGTTGGTAGCATTGCCTTTGCGTTTTCACTGTCTGAAGATAAATGTTAGTAAAAAGTGACAATAAGATCTTGGATTGGGTGTTTGGGAACTCACGAATAGCCATAAATTCTTCAGTGGCATCTTGACCAGCTGCACCAAAGATAGATGCCGCACCACCAGGATGGCCCGAGAGATAAGGGGTACCGTCGTATACTTCGCCGTTGACGACAAACCAAGGTTCATCTTCACCTTCATGAGCCTTGAGCTCTTCAATGGTGATCTCTCGGTTGATGTGGGGATTTGTCAAACAGATCTGTTTTTCAAGCTCCTTAACGACAACTTCCTTCACTTCACCAGGAGCCTTCTCGCCCCAATAACCGTTAGTGAGGTTTCCGCCATCCTCCTTGACACGCTCCATCCAACCTTTGTTTTTGAGAGTAGGATGTGTAGGATGCTCGAAACGGAGTGCGTTGTCGTCTTTGTGAATCACAATACGGAACCAGGGGTTGTTCATCATTCCTAGAACGCTCCAATACATGTCCCTTGGCTGAATGTTCATAGATTCATCCATGGCACGCATCATGATATCGTCTGCGTTTCTTAATTCGTCCAAGGGAATTTCGAGGTCCCAGAGGCACCAGCAGAACGATGTTTCGCGCCACCACATGTCGACTCGCCCACCATAGAGAGTATCGCCTTCAGGTGCGTTGCGATAATCATCCTCATGGTACCGGATGTTTGCAAGTCTCCATGATTTACCCTTATCAAGAGTAATCTCGACTCTAGTGATGCGTCTTCCACCACCACCATAAGCATATCCCCGTACCTTGTAACTTTCCGAAGTGTTCGTGAGAGTGACACTCTCCTGGTGAGCTGGGTAGCATATGGCGCTATTGGTGCTAAGGTCATAGATGGCGTATTTCTCGTCCTTCCAGACTTCAGGCAGGTCTGCACTCTCTTCGGGCGAAACCATAGTCGGTAGCACGCGGTTATCATAGATGTGGTACCAATTGTCACTAGGCTCTTGCGTGACAGTGATTTTCTTAAGCCACTTGACACTTCGACCACCGATCTGCCCAGGGATAACGAGGCGGACAGGCTTGCCATGATCTGGGTGTAACGTCTTTCCATTCATCCTGTGTGCAACCATGACACCTCTGTTGGGATCCATGCACCAATTGAGTTTGATAGATGTCCCATAATATCCATTTGGTAGCTTATCTGCTCCCTCAAAGCAAACATATCGGGCTCCACGCTTGGGTTTTGCAGCAGCAAGTAAGTCGCCAATAGCAACGCCGGTCCAAAGAGCAGTCGATAATCCTGCGGCACCCCAGGAGAAGCCCTTTGTCTTTCGTACGATGTTTTGCTCTTTTCGGCGGTTTCCAGCACATACGAATGTAACTGGATAGGTCAACTGCTGGTATTCGTTTATAAGATCCCTTACGGTCATCTTTATCGGAGTTTCGACAAGGCCATCAATCTCGAATTCCCAATCGAGAATCTCATCGTCTTCACATCTGGGGACGTGTCCATGGTTCCGTACATAGTGGAGATTTTCGCTAGTCAGGAAGCCTTCGTCGTACAAGTCGCTCAGAGGTGCCTCGACATTGAATGGGTGGACTCCGGTGAGACGGATCAGACGAGGGTCTCTTTCAACAAAACTGTCTGGGGTTTTGAGATCTTCCTTTAGAACGGACTTTGATGAGCATCTGGGAGGAAGAGGATATGGCTTGATACTATCAAGACAAGACTGGTCAACTGATGGGATGTCTTGTAGATCGTGGAAACTGCCTATCCGAGATGGCTTCGCTGTGCTTGGCGGTGAAGGAGGAAGGCTATGGGCCTGTTGTGGTATGATAGTCGTAGTGGTTTCTGAAGCCTCCATGGTGAGTGAAGGTCTGTGCTTGTTGTGAATAACTTGGAATGAATATCACACAACTGAGAGGATTGATAGCATTGTTTCAGTCAGATTTCAGATGTCCAGTAAGCGGCGAGAGCTCTCGTATAAGAAGTCTTATCGTGGGCGATCGACGTGGTGTGGCGGCCGTTCACCCGTCCCTTGGCTCTTGAGAGTCTCCATTGGATCTGCTGAGGTTCTGCTCATGATATCGTGTTTCTCTTGTTTGAAGCGAGGAGATGCAAATTACAATTAAGTGGATGCCTCTGTTCTGGTCTGATCCGCGGAGGTTGAAGGTTTATCGTTATCAGGAGATGAAGACAAAGGGCGAATCATGTTTGTTGCTTTGTGATTGTCGCCGGAGATGTATCAACCACAGAACCGTGGGCCCACCTCGGAACTGACCTGATAAGGGGATAAAGATAGCAAGACCCGGCTTCAATACCTCGTGCCTCGAATTGAACAGGATTTAGTCCGGAGATTCTTGGATGATTACTATATCTTCTGATAAAGTCTGGTCATGGTCGTACTGTTCGTTGCGTAGACATGTTGACAAGCTGGAGAAGTCTTGAACCATGAGAGTGTAGGGCACCCATACAATTATATCATGACTTGACCTCCTTGACAAGCAACTATTTATTTTCCGAATAGCCACTTGTGCGATTTCTATCATCTTGGTACGCATACAAAGGTAATCTCTGAGGGATCTAGTTAGCTACTACCCATGCTTCCGTAGATACTTGGATGAACCTGGGTTGAGTGATTTCAATTTTCTTACAAGAGCCCTGCAGGGTAGGATTTCGTCCTATCAATAAGACAATGTCTTTCGTCAATAACAGATGCTGAACTTATATAGCGCGATAAAAAACTAATTGTATTTTAGATATATCGATGTATTTGTTATGTCTTGCTATCAACTCACATGACTGGTGGAAACTATAAACAAAAAGTTTTTCCAAACTGTGAGAACCTGCGGCTAAACCAAGGTGCTCTCTTCGCAATAACAATTTCTTTATTGAATAATATATACCTCTGATCCAAGGTCCTGATTGTGCAAATAGAAGGACTATAATCACAGCACTTAAATCATCGCCTGTCAGACAGGGCTACAACAAAGGCGGCAGGTGCAGAAACCCCACTCAACGGGCAACCTCCACTTCTAATAAGGTGCAGTAAGGCACGGCAGGTGTGACTCTCTGGCTGTCGGTACCTTAACGTCCCGTCAGTTCCATTTACTGTCAAATCTCAAAATCAGGAAACCGACGGCAAAACTTCGACACAGACACAGACATCGACAACCCGGCTCCGCTCACTCGCATTCCCTCCGTCCTGGCTTGACGGAATCACCCATGTCGGCTCTTTTGCCTTTTATACAGCATCCATTCTTAGGGAAGCACATCCCTTAGCAGCTCGCCTGCGCTCAACGCAGCGCCGCCTCCACCCGCCTCATATCCCAGATCTAGGACTTGGCCCAAGTCGCGAATCGCCTCCAATCACGTCGTGTTCCGCCATGGATCGCGCAAGGAAGCGTATGGCCTCTTTAATATCTGTATTCTGTTCTATATACAGGCGCTTACCATATATACAGGCGAATTGCGCACGCTGAATGAAAAGGCATGGGATGGCGAATCTGGTATGAATCATCTCATCTATCCCTACCCCACCACCTCCCCCCGCCCTCGCCAGTTAACACAAACTATCACAGATGTATTCCCTGTCGGAAAGACTCTCGATTCGTCCCTCAAGAAGAATACCGCTTTCATCAAACGATTACGAACTGCTGTCACTGCTGCAACCCTCAGCACCTTTCTCCAGGAAATCCGAACTCTGAGCCTGCACAAGTACCTTTCCGAAATCATATCCGCCTGCTATGAAGGCCTTTGTAGACTCAAGTCACCCGGCGAAATCGAGGCCGGTGTCGAGATCGTCAGTGCGCTTCATCAGCGATTCGGACCCAGCGAGTTTACGGAATATCTAGCATGGCTGCTTGGTAAGGGTATGGCAACTCCTGATAAGGGTATCCTTAAGTCTCTGGCACCCGAGGTTCGCGAGAAAGAGGAGAAAGAGCGTATCATCAGACAACGCGCATTGCTTCGGGTGGTAACAGAACTGTGGCTTGTTGGGGTTATCAGGACACTTGACGATGTCAGCAAGCCTGACGACGCGACCAAGGGAGCTGCCGGCAAAACAACTGAACTGAAGACTCGGACCAGCAAGGCTTCAGGTGCGGAACCTTTCCCTCTCGAAGTACTAAAGGATCTACTCGGACACGACCGCGAACACGCAAACCTCCCGCTTCTCGTCATCTTTGTCAAGTCATTCAGCTGGGATATTCTTGGCGTAAAGCCAACAGGAGCCGACGGCCGCAAGACAGTGGAGGAAGATGGCTCAACAGAAGGACACGAAGCTGAGCAGGGCGATGACGGCGAGAATGGGACATCCTCCGACGAAGACCAGCCCTTTGCGGAACCCGAAATGCGAGATCGATTTAGGAATATCCTGAAAAAGTACTTTGACGACGTTAAGGGGCATATCATTCGGGACCAGAAGTCGATACAATCGCAAGCCCGGCGAAATGCTGAAGCCTATGTGAAATCTGGGGAGGTTTTCGAAGACCGTCAGGCCAATTATGAGAAACAGGTCAAGGCCCAAGAACGTCTTGTATCCAACGCCCAAGTGGTCGCAGATGCCATTGGCGTTGAAATGCCCGATTTGAAGGATTCGGATGATTCACTTGCTGCGTCCAACGGATCCATTGGTCTTGTCAAGACAGGCGATTACCTGCGTTCCATGGGAGACGGCGCAGGAATCTGGGAGGACGACGACGAGCGCCGCTTCTACGAAAACCTAGTTGATCTTAAAGGAAAAGTACCAGCTATTCTACTGGAGGATGGTAAAAAGAAGAAGACGGACACAGATGAACAAGTGGGCAAGAAATTAGACCCGGCCGAAGTGCCCGAAACCACAAAGATTGCCGAAACCGCCGACGATCAGTCTACATCTATTGCAAACCGAACAATTGGTGCGCAAGTCGACGCTCTGCTTGCCCGTCTACCTGAGTTGACAAATAAGGACATTGTTGACCAGACGGCTATCGACTTTTGTTTCCTCAACTCCAAGGCTTCGCGCAACCGTCTTGTCAAGGCCTTGACTGAAGTTCCAAAAGGCCGAAGCGATTTGCTGCCATCCTGGTCTCGACTCGTTGCTACCTTGGGACGATACATGCCTGATGTTCCGAAAGGTCTTGTCGATTACCTGGATGCTGAGTTCCGAAGCTTGCAAAGGCGAAAAGAGAAGGACTTTTTGGGTCAGGTCCGCCTGAGTAACATTCGCTATCTTGCTGAATTAACAAAATTTGGCATTGTTCCTGAGCATGTCGTCTTCCATTGTTTGAAGGTCAGTCTCGACGACTTTTCGCGCATGAATATCGAGATTCTTTGCAACCTTATCGAGAATTGTGGTCGGTACCTGCTTCGAAATCCGGAAACAGCCCCGCGTATGATGAGCTTTCTTGAAACTCTTCAGCGCAAGAAGTCTGTTCAGCATATTGGGCAGCCGGAGCGCATGCTTATCGACAATGCCGTCTATTACGTTGATCCACCAGAGCGATCAGCTATCGAGCAAAAGGAACGCACTCCTATGGAACTCTTCGTTCGCAAATTGATCTATGTTGATATGACTAAGAGAAATTATAGCAAGATCTTGAAGCAGATTCGAAGACTTCACTGGGAGGAAGCAGAGGTATGAACTGATCATTCGTGTTTTGTGACATCTGACTTACAATCTTCTAGGTGGTTGCCATTTTGGAGAAGGTGTTTTCCAAGCCTGGAAAGGTCAAGTACGGAAGTGTTCACCTCCTTGGAATCCTGCTCAGCGCGCTCTATCGTTATCATCCTGCCTTTGTAGTGAAGGTCATCGATAACGTGATCGAGTCAATGACGTTTGGCCTTGAGCAGAACGACTACAGATTCTATCAACGACGCATTGCTGAAGTAAAGTATCTTGGAGAGCTCTACAACTACCGTATGCTCGAACACCCTGTCATCTTTGACACTATGTACAAAATCATGACGTTCGGATACGGTGAGAAGTTCAAACGCTCATTGCGACTGTCCAATAATTAACTTTCTATAGGCGGACCGCCCGTTCCTGGCAAATATAGCCCACTTGACCCTCCCGACGACTTCTTCCGAATTCGTCTTGTTTCCACGATGCTAGAGACATGCGGCATGTTCTTTAATCGTGGGGCCGCGGGTAAGAAGCTGGACTACTTCCTCTCCTTCTTCCAGGTATGTCTATGCTACCGTTATGATGAGACATCCATGACTAAAACTTGAAAAGTACTACATCTTTACCAAGGCGTCTTTGCCTATGGATATCGAGTTCCTGGTACATGATACATTTGCTCTTACGCGCCCACAGTGGAAGATTGCCTCTGGATTGGAGGAGGCGGTCAAAGCCTTTCAACTTGCTGTTGCCCAGGACCAGAAGTCAGCAGGTGTCGATAAGGGAGTCGATGTGGACGACGCAACAAGTGACGCCTTATCTGACGATGACAATGATGAAGATGGTGACGACAACGATGACAGTGCTTCGGAGGAGGAGGAAGTAGAAGTGAGTCTATCGTACGCTAATTACTTGGTAGTTGCTGACAAAATTGACCTAGGATATGGATGAGGACTCGGACAGCGATAGCGCCTTTGACGAAGAGGCCATTGTTGTGACCCGACAAGAAGAGGAGGTTGACCCTGAAGACGAAGCTGACTTCGAGCGCGAATATGCCAAAATGATGGCTGAAAGTCTCGAATCGCGCAAATTCGAGCGCAAACAGCTCTTCGACGTGCCGCTTCCAGTTCGATCCAAGACTCGCGAGGCGACTTCAACAGAAGGGGGTGAAGGGGAATCCCCTCCCGGCCACACCATGGCATTCTCCCTGTTGACCAAAAGAGGCAACCGCCAACAGGTACGGATTTTGGACTTGGTACGGTGACCAATGCTAACATGCACCCAGACGCGAACTGTTGAGCTGCCTTCTAATTCGACATTTGCTGTTGCCATGAAAAACCAGCAACAGGCTGAGCGGGAGGAACAGCAACGTATCAAGAACTTGGTTCTTAATTATGATCTTCAGCAGAATGAAGATCCAGATGGTGGTACAGACCCTCAACTTCCGCAACTTTATCGAAACATCAATATTCACAACAGAAATCAGGCAACGAACGACCAGCGACGTATTATCACAACCGTTTAGACAGGTCGAACAAAGACCGAGGACAGAGGTCTCGCAAACTACAACTTAGTGATGTCGATTGGTAAACATGCACGCAATGGGTAAGGCTTCTAACTAGGTAAATCAGCCTCGGCTGAATCAGTCAGTGGATGGGGCGATAAAATACGCCAAGTCCCTGATTTACGACGACGTCCTGAAGGTGTCTCTTCGGTTCCTGCCTGAGCACATTTGCGCACACGGCAATAGTGCGTCAACCTGCGCCACACAACACAGGGCTAAATCTCTTCTGTGGCAGCATGGTAGATAATCCGAATCTGCCGCGTCTGCCTCGTCGCTAGCTCCGTTCCTGTTATTGTCGAGAGACAACTATTAAAATTGTTGCGTGAGACGCAGGGGCCGTGCCAGTTGCTTCATTAGTTGAAGAACTCGCACATTAGACGACGCCTTCCTACCCGGCGCTGGTTGAAAGGACTAGTTGACAACAAGGATGCAAGACCACAGCGAATGCTGATATTTCAAACCTTGTTGCAAATTGTACGGGTTCTGAGCAGGTCACCGGAAGCATATAAACCACCTAAGATCGCTGGATGTCCAGCACATTTTAGCTTAAGACTGAATTACTGAAGTTCGCATTGAAAACGATGGAACTACTGTCTTGTGCCTCTACTGCTTATCAATTGTAACGCGATATATGACTAAGAAGATGTTTTGGTTCCTTCGTGTGCCCCTGTGTCAACAGTACTTTGAATAAATACCAATACATAACAGCCTATGTCCCAATTCTACAGAACTTCAATGGTATAAAGATCAAAATATCCATTGAAGAATACACGGCCTCGTGACCCGATAGGTTGCCATCACCCTCTTGTGATGACCACCGTGGCTGACTGAATAAGGGGCGGTAGTTTGTGACATTTGATAATGAAAACGCCGCCCTATTTACGAACTGGAGGCTCTACTGGTCACGCCAAGCTTCTTTTAGGCTCCGTGAAAGTATTGATTTGTTTGTATGGGAGTTCTAGCCGTCTTGCATGTAAAATTGCCGTTTGCCTCGCCGTTTGAGGCTTCCGCTTTGTGAGGAGGCGGCATCATTGTGTAACCGTGATTCACCTGCAAGACTGAACAATTGCTTTCTACTGTTTGGGAAGAAGGTAAACAACAAAATGTAGGTAGTTTTTCTTTATTGCATCCCAACTCAATGCACCTTGCTCTTGACAAGTCTTCGTAGGCTCATAAAAGAAGATACGTGAATCTTGAATTGATGGTTCCTTCCTTCTCCAATTCTCATCCATCTTAGTTGTGCCACCTCCCTGACCTCTATCGTCCCGGCATTTTCTTCTTGTAGGACTCGTCATATTTCACGGGTGCCCGCTGGATATCCCCGTCAAGATACCGCCTCAGGAGACAGCTCCTTTCCGAGCACTGTTTACCTTGACTTTTGGTTTCTATGTTTTCTTGCATGTTAAAGTACATGCTGTTCAGATTCGTGCTTGAAACTCCTTTACTCCGGGAGATAAGAAGTCCTTCGGTGTTCAAGTCTGCCGAGGAGTTTTATTTCGCAACCATGGCCGTACTGGACGACTGGCCTCCAGAGAATGTGAGTCGTTATAGGCACTGGCAGCTATTTGCATGCACAAAAACTCATTGCTTGGACAGATTATTTACACCAGCATAATGAGTGCAGTTCTTCTGATGGCGTGCCTCGAGTGGTTCTTATGGCTCGCAGCTTTTCTATACTGTCTTGTCAAGGTCTTTCAAAAGTCGGAACACTGGTCCATCAATGTCTTATGCATCATTGTCGGCACCGCCTTTGTGCTCCTGCGGTAAGCTATTCTTCTTTGTTCTAAGTGGCACTAGCTAAAATATATTATAGAGTGATATTTCTTCCCATCATGGTGGTCACATTACCCCTTCCCGATGCTATTGCGAAACTATGGCCAGAAGAGATGGTATCATTCCTGCAGTGGTTTGCCTTCTGGGCCTTTGCCATTCTGTTGACAGTGCCATGGCTGTTTTGCATCTATCAGGTAGTGACAAACCAACTTGGGCGAACGAAACGAATGAAACAGGTTCTAGACGACGTCACTGCACCCAAGGTTGTCATCGTGATGCCTTGCTACCGTGAAGAACCCGAAGTCCTCATAAAAGCTATCAACTCAGTTGTCGACTGCGATTATCCACCATCATGCATTCACGTTTTCCTATCATTCGACGGAGAAGAAGAAGACAACCTATATCTCAACACGATCAGCCAATTGGGTGTGTTGTTGAAAACGGAGTCACATCCCAGAAGTATCGACGTTAAGTACCGATCTGCACGAGTGACAATCTCGCGTTTCCCACACGGAGGAAAGAGACACTGTCAAAAGGTGACCTTCAAGCTCATTGACCGGGTATACGAGGAATATCTCAAGAGAAACGACAATCTGTTCATCCTATTTATCGACTCGGACTGTATACTGGACAAAGTGTGTCTGCAAAACTTTGTCTATGATATGGAGCTCAGTCCTGGCAATACAGGAGAGATGCTGGCTATGACAGGCGTCATCACCTCGACGACAAAGAAACACAGTATCATCACTCTACTACAGGACATGGAGTACATACACGGACAGCTATTTGAGCGAACAGTTGAGTCTGGCTGTGGCTCCGTCACATGTCTGCCAGGGGCTTTGACCATGCTGCGCTTCTCGGCTTTCCGAAGAATGGCCAAATACTACTTCGTGGACAAGGCAGAGCAATGTGAAGACCTTTTTGACTTTGCCAAGTGTCATCTTGGAGAAGACCGCTGGTTGACGCATCTATTCATGATTGGTGCCAAGAAACGGCACCAGATCCAGATGTGCACGTCGGCATTCTGCAAGACGGAGGCTGTACAGTCAACTCGGTCTCTGGTTAAGCAGCGGCGCCGATGGTTTCTCGGCTTCATAACGAACGAAGTGTGTATGCTAACTGATTGGCGCTTATGGAAACGATATCCTATACTTATCCTGGTTCGGTTTATGCAAAACACCATACGTACAACAGCCCTCCTATTTTTCGTCATGGTCTTGGCCATCATGACCACGGTCAAGAAAGTGGATGACCTTCCTGTGGGATTCATCGCTATATCTCTTGGGCTCAACTGGATGTTGATGCTCTATTTTGGGGCAAAGCTGCGGCGATTCAAGATCTGGCTGTACCCGCTCATGTTCATTCTCAACCCGTTTTACAACTGGTACTATATGGTATATGGGATTTTTACGGCAGGGCAGAGAACATGGGGTGGACCGCGAGCCGACGCTGCGGCAGCTGACAGTCATACAACAGCGAGAGAAGCGGCAGAACAAGCCGAGAAACAAGGAGACGAACTGAACGTGGTCCCTGAGACTTTCAAAGCGGCACATGAAGCGCGCAGGGCTGCATCGAATCGCGAATCGACTACGACAAGCGAACTTGGCCGCACTAAAAGCGTGATACGCCCGCCTGGCAAGATCGACGGAAAGTTCTCGGCACGTCAAAAGACTGCATCGGGAATGTACGCTCATCCAGATGAGATGGACATAAGCGCCAACGATGTTGAAAAGGGACGGAGGGGAACTAGAGGTTTCTTTGCGGATCGAGATTCGTTGGATAGTATCTCGTCAGCTCAGAATATCGACCTGGGAGTAAGTACACCACGAAGAATGAAGCTTCTCATGAATGAAGAAGATCTTCGAAAGTATCAACTTGGGCAACAAATTCAGAACCGAAATTCTGGAATTGACGATGCAGAGGGTATTTACCGTCAGCCAATCCGAACTCCGTCAGCCTTCCCTCATGCACATTCAGCGAGCGCAAATGACATCCCTTTGCATGATTTGGGAGCCAATGATACTGCCGCACAAGGTAGTCGCAGCGAAGATATCCAGCGATTTTCAGAAGGTAGAGGTATTGGCACAAGAGCAGACAATGGACGATCGAGAAACGTAGGGAACTCGTCATTTGCTAGTCGTATGGCTAAAAGGACACCAAAGACGAGTCGTTAAGGTGAGGCGAACTACGCAGGGCTGCTTACTGCTGGTTGCGAAAGTAGACAATGTTGATTATTCTTCAAAAATGGACAATGGGAGGAATTTGATGTATCAAAAGGCTGAATATATAATAGCATAATAGGTATAAACTGACTGATTATGGTTGCTTACTTTATCTCGGCGACCCAGACTCGCGAGTTGTGCTTTTGATATTGTGTCTATAGCCCTTGAGAATGAAGCTATCTCGAACAACAAGCACGCAGCCCGTGCTCGTCGATCCCACATCATCAAGCCCACAGTGACAAAAGTCTACCCCGCAATTCTGGAGCCGCATGGGCCATGACAACACACAAGGAAGGCTTGCTAGTTGGGAGATGAAGATGGACGAAGGCGATGACCAGGGTCCAGTCCAGTTGTGTCACAGTCGCTTCCCAAGGGCTTTGGTGCTGTTATACATTGGTTCCATACCAAAACATACCTTGAGGGCAGGCATCATGCATAGGATGATGTCTTTGTTTTATGTAGGCACTTCTTGTTTAATCTTTGGTACTATATGATACAAACCAGTTACTGAGTAGACCGGTGAGGAAACGTGGACTTTGTCGGTGAGCGTTTCAGTCACCTGGAAGAGACTTTCAGGGCAAGAATCCGGCGGAGTTTGAAAATGCATGATATTAGTTTTCGACAGCTTGGCACGGTTTGTTTGGCTGTGTCATGATCATGCAAATCCAACAGGTTGTGTTGTTCTTAGTCATGCACGGAGGATTGGGCCCGGATCAGAAATGGTTTGGTCATGTCGAGTTTTTTTCTTCTCAGTTTTTATGAATGAAAATAGAAAGAGAAATGATAATAAATGTAACGCAGTTGCAGCAGTATCGCCAAGTGAAATGTGATACAGATGTAGATGTCGATGTATGCAACAGTAATGCCCCCTTGTGGCGTGGCAAGGTTCTTTATCGCTATATCAAAAGGCGCAACGAGTTGCCCCTCCATTCAGGCCTCTCTTTCAAAACGGAACAGTGGGGGAGGGGCAATTCTTCTCTTATTTATTCTTTATTCTTTATTATTTTGTTATTGATTCTATGCAGTTTGATGCACTCAGTGTGTAACATGACTTTGCCATGTAACTACCTGCCTATTCACCCTTGACTTGACACGTTCAGAGGCAAAAACGTCAAGGGTATCAACGTTTCGAGGTTGGTGCCTTGCACAGAGTTGGTGGGGGAGAATCCCTGACATCCACTGTAAGGCGATTGATTGCGTACAGCAATACCAAGCCACTATGGAATAAGGTACCCATTAGTTGCCCAGTCCCTTGACTCGAAAAGGTACATGTGCTTTGGTGACAGAATCGCACAGAAATCTATCGTCGTTTCTAGGGTCGACCAAAGCTCATCGTTGACTGTTCAACGTGACCACAACATCCCTGGTGCGCTGCAGTGTTGTACTTGCACTAGGAATTATCATGAATATATAAATCGCCATTTAAATATCAGGTCTGTCTCTGTTTATCTACCAAGTTCTCTGTATGAAAAAGAAAAAAAAAAGGAACATCACCTCGCACCTTCTAGAAGCAGCCTTGTGAAAACACACGAATCGAATCGCAAACAAGCAAAAGGTAGCATATACTTCACTTACATCATCGCTCCACGCTATCGTTTGGTGTGTAGCGCATAGACCCGCAGGTACCGAGGACTCGCACGCCGTGAGATGTGAGGGAAAACCCACTGAAAATCGAAAAGAAAGGGTGCCATTTGAAAATTTCAGTTCTGTACTTTCAGTAGGAAAGCGGCATCCCCCATTCGCTGCCCCTCCACCATAAAAAAAAACTGACCCAGCGGACCAAGGACGGTCCATAAACAAACCAACCGCCGCCCAACCTTACTATCACTCTCCCCCTCCATACACTATTCTCACGATCCTCTCCTCCATCTTCCGCTTTTCTTGCGATCGCTTTCATTTCCCTCTTCTGAGCTTTCCTGCGCATCGCTCAACTATATCCCCCCCTCTTCTCTTTTTACCTTAATATCGTGTCTCGGGGCAAACCCCACCAGCCGCAATCATGTCTGTCGTTGGTAAGTTGCCTTTTCTTCCCAACCAGTTGCATACGCCAGTTACAAGAACTATAACCTAACTCTTGGCTCACAGGAATCGATTTCGGAACCCTCAAGACCGTCATTGCCATTGCCCGAAACCGCGGTGTCGACGTTGTGCGTATACCCTCGTTGTCTTTCACGCTATCTAATCTATCTCGACCGCTTCGCTTCGCTTTACCCCTCCATACCCAGTCGTCGCTCCCCCTTATATATCAGCATCGAGATAGATGGATAACATTAGTGATGCTCTTAGCTGACTCTGTTTGTCTTAATATAGGTCACCAACGAAGTCTCAAACCGAGCAACCCCGTATGTCATCTCCCTCTTGCTTAACTTGTCGCTTGTCGCGCAAATCCAAGCAACCCCACCATGTTTGTTGAATATCTCATACTAACAAGTTCATAGTTCTCTGGTAGGATTCGGACCCAAGTCTCGCTACCTCGGTGAGGCCGCCAAGACCCAGGAGATCTCCAACCTTAAGAACACCGTCAGCTCCCTCAAGCGACTCGCTGGCCGATCATTCAACGACCCCGATATTCAGGTTGAGCAGCAATATGTTACCGCTCCTCTCGTCGATGTCAACGGCCAGGTCGGTGCCGAGGTCAACTACCTGGGCAAGAAGGAGCACTTCACAGCTACCCAGTTGGTTGGCATGTACCTGAGCAAGATCAAGCAGACCGCCGGTGCCGAGCTGAAGCTACCTGTTCAAGATGTTTGCATGAGTGTGCCTCCTTGGTTCACTGATGTCCAGCGACGTGCTCTTATCGACGCTGCCGAGATTGCCGGCCTCCGCGTCCTCCGCCTCATCAACGACGGCACTGCTGCCGCTCTTGGTTGGGGTATCACAAAGCTCGACCTGCCCGCTCCCGAGGAGCCAGCTCGCCGAGTTTGCTTTATCGACATCGGACACAGCAGCTACACTGTTTCCATTGTTGAGTTCAAGAAGGGCGAGCTTGCCGTCAAGGCCACTACTTGGGACAAGGACTTCGGTGGCCGAGACTTCGACCGCGCTCTTGTCGAGCACCTTGCCAAGGAGTTCAAGGGCAAATACAAGGTCGACATCATGACCCACGGCCGTGCTCTCGCCCGTACCATCGCCGCCGCCGAGAAGACCAAGAAGATCTTGTCTGCCAACCAGCAGGCCCCCGTTAACATCGAGTCGCTCATGAACGATATCGATGCTTCCGCCATGATCACCCGCCAGGAGTTTGAGGCCATGATTGAGCCCCTCCTCCAGCGAACCCACCACCCCCTTGAGGAGGCCCTGGCTCAGGCCAAGCTCACCAAGGATGATATTGATATTATCGAGGTTGTTGGTGGTGGTTCTCGTGTTCCTGCTCTCAAGGAGCGCATTCAGGCTTTCTTCGGCAAGACTCTTTCTTTCACCCTCAACGCCGATGAGGCTCTTGCCCGTGGTTCCGCCTTCAGCTGTGCCATTCTTTCTCCCGTCTTCCGTGTCCGAGACTTCGCTGTCCAGGACATCATCAGCTACCCCATTGAGTTTGGCTGGGAGAAGGCCCCCGATATTCCTGATGAGGACACCAGCTTGACTGTCTTCAACAAGGGCAACGTTATGCCATCAACCAAGATTCTCACTTTCTACCGAAAACAGCCCTTCGACCTCGAGGCTCGATACGCCCAGCCCGAGCTTCTCCCTGGCAAGACTAACCCTTGGATCGGCCGCTTCTCTGTCAAGAACGTCAAGGCCGATGGCAAGGACGATTTCATGATCTGCAAGCTCAAGGCCCGTGTCAACATCCACGGTGTTCTCAACGTTGAGACCGGTTACTATGTTGAGGAGGAGGAGGTCGAGGAGGAGGTTAACGAGGACCCCGATGTGAGTTTGCCTGCGCCGCCTATGGCTTCCAGTTCCCCCCCTGACTCGGTTTCTACTTCATCGTCCGCATCCGTCGGAGACGACAGTCGTGCCTATCCCGTTAAGCGGCAACGCCTCAATGATGACGAAGATGACAAACTGTTATGTTCTGCTGCTGTTGTCGATGAAAATTTAGAACCTTCAACTTATGAGAACCGATCGCTAACATATACTTCTCACAAGGCCATGGAAACCGATAAGGATGCCCCCAAGAAGACCCGCAAGGTCAAGAAGCAGGTCCGAAAGGGTGACCTGCCCATCTCCACTGGCAGTGCTTCATTGGACGACTCCACCAAGGCCAGCCTTCTCGAGAAGGAGTCTGCTATGGTGATGGAAGACAAGCTTGTTGCCGACACCGAGGAGAAGAAGAACGAGCTCGAGGCTTACATCTACGACCTCCGTGCCAAGCTTGACGAGCAGTACTCTGAGTTTGCTAGCGACGAGGAGAAGGAGACCATCAAGGCCAAGCTTGAGGCTACTGAAGTACGTTCAAGATTACACCATAGCGAGACGTTTTATACTTACTTTAATCGCAGGATTGGCTGTACGAAGATGGCGAGGACACCACTAAGGGTGTGTACGTTGCCAAGATCGACGAGATCCGTGCCATGGCTGGCCCAATTGTCCAGCGCCACTTTGAGAAAGTCGAGGCCGAGCGACAAGCCGCTCTGGAGAAAGCCGAGGCCGAACGGGCTGCGAAGAAGGCTGAGGAGGATGCTCGCAAGGCTCAGGACGCCGAGAAGGCCACCGCCGACCAGGAGATGAAAGATGCCGACGCTCAGGACGCTGAAGGCACAGCCGACCCCCAGTAAATTATGGAAAAAAAGGGGAGCAATGCATTATATGAGATGAATGACGCTTAAAAAAGATTACGCACGGATGTTGAAAAAGGAATTCCACCAGGATTGGACGGGGAAGAGATAGATCATGCTATATTGTTGCAACGACTCTGTTTTGTTTGGGGAAGGAGGCTCGGAATTATGACGGATATGTTACCCGAACATTAGACCACTTTTTACACCTTTAGTAGTTAGGATCCATACACTCGAGTTTGGTTCAAGCTTTTATCGTTCGCTTTTGCTATCTTACAGTGACGTGGGCGAAGGTCCTTTAAGACAGGTGTACCTATTGAGAGTACAAGTAGTGATAAACATTAGCCAACATGTCACTTGAAAGACCAACACTTTAAAGAATTTCAACTTTGATTTGGATATCAAGCAACCTTCTATATGGCCACGCCGGCTAAGGAATTCTTTTTCCCTTTGACCTCACGAGCCCTCCGCCGTTTTTTGTTGCCCTGGAAATGCGAACGACACTACCATACACTATTACTTTCAAACAAGATGGATGCAATTTCTTTTCCGGTCTCTTCGCCTCAAAATGCAATGTAGGACTCGTACTGTTCTCCCCGCGCAGGGAGCTGGCTCTCCCTGCCTCCACGTTGTTTGACTGTGTGTAGATATAGCTATAAGTACAGAGAAAGTCCGAGCTCCCGGCGCCGACAATGGCGAGAACCTTTACAAACCACCAGGCTTTTAGCTCTTTTGGTAAGTCTGGTCGCTTATTAGATGTCGAACAAGGGCTTGAGCTTGATGATTAGCTGCCACTCCTCGTTGGTGACTTCCTTTCGGTAGAACTCCTTGAGGGTATCGATACTGGCTCTTGAGATTAAACTGTACAGAGTCTCCTCTTCCTCGAGGTGACGACCGTACATGGGCTGGTTGCTACCCATCTCGATCTTGATAGCGACTGAAGGCTCCTTGCGCTTGCACACAGGGATCTGCTTGTGCTCTCGCTCTATAGAAGTACTGCAAAATGTTAGTGAGGGGTCACACAAGATTAAAATGATGAAACTTACACTCTACCCAGCTTGACAACTTCCTTGACACCAGTTGTGGGGTTGTTTCTGACGGCAGCGACAGGGCAGTTGATTCGGAGCTGACCCTCGGTGACATCCACACCAATGACGATAGGATCGTTCTTGTTGAAAACCTTGACAGGCTTGAGGACACAAGGGAAGACAGCAAGCATCTTAGATTCCTCCTTCTTCTTCTCGAGCTGCGCATCCATGTGCTTGGTGAAGGAATCAAACAGATGGTAAATAATATCGGCTGTGAAGATCTTGATACCCTGGTCCTCGGCGTACTGCTGAGCTTCCTTGTCGACCTTGACATCGAAACACAGCATGATGGCATAGTCTGGCGCCTTCTCCAGCATGACACCACATTGCATGACATCACGCTTGTAGACAGGACCGATACCGACGTTGGCAACAGGAATCTTGCAGTCCTTGAGGAAATCAAGCAGAGCCTCAAGGGAACCCAGAGTCGAGGCCTGGACACTGACACCGCGACCGGACTTCTCGACACGGTTGAAGAGAACAGCAAGATCGGCCTCGACCTCATCCTCAATGTCATCTTCATCGTCATCAGGGCCAACAACCATCAGGCGGGAACCAGCAATAGCACCCTCAAGGCCAGGGGCACTGATCTTGACACCCAGAGCGGCCTTGACCTCCTTGTTGTGGACGTATGCTGACTTGAGACGCAGCTCCTTCATGGGCGCTGGTGTGAGAAGTGCTCTGATATTTGTCTTAATGGCTCCTTCTGTACCACACAGCACAATACGATCACCCTCTCGCAAAATACCGTTGGAGAGGACGACATCGATGGTCATACCGAAACCTTCAATGGCCTTGACTTCAAGGACGGTAGCTTGAACCTCAGAAAGGTACATGAGAGAACCGACCATACGCTCTTGGGTGAGCTCGCAAATGAGCTTCAACATGTCGGGAACACCCTCGCCAGTGTGAGCTGAAGTGGGCACAAGCGAGACGTACTTGGACATAGACTTGTTCTCGTAGAAAAGCTCAGAGTTGAAACCCTGCTCAGCGAAGGCAACCTTTGTCTTTTCAAGACGAGTCTCAAACTCGTTACGGACAGCCTTGCTCTGGAGGGCCAAACTGTCCTGGAAACCGTTGTTGGCAACTTGCTTCCAGCCGTAAAGACGATCGATCTTGTTGAGGGCGACAATGAAAGGGGTCTTGCGGTCTCTCAACATGCGCATGGACTCGAGGGTCTGGGGCTCAAGACCGTGCATGATATCGACGACCAGAATGGCAATGTTACAAAGCGATGAACCACGAGATCGGAGGTTAGAGAAAGACTCGTGACCAGGGGTATCGATGACAAGAAGACCGGGAACCTTGAGCTCGAACTTGCCGTCTTGGTTGACAACAGCTGTTTTCTGCTTAATGGCTTCGGATGGGAAGTATGTAGCACCAATCTGCTGAGTGATACCACCGGCTTCGCCCTCCTGGACGTTGGTCTGTCGGATCTTGTCAAGGAGCTTGGTCTTTCCGGTATCGACATGACCGAGAATACAGCAAATGGGTGATCGCAGGTTGTCCTTGGATCGAGCAGCCAGGGCGGCCTGGTGAGCCTTTTCGCGGCGCTCGGCAGCCTCTCTCTTTCGCTGTGCCTCTGCGGCCTTGGCGGCTGTAACAGCTTCGTCGTCAGAGGATTCTTCCTCGGACTCGTCCTCGGCAGAGTCTTCTGTCTTTCCGTTCTCCTTCTCCTTTCCGGCATCATCTTCGTCAGAGTCGGCATCCCAGCTGTCTTTAACATCGCCGTCAGATGCAGCTGCGGCTTCCCAGTCATCCTCAATGTCACTCTCCTCAGCCTTCTTCTCAGCGGCAGCCTTGGCTTCGGCCTCGGCCTTCTCGCGGGCAGCCTTCTCTTCGGCTTCTTTCAGGGCCTTTTCAGCTTCCTTTTGTGCTCGCTCGGCAGCTTCTGCGAGGGCCTTCTCCTCATCAATCTATGGAAGGTTAGCATGTACTGAATATCGATATAAGAGCAGCTTCTGAGCATACCTTTTGTTGGCCACGACCCTTCTTTCTTCTTGTGTCTGCGGGCTTACTCTTCTTCTCGCCACCTTCAGCGGGGCCAACTTGGATACCAGCAGCCAACATCTGCTGAAGCTTCAGCTCATTTCGGGCCTTTTCCTCCTTTTGAGCCTTGGTCAGGTATTTGCCCTCCTTCTTGAGCTGCTCAATACGCTCCTTCTCCTTCTGCTTCTTCAAGGCCCTGGCCTCCTCACGCTTCTTTTCTTCCTCGGCAGCAAGACGATCCTCCTCTTCGGCCTGGGCCTTGGCCTCAGCTGAAGCCTTCTCGGCTTCCTCTCGTTGACGCTTGAGTTCCTCTTGTTGCTTCTGAAGCTTGGCAAGATGGGCTGGAAGCTTCTTCTTCTTGCCTCCAGCAGCTTCGGGCTCAGGGGTAGCCGCGACAGGGGCAGCCTCCTCCTTCTTCTCGGCGACGGCAGGCTTGGCGGGCTCGTCCTTGGGGGCAGCACCACCCTTCTTCTTGGCCGCGGCCTATTGGATATTTGTTAGCAATTTGCATGTATACACAAATGATTTATGCTAGAGAGCATCCGTAATAAAACATACCTGCTCCTTCTTTCGCTGCTTCTCACGCTCCTTCTTGAGCTTCTCCTTCTCGGCCTTGGTCAAGATTCGACCACCTTCAGCATCATCGGCGGCGGCGGGCTCAGCCTTCTTAGCAGGCTGCTTGTTCTGCTTGCCGCCCTTGCCCTTCTTCTCGGGCAGAGCGAACTCATCGTCGATGTTGGCCTCGACAGGGGCTTGGGCGGGAGGTTCTTCGACAGCAGGCTCCTCGGGGGCGGGCTCGGGTTCGACGATGCCCTTCTTCTTGCGCTTCTCTTTGTTCTTGCGCAGGGTGGCCATCAGACCACCAGCGCCGCCCTCATCATCCTCGTCGTTGGCGTCACCATCGGCACCGTTGGCAGCAGCGGGCGGGGCAATAGTCTCGCCCAGCTCGGCCTCCCAGTCGTCCTGCTGGTTCTTCTTGTTTCCCTTCTTCTTGGGCGGCATCTCGGCGTTTGGCTCGTGGGCTGGCTGAAAGTCGAGATACGGTCGTCGAAGTAGGCGAGGGAGCCAGATGTATTTCTGGAAATTTTGGGGTGGAGGCGAAGTACCGGAACCCAAAAAGTAAAATACAAAAAGTTGTCAAACGAACAAGACAACCAAATGCTCGCTCTTGGTCACTCACACAAGCAGAAGAGCGCCTGGGTGGTCAGGTTGGAGGGTGGCAGTGGGAGCGAGTGGGTGCACTGGCTGCAACAGGCTTAAGGCGGGGCAGTTTAGCACTTGGAGTATCATACATTTACAGGGCTTCTTGCGTGGCGAATCTAACTTTGTTGGGAGGGTTTTCATGTCCATGTGTTATGATGATGCAGAAAGATACTATTTATCTTGTTGACATTCCTTTTAGCCCATCATTGAGTTCATCATTCAAGTAAATCACAAAATGCAAACTGTTAGCAAAACTTTTAAGCCTCCTCGGCTTCTGATGTAGTGCGGGGCAATGGGGGGGAAAACCCAGGAATCATGATTATTTTGTGAATTTGCTATATTATGTAAGCCAATGATGTGAGTCAAACCTGTTAGCATTGGGTAGTACCAGCTCTAGGCAGATAATGCAACCATCCATACATAGAAACATTTCAAAGTCGACGAGGGGGTTATACTTTGTTAATGTCTTGGCCCTCATCCCAAGTGACATGTTAAATTCTGGTTGTATTGATCAGATCGGTGGAGCCAAAACATACTCCAGTATCTTGTAGCCCAGCTCAATATACTTCTCCTGTCCGTCAACGCCCTTATCCCGAAATCCTTCTGTATGTATGCCGTCTTCGATTCCGTCCAAGTATTCGCAAAACAAATCGATACCATCGCCAATGGACACGAGGCTTTTTAATGCGTTCAAATCGAAACAGCGTTTGAGCAGATCGCCATCAATATGCATCATGTTGGGATAAGATTGAGGTTCCAGTTCCAAATCCAGATCGAGTTCCATGTCGTCGTCGTCTATCATAGACTGGCTTCCGTGCGCAAAGGGGCACACGTCTGTGTTGTGATATGCCAAATTCTGTATGAGTCGAAGGAAGCGCCAGAGGTCCATACCTATCAGGGAGAAATGTTGGAGCGATCCATCAAGCGAAACCCCAAGAACTTCGGCCTGGTCAGTCGTGCTGAACAAAGTATCATACTGCCGCTGGCGGTCAACTGCCAACCAAAAGGGGCGTGTTTGCCCCTTGCGGAATCTCCTAATTGACGTGGGCAACACTCCCTCGAAAACAACCTCAAACTCTTTATTGCGCTGGCCCCAAGGGATCCAAACTCCAGCAATGCCAGCTTGTGAAGTCGATATCACACTCACGGGCCACTTGCCCGGCTGTTCTTCAGAATCTCCCATTTCCATCACATGCCCTGTGTACCGTGTTATACGGTCGCTATGTATAATGGACGCCTGTGTCTCTTCTGATCCCAGTTCAAGGTCAATGACTTGTAAAGAGTGCTGCGCGGTCAATGCGCAGACTGTGTGACCTTCAACACGGAGTGACGTAGCTGGAGAATCCAACTTGATCTCCTTCATCGGTTTGAGTCTCTTTTCTGAGAGGTCGAGGACTTCCCAGTGGAGAACCTTTCCAACACAGAACAGGAGGCCCACGGCATCTCCGACGACCGTGTAAATCGGTTCTGTAAAGCCTTTCTTCTTGTATCGTGTCCAGTATTGCAATTGTCTTGTCGGCCCATTAGGACTCTCGACTTTCTCTGCCTTGACCGAGACTATCATAAGCCGACCTTGTTGAGTGGTCACAATAATGAACGGAAATGTCTTTCCGTCTTTAACATAGAACCACTCATATAAGCCAAATATTCTGTCTCCTGGGTGCCCAAGACCAGAGATGTAATCGGACGGTTGCTTGTCCTTGTTGGCCGCTGCTGAAATGTTTTCCCCCGTATCAGGGTCAATGAAAGACAGTGTTGGTCGATTGTCTTTCAAATGCGCGACCACCAAAGCCTTCCATTGCTTGGAGTAGATAAGACGCATTGGTGTCCCATCAAGCGGGATACTGCGAGGGACTGGGCCAACATGAGGCCATATATCCACAAGAAGAATACGTGTCCCAGCTAGTAACATCAAAGACATGTGACGGTTGTAACCAGCAAGGCTGTCTTCGAGGCAAAAGGCCGAATGGATCGGCGGTGATGGCATTGATTGCTCGTTAGAGTCAGTGGCCCAAATTGGGCTTTTGGTGTGGAATTTGGTGGTCCTTGTCGAAAAGTCGGTCACTATCGATAGGTTGTTGTCGCAGCAAACTAAGGCAGCATGACTTCCATCAAATCGACCGGATGTCGCAAATACGTTGGCAGGTGAAAGACCGAGCTGCTCGATTGCGAACGAACTGTGCTCTAGGCCACCTTCAAGCTCGACAGTCACAATGTGGCCGGTCCTCGTGCCGAATACCAAGATAATCTTTTCGGCGGTATCAGATATTACATCAACACTCGTGTATGCTTCTATCTGGAAGAGAGGCTCATGGTCGGCAGCGTCTTCCAAATTGTCAGTTCACCCGTCTTGTTGCGGCCGTCTAAGCACCTGACTCACCAATATTGGGTCGGGGGACCTTGCTGCTGATTTCGCGACCCTCAAGCGAATATATCGTCATGCACGGCACGCTGTCTTTGACAGATCCTGCCACAATGTAGGTCTCCAGGGATTTCTTGAAGAGGCCCAAGCACGTTATCTCGCCCTTGGCATCAAACGAGGTCGAGTGTAACAGATTCATTTCATCAACTCGCAAGACATCTATTCGTGATCCATGGGAGCCATGTGAAGACAGAACAATGACATCGTCAAAGCAAGATGCGTGATCTGCTACCAGCGAGGTCTTCCCACAAGCTTCATCGTGGCTGTGCCGTGAACTGGAGTCATGTTAGTCATGCGTAAAGACCAGAGACCAGTTTTCTTACCTCTGAAAGGGCGCAATAAAGCTTGTGAATGTTTCAGTGACTTGTACAATTATTCCTTGGTCGTTTTTTATCGCTGAGATTGTTCGTGATGAGGTATCGAATGGGCAGGCATCTGGGGACAAAGCACTGGCATTGCTCAGATCGGCAGGGAAATGAAGCACGTCTGAAGAATGCGGCAACGATAGCACAGCATAGAACCCTTTTTCGCCTTGAATTTCGATAGGGAACATCCATGACTGGCGAACAGGTTGGTCATAGTCGAATTCCAGTCCAATCCTTGCCTGGATTCCCCATCTTAGTTCTGTCAAACTTGACCGAGGCCCACGACCGGAAGTGCAAAAGATGCGATCTGGTTTTTGTTTCAGGTTTGTAGCATTTTTGCGCCTGGTTGATATTTCCTTGTGTGTGCTGCCTCTCGCCCAAGAGAGATGTGTATCTGTGGTGGCAAGGTCTACAACGGGTGACCAATTCGGTATAACACTGACTTGCTGAGGGTCGGCGCGGGCATTGATCTGTAATACCTTAACGTCATTCAAGTTAAATTCATGAGCAGAGAGTCAAATACCTTCCAAATACCCCCTGGACCAGACTCGCCTCCAATCACGAGCACATCCGAAAAGACATCATAGGCGGCGGTGAACGCAGTCGTAATATTGGTGTTGATCGTTCCGACGTTGAGCACCGAAGGAACTAGAGCCGTTGCGTCAATCTCGATCTGGGTAATAACGCCATCTTCACGAGCTAAGTAAATAGTGTCCATTTTGTCCTGCCATGGTTTAAGCCTGAAAGGTCTCGCCCAGGCCGTCCAGAGGGGTTCAGAGGCTCCATAATGCAAGTCAGTTTGCCCAGGAGAATGAGTCTCAATAGTATCAAAAAGGGTTTGTCCAGTGAATGCATTCTTTACAATACCAATGCAATGTTCCGAAACCGCAAAGAAGGCAGTGTTGAGTTTGAGGGGGATGATCATGAGGGGCATCCTATGTTCTCTTGGGAGAAGAGTTCCCTTCTCTGACCGGAGGACAGTGCTAAGTTCATCACCAAGCTCCCAGTCGTAGACAACCATGCGAGAGATGTGACCCTGCTTGTTGATTTCGCGATGAATGACGATGAGAAGGAGAATGATATGATAGTCATCCTCGGGTCGTGGGTGTAAGAATTCCATTTTGTGTATAACTCCTTGTGTTGTCCGGACTCTAATTGTCTTGACAGGTTTGAAAGAGCCATGATGGCGGAATTGTGAGTTCATAGTGGTCAGTGACTCCAATTCGTAGATAATAAACGCCCCTTGGGCGGACCCAGCAGCCAGGTATCGGGACGAGGGGTCAATAGCAAGATGATATCCTAAGAATTGTAGATTTCTAGGGCTCTCGTACTTTGTTGTCACAAATTCAAGCGTTCCGTCCAAGCGTTGTCGGATGAACAGGAAAACAGCATCGCCGGTCTCGAGCATCAGCACCAGGAGTTGCGGCGGTAACGTATGTTGTCCGTCGGCTTCATACATCATAGAATCGTCTTGCATAGCAACATCAGTGTCTTCAGTCTTAATCGAGCCGGGACGTGCCCCCTTAGTCCCGACGCCTGGGACTGCTCCGAGGACGGCGGCATTGCGAATTCGCGTACCAAAATCGGCTTTTCTTATAACCTCATGAACTTGCCCATCCTCACGGAGTTCACTTATTTGAACGAAGCGATCCTGTATCAATCATTAACAACTCTCTTCGTAGGGTTAGGTTATGGCGAGCGACTGTCAAGGTGATTTTAAAGGTTTGGCAAGAACTCCCAGGTAGTATAAAAAACACCATGTCAACAGATACAAGACAAGCTTTGCTCTTCCAACGAATGGATTCTTCAATGCATGAACAACTTGACATGTTCGTGCCGGATACGTATCGAAAGGGAAAATAACTTACCCCAATAAACGCAAGATCATTGTTGGAGCGTGACCGCAACAACACTGGGAGAACCCAATGAACAACGGGACTCTCTATAATAGTCCTCGAAAGGATACCACAGGCAGGTTTTTCGGTATGCTGATCAGATGCGGTTTTGGGCACAGAAGAGGAGGCCTTCAAAGCATCTTGGAAGCTGACGGTCTGCGTCACCCACTCGCCATCTCTAAGAACACTGCTCTGGAAAGCCATGCTGAACTCTTCATGGCATCGAAAAACGACCAAATTAGTGTTCAGAGCGACTCCCAAAATCAGGAGAAAGATGCTTAAATGCCAATGGTGAAGGCTTTGAACATGGGGAGTAGTTTTCGGGACGAACAAGTAACGGCTTACGTACGGGGGGCGTTTGGTAGCGTTTCCGTAAGGTCAATATGTCGAGATATTAGATAGAAAAGCCGAGAAAGAGTCGGTCTGGTGAACTTGGAAAAGTGTTGGTTGCTTCGTCCATGCAGGTCCCCTTCTGTACAGCACTGGTGTGGTATGGTGCGTGTTTGGGGGTGGTCCGGTGGATGGTTGTCTGCGCCAGTCCAACGCCAGCCAAGTTTGACGCCGCTAGGATCTCGCCCAGTAATGGTTTGTCGATCAGGTCAATGAGAGCCACTTGGGTAGTCTCGTAGTGGAGATTTGAAAGCAATGCCGGAAACTTCTTGGCCAAGCTTGAGAGGTCGGCTCGATTGATACACGGGCACAAGCAACGAAGGGCAGTCAGCGATAGAATAGATTTGTTTCCACTAGCTGCAATGTTGTGTAGAAGGGTGGACACTGGTGAACGAGCTGGCCTAGATAGAAATGCTTCGATATCGGGCTTTGCTGTTCAAATGGATTGTCTAAAGCTCAAGCACAAATCGTAGACAGCCAAGATTAGGTTGGTCGATTGAATGGGGTTCAGTACCGAGCTGAGTGGCCGATGTTTGTATATATGTGGCGTATGCACTTTTTGTAATACCAGGAGGTCTGTATTCCAAGGCAAGTGGTCGATTTCTAAAGTGAAGTGCGACGAGACTGCAGTATATGGGAGTAGGAGAGTTGATTGTTGATCGGGGCTAAGTGATATTAGACAAAAGCCCCATTCGCATCGAGATTGGTATTTATGACCAGCAGGGGAGTTGAGGAACGACAAATCTGTCTCGGGGAGTAAAAATCAGAGCAAGCCACAGATAAATGAGTCGAATGGTCCTGAGACTGGCCAAGACTTGATCTGTGTTGGTTGAAAACAACTCGAGAGGTGTACGTGAGGCTCCGAAGCTGAAGAGAAGCCTGAGGTGAGTGGAGGTCCACTTCTTTTGTGCCTTTCCAGGTAGGAGGCAGGTCCCAGTGGCCCAACAGTAGTAGAGAGTACCTACGGATACTAACCTACTAGGCTAATGAGTTCGGGCCATGGAAGTCAGGTCAGGGCGGAAGCGGCCAGGCCAGGCTGGGCAGGTTCATGTGAATTGTGATCGATCCTCAAGCCCGGGCGGATAGATTTTAGCGCCCCGTCAGACCCTGGCCCACACTTTTAGGCGTACTGCAACTGAAGCTGTGTGATCAGTTCTCGGTCTGTCATCAAGCCAGGATAATGAATGGTTCTCTAATATGATGCGTTGCACTTGAGCTGAATTCTGGAATTGATCCCTGTCCTGTTCTGCAAGTTGCCTTTGTTGTCGTTACTCGTCAACCCGGTTTCACCCTAGGTACATTGCCTGTACCAACGGGGTCTTCCACATAAACACACTGCTTAACCCTTGGGAGTAGGTAGTTTTGAAGTAATCCTCATGAACTAAACTCGCAGACTCATGCCCCACTGAGCTCTTTGTCCGAGCCCAAGTCAAGACAAACCCCACTGAGGCTTAACAGGGCTTCCAATCTCGACTACAGATGGGTAAGACAGCAGATTTATCACAGGTGGCGTAAACGCTCAACCCCGGATCCCTACACTGCATCACACTTCATCAGCAATTATAGCACGATTCGATAATGACTCAAGCAGGACATGAACGAACCATACGGCATGAGGTGAGTAGAGGGACCTGGTGTGATTCAACAATCTCCGTTATCCAGGTCTCCAGTACCTACATCACACAATACGAATACAATCATTTTTATATACGCACTATAAATTACAGTATCTGCTAGCTTCAACAAGCTACTAAGCCAGCGATCGTTGGGTGGCGTCCGAGAACCAGGGCATCGGTAGAGCGGAGCGACTCTTGAGTTTTACTCTTTATGCGGTCGAATTAGGTGCTGATCGACGCTGATGAGGCCAAACACAGCATTACTACAGAGCATTATGAGCTGTGACTGAATCTGTTGTGCCGAACAAGCAGACAAGCCAGCAAATAGACGTCCATTTATACAATGTAAGACAAGATAAGCTTAGGGCAGCAATCCGCTAATATTTTAGCTCGGATGTATGTCAGGTCCCACGTTCAACCAACGCCAGGTTAAAAGTACCTACGATGTGTTCTTGTTTGGTACACTTGGCAGATGAGATGTTATATGTAAACTATACAATATCACTTATGTAATTTCAATCATCCAGCCGTCGAACAGAATCAATCCAATGGAGGGTTGAGAATACAACACTGTATTCGACCAGTCTAGTCCAAATGTCAGTCGAGGGCTGTTCCATCCTACTGCCTTACTGAGGGAGTTGTTTGCCTACCAACCGTGGTGTAACACGAGCTATCATTTATGCCAAGCCTTATCGGGGGTTTTGTTGTCATAGGGCTAACTAACATAGGACGATCATTGTTAAAGGCTACCTGTAACACAAAAGGGCTAAAGGGATCCCTCCACTCCATTCAACGTGCCACCGGCAGACAACACGGCAGGGAAATTACAGCTAGAATTGCATGGGAAGCAATGCAAAGAATTTCAGCTATCGACACGATGCCGTTGCGAAGATCGAGACGCTTGCCTTGACAATAATGTGATACATCTGTATCCTACGTTGGACGGACCCTTACGGCCAGTTGTCTTGAACAAACTCGAGTCATATAATACATGCATGAAAGCTGATCACAAGGCTATAAACGAATGGAAGGATTGGTTTTGCACAGCAATGCACATATGTAGAGCTGAAGTTGAGAGATAGCCGCGTGTCTTAAAAGATATGCATGTTCCAACCTGTTCACCACAGTAGTGTGAATTCCTTTCTTTTTTTGTCGTGTTCTTGATCCAATCAGTGACGGAAGTGGTGTCTAAAAACCAGACATCATGGAATAAGACGGCAATATATGCCAAGTCAGTCACCCTGGAGTTACAGTTGTGTTGGTTTTGTGTTTGCATTTGCCTTGGTACACCAATGCTAGACAGCAAACAGTCCATCCCGAATGATAGGCTTTATATTATAGCAGACTACTAACTAATAAACGTACTTGGAGAATAAGAATATGTACAAATAGACTATCGTCAGGAATGGTCGGACGTGGGGGATTATCGGGCCCGTCCCGTCCGGGCGGTCAAAGTGGGTACGTGCCCCCTACAGACACCTAGCAGGAGTTTGAATCAACCTAACCTCTCATCGACCAAACAGGGAGCAGACAAGCTACACCAATTCTCCTGCCTAAGACTTCTCATTCATCAAGTGACTCGAAAAAACGAAAACCCCTTGTTTCTACGCAGTCATCACAGGAAAAGAAAAGCAAGGGTTTCAAGACTGTCCAATAATATATCTGTCATTCACCAAGGGAACAGCCACGGCTTGTTCTGTCTCTCAGCTGTCTCTTGCTTGGCCTTGGTTGTGGTGTGAATCTCTATCTGATATTCATCCCTTCCCATCCATCCATCCTTTGCCTTGCACCCCTATTCTGCCTTGTTTAACGCTCTTATCTCTGGGCTTATGTTGGTCCCCGCCATGGATAGTTCTCAAGAATTCGATCGCCAAACGCCTTTGTATGCCAGCCAGACTAGCAGCAGCACCAACGCCAATACTAGCGATGATGTTTCTCAGGAACCCGATATCATGTCCAACCCTAAAGCTTCTGAAATCATCGAAGCATGCAAATGGAAAGACATTAGCCGCCTCAGATCTCTAGCTGAAGGACATGGTGGATTCTTGTCCGACACCCTGCGGAGGCGAGCATGTACGTGCCCATCCCTCTCAACACAAATCTATCCCGACTAACAACATCTTGCAGGGCCCATATTGCTAGGTCTCAATGCTCCATCAGATGATCAAGAGGATCCGTCATCACCGCATAATGCTTCATGGGACTGGAAGGGATTACCCCGCCACCGGGATGAAGACCAGGTTCAGCTTGACGTCAACCGTTCCTTCGTCTACTACCCTAACAGTATGACCTTCCTTTTTTCAATTTCCACGGTATGTTCATAAAGCTAATGCAGAGATAGATCAGTCTGATGCGGAGCTAAGCCTCCGCAAATCAGAGCTCTCATCTCTCATCACTGAGGTTCTCCGTCGCCATCCTTACCTGTGTTACTTCCAGGGTTACCATGACATTTCTCAGGTCTTACTGCTAGTGCTGGCACCAGCATGGAGAGCTCGCGTGCTTGCGCGACTGTCAGTATTGAGAATAAGGGATTTCATGTTGCCTAGTTTTGGGCCAACGACCGCTCAGCTCCGTCTTCTCCCTGATATCCTCAATGCTGCTGATCCGAAACTTCGGCGGCACCTCGCTGGTGTTGAGCCCTTCTACGCGTTGGCGGGTACCCTGACGATGTATGCTCACAACATCGAGGCTTATCAAGACATCGCCCGGCTGTTTGATGTCTTCCTTGCCCGGGAGCCCGTATTTTCTGTCTACGTATTTGCACAGATCATCCTCGACCGTCGAAATGAGATCTTCGAGATTGACGAGCCCGACATGCTACACGTTATTCTTGGCAAAGTACCTACGAAAATGGACTTGGATGATCTGATCATTAAGTCAGCTGCTCTTTTTGAGGCCCATCCCCCAGACACTTTGAGTTATTGGCGTCAAATATCAAAATACAGTGCCCTCAAAACGGCTCGTGATATTGAAGCATGTGCGAAACAAAGCCTGCATGAGGGCTCTGTACTTTTTGACAAACAGGTTGATGAAGTCCACTGGCAGGAGATTCGTGACCGCGTAAAGCTGGCTCTTTGGCGTTACCGTCGACCAGCAAGGACTGTTGGGATGGCCCTCGCTGTTGGAGCCTTGGCTTTCTACCTACGACGCAACCCAAGCCTGGTCAGCCGCATCGCGTCCTTCTTCGCACGATAAATACAGGGTCCGCGTTTGCACAAAACTGTTTCTGACAGAATGATCAAGACAAGCATATTTAGTATAGCGATTGGCAACTGGAGTAATTTCTTGGTACCTAGACGACATAGATTGCGTCTGTCTTTGTTAAATGGCAAAAAAGGCAGTAAGCTCTATTTAACTATCAAGACCGATATATCCTTAACCTAAACGCCGTGCCAAAACATGTGCAATCGTAACACCCAAGCTTGAACTCGAGTATGCAGTACTCTCTCATCATTAAACCTCGAATCTGCCAATCCTTTCATATCAAACAGGCTTCCTACGATGATTCCTGGTGCTGAATCTTCAACTCTTCAAAGTGTTCCTGCTGCTCATCAGCCAGCTTGCCATTCGCGTCGCTGATAATAGTAAGGATAAGTGAGTAGTTATTGTATAAAAAGCGCCCGCTCTTGCGCTTATCGCCAAATAGTTCAGCATGACGAGTAAGAAAGGTCTCGACGTCGGAGCGTAATCGGCGCACACTAGACACGACAGGTTCATCATCGCCAGCATCGGTGCTAAGGGCCAGAAAACCGTGCAATAGCTGCCCAAACCGCTGAGTCACAACGTGAGGTGCTGCAGACAGCTTTGCAGCTTCCGCTCGGCTTGGCTTGGATGGTATAGCATTGATCAATTGTCGGACCGACTCGCAATGGCGGTCCATAATGACCTGGAGACGTGGCCAGAGGAGCATAGTCGTAGCATTGATGTAACCATCCACGGCTGGGACTTTGCGGCGCTGAAGCTCAAAGGCGAAATGCTGGTTCAATCGGATACAGAGAAGTAGACCCAGTGCATCGTATGTATCTCCCACGAGCGTCTTGGATAGTGTCCGGCCAAGCTCGAAGGTGGGCTCGAAGATATAGTTGAAGTTCTTCGAGATCTGCTTAAAAGACAGCGCAGGCGAGAAAAAGGTGGCCATGAAAGTATATTCGGCCGTTGCGTTGTCGATGAGCGCGAGATTAAAATTACGGAAGGGAACTTCCAGATAGTGGGTTGTTTGGTCCTCTTCTGCCAGGTAGGATGAGAGGGCGGCCTGGTTATTAGTTTTCAGAAGATCAATACGCCTTCCAAGGTTAAAGGCATCATGAGGAGGTCCTGGTGCTCGGTTGCTTGAAAGAACAGTGGCTTTGCGAGTTGTATCCTCATGACCGAGAGCATCGTTCTTGTCAAGTATATGTAATTTGATCCTGGCTAGAGCCCTCTCATAGCGGGAGAATTGGTTCAAGTAGTACCATCGCATAGTATTCATGTAAGCCAAGGCGATTTCATTAGCGAGAGTTGCATGATGTTTGTGTAAGAAAATAAACAATTCCTTGAAGCGAAGGAAATTCTGTTGTTGGATAATTTGCGCGTTGATATGTGGCGATCGCAGCGCTTTGATTTGCGCCACGATGAAGTCGCGGATGCGTTCGATTGCCTGGTCAAGTTAGATGATATTCTTTCGAAAGTCGCATTGCCTCATACCTTGAGAGTAAGCTTCTCCAAAATTGGTTCGAGATCTTTTGCTGCATTACTCATTTCAGTTTCAGACTTCTTTTTGAACATGTTCGACCTGCGATCAAGTTCGGCAAGCATCTTGGCCCATGATTCGTCGATGTGGCCCTCAGAGATCTTGGAGATGACTTCAGGGGGCAAGCTCAGTTCCTCTACCAAGGGTCCCAATGCCTTTTCCACTTGCTTTCGGTTTTCCAATCGCTTGTTCAGTGCTGCCGATCGGGTTTGTAGAGACTCGATGTCTGCGGAGACCATGGCGAGATCATTGCGAAAGTTGGCCAGGTTGAGCTCAACCGATTCGAGAACGTCGTCGCATGCTTCTATTGATCGGTGAAGGTCTTCGAGGTTGGCTCTATCTTTCTCGCCTTCTATGAGTTAGTCAAATATTCTACTTCCCCTATGTCGCAGCACGTACTCTCTTCTGTCGTTTTTGGCTTGCGTTTGTAGGGTGTAGTTGTATCAGGGGGTTGAGATGCGGCCAGCTCCTTCAATGACAAGCCTCCAAAATTGGCCTCCAAGCTCAGATCATCCTTATTTATGATGGGATTTTTCTCGGTCTGGGCGTTATTATTGGAAAACCCTGCCAACAGCGTTTCCAGTACCTCGAGAGAGTCGGGTCCCGTTTCAATAGTTGAGGCCTGCCTCAAGCCAGACCCATTCGGCCTTCGCGCTGAAGATAGGAGTGATGAAGAGGATTCGTTGGAGGCCAATGATAGCGAGGATCCACGGGGAGATACTCCTGGACGCTGGGACGTGATATATGGACTCAAAGTACTCGAGGTTCTCTTAGGATACGGCCTGCCGCCGGGTTGAGGTGTTGAGGGTCCGGGGCTGGTGGCAGGGCCTCCGGCCAGTCGATCGAGCCACATGTCGTTGGAAGAACGAAGGCGCGGTAATTCGATAAAGGGTGATTAATTAGCGTATACGGAACTCGAGTTCAATACCATGGCGTTATTCGTTGTTGTCGAACGTATTGGCGATAAATCAATATTGAGTCAATGCAAGAGGAGGGTCAGCTTGGCCAGCTTGCAACGCGAGGCTGTCAATAGTCATTGACTTGAAAGTGTCAGGTATAAAGTGATTGGTCGCGTCGAGCTAGCGCATGCACTAGCCCAGCCTCGTGTGGCTAAACTGAATTGGATTCTATATTTGGAAATTGGTGGGGTATCGGAAAACTGACACCCGAGGTACGGATACCAACAACAAGAGTTTAGGTCAGTCGACGCGGAGAATGTGATGGGTAAAACCTGCAGCTTGTATGGTTTGCGGGGTCTTCAAAACCTGTAAGTAGAGGCCTCCCATGCGAAACAGTACCTACTAGGTAATAGGTAGTAGGTACAGTAGTCATAGCATGACGGTGTAAGACGGTAGTAGAAATTGAGGTCGAGAGCTTGGGATACAAAAAACAAGAGACGGGAGGGCTAGTCTACTGTGGCACAAAGTGACTATATTATTTTGTGTCTTTGTCGAGTAGCATCTAACTTTCTGTCGCCCAGAGCTAACTGTGCTACTTACTGTAGCAGGGTTGGTATTAGTAGGTGTGTAGTTCGGATGCACTGTGCTGCATGCAAGCAAGAGCTTGGAGTGCATTCACCATGAAACCCTGACCAATCCGGAAGTTTGTATGTTAATCATGACCTCGTGTTAGAAGTGGGAGTACAGTATCACTTTGTATGAGAGTTGTATTTGTTCGCATTGCGCATTTGAAGTTGGCAGCCATGCGTTATGTAGTTCTAGATGCCTTACAACCATCCGTATAGGGTGGCTTATGGACATAAACAGCCAGTCCAAAGACACCTATTCTGCGCCTCGTGATCATTTCTAGTCACTGTCGGAAGACAACATCAAGGTTCTTGCTAATCACGCGTAGCAGTTACAATCCAGACGTTGATGTTGAACTTGAGCAAACCTTGGTGGTGCAAGCTTGTGTCACACATGTATCCGTATCTGCTGGATTGATCGGCAAGGCGACAACTTAAGTCAATGTATCAAAATCTGAAGCTGCCAGTTCCGCTCCACCCCGCTCGATCTTTGTGCGCAGCGGATAAGTGCCCTGTAAGCAGACTACCCCTCCACTGTAGGTAGTCCGAGGAGGGGTCGAATACCTGGCTGGTTAAAGGCGAGGGGCAAAAGGTAGCAATAAATGGAGCTTCATCAAGGCTCTAGACCGAGCCCCTCCTTCAAACAAAGGGCCTGAATGGACCTCAATCCACCTGATGTTTGGATCAAAGTCAATCAATTCACAAACCAAGAGCTACCTATGCTACTGTAACCCAATCTAAGCTGGCTGGGCTGCTAATTTCTTGTCCGTCGGTAGCGTCCGTCCATCCAATCCACAGACGGGCAGCCTGAAAAAACAGTGCCCACTCCACTGCTGCACCCAGTAACGCCCAATCACAACCTTGAGAAAAAAATTCCGTCGAGGGCCTCTCGCCTTTTCTTGCCCCCCCCTCTACCTCTTTTTCGACTTGGGCCCTTTCCTCCTTCTTCCCTTCTCCATCCCACTATTAAGCACCACTTTCAGCTTTTTTTTTCTTCTCCTCAACCTCACTCCTTTCTCCTCAAGACCCTCGATTTCTTGTCAATACCGCCAAAATGTCCGCCCCCAACGACAACGAGGTGAGTTCATGTCTGCCCGCATAGCATTGTCTCGAGACCTAAGCGCACGCGCCCACGAAGTCTGCCCTGCGCCCATTTTTCGCCTGGGGATTTTCACCCCGCATTGCGATTTGTGCCCCACGATACAATGCTGCATCGTGGTTTTTGTCCTCATTCTGAGCTTCAATAAGCACCACAACAACACGATTATATTGTTTAACCAAAAATGAATAATTTTGCTGATTCTTCCGTGCCTGCTGTAGCATGAGATGACCTTCGACTCCGCCGATGCCGGCGCGTCTCTCACCTACCCTATGCAGTGCTCTGCTCTGCGTAAGAACGGTTTCGTCGTCATCAAGAACCGCCCTTGCAAGATCGTCGACATGTCCACCTCCAAGACTGGAAAGCACGGTCACGCCAAGGTCCATCTTGTCGCTACCGACATTTTCACTGGCAAGAAGTACGAGGATCTCTCTCCCTCTACTCACAACATGGACGTCCCCAACGTCAGCCGCCGAGAGTACCAGCTTGTGTGTGAACCCTTGCCCCGCTCCACAAAGGAAGAACCCCTCCTTTGAGAGCCTAGCCCCTGTTGTTTCCTCTATTGGGTCGACTAACAAGTTCCCAAGCTCGACATCTCCGACGATGGTTTCCTCTCCCTCATGACCGACGACGGTGACACCAAGGACGATGTTCCCCTTCCCGACAACGAGGTTGGCCAGAAGATCACCAAGCTCTTCAAGGAAGAGGAGAAGGACACCAGTGAGTAGCTTGCTGATTTTGATATGAACGACAGACTGACCATGATTTCCAGACGTCATTGTCCTCACCTCTATGGGCGAGGAGTGCGCTATGGAGGCCAAGGAGGCTCCTAACCAGGGCTAAATCATTTAACCCTTGATACACGCCCTACCTTAATGGCACTTGGCCCCTGGGGATCTACATCAAAAGATGATCTGGATCAGGGGATCTTTTTTGTTTTGATGGACATTTGGCGCATCAATATTCATGGGCCATGGGTAGGCGTCGTGCAGAAGGACCCTACCTGGACAGGGTTGCCTGTTGTTATGATATACGGCAACCCTTCGCAACCGAGCCTCAGGCTCGAAAATGTTTTCCTTTGTTCCTGGCTCACAAGCTGCGAATACCATCATGTCACGATACGTAGCAGCAATTAAATGACGAAAAATGGGAGAGCTTTGGAGTTGATCGATTACATCTGTCTTTTTGGTGACGTGAATTCATTTTGTGATAATCTATCATGATGACCTTTATTTCAAATCTGTCGATGTGTCAATATAGGACGAAGGACAAAATACTCATGTTGCTGTGTTTAATGTAAACTTAAAAGAGAATGTAAACAAACCGTCGGTATTAAGAAACGTCCCAACTGGGAGTCTGATTTGAAGTATGAATAGACAATAGATAAAGCATGATTTCGTTGTCTTACTTACACGTTATGTTACTAGCAAATTCTCGGTTGCGACAAACCGACAAATAATATGCTACACTGGCTTTGCTATGTTTTAGCTTCGCTTTGACCACTTTTTTTTGTCTGTGCAAACATCACGACCCAGATCACTTTGCCTTGTACTGACTGGTCGGATTTCGAGAAGAGCAACCCTCATTTAACAGTGAAATGATATAATCTATCCGAATCATGGACGAAAGACGGGATCTTCGCAAGTTTCCTCGTGGTGAAAGATGTCCAGAATGCGGTGCCCGGCGATGGTATCTGGAGAATGGTCTGCGTTTCTGCTCCAACGGTCACCAAGTTGAGGTGCGTGGCACGATATTGTCAGCGTCTAAGATTCATCGGCTGATACAACCAAACAGGGATTTATTCAATTCGACATAGGTGACGAGGTAGATGCCGGGAACCTCGGAAGGGTGGCCAGAAAGGAAAAGGAAGTCAAAGAAAAAGAGCTACGACATCTCACTGGTCAAGCAGGAAGGAATCTTTTTCTCGAAAGCCTGCAGCTAATCTTAAGAAATCAACTTCTATGGCTCATAAAGAGCAAAGGCCATCGAGAGGAACTTGAGACTGTGGTCCGAGACCTTTGGGATCTTCGCACCCGCGGCGGTGGTGCGCTTCCCGTGGGAGGAGAGACGCAGCAAGAGACAGAACAAGATGAGGGTCTAGCGATGTTCAGTTCGCAACCTGCAGTTGACGATAAGAGCAAAGAATGCACGCTCAAGAAACAGCAAACAAGAGCCAGGAGCTGGAATCCAGAGGAGAATCCAGATTGGCCAATGCCCAGGATGATCGATACTCTGGCTTTGTGCTATCTTGGGTGCTTACTGCTCAGAATACCTACAGCCATCGGCGAGCTGTGTGTTTGGGCCAATGCAGGACGGATACCATACAAACGATCGGTAAGTCGTATTGTATAAATGTTCTTCATGTGCTAATAATTCTCAGTATTATGATCTACCGCAAGAAATGCAGGATCGATTGCCGTCTTCTTATACAAGAGCGCTCAAGCTACCCCTTCGCTCGTCTCTCAAGGGCATCGACTTGCACAATGCAGTCCTAGATCTTGCGCTATCGTATAATTACAACTATGGAATGATATTCCCTGCTGTCAACGAAACGCCGACTTTGGTTCATTTTGTCAGACAGCTCAGCTTGCCAGGTGCGTTCTTCTTCTAGGAACGTGGTCTCCATGTGCTAACTGTGTTGTAGTCGAAGCACTTGTCACCGCAAAAAGTATAGTATCAGTGATGCGCTTCTCCTTCCAGTTGCCAATCGAACAGTCGCGACGCTTTCACATTGATTATCCTGAGATTCTCCTCATCTCGATTGTTCTTGTTGCTGCAAAGTTGTGCTTTCCACTGGGGCGCCACGCTCCTTTACTCCAAGTCGCCGGCGCCGAGCCCAATATCAGATTTGACTGGACAAAGTGGCAGAAAAGCATTCATGAGTTGATAGATCCATCACAAGCATCTGGGAAGGATCCAAACTTCGAGAAGATCACGGTGGATCAAGTCACCTCCATGACAGCAGAGGAGCTCAACGATTACTTCGCTCATATTGCCAGTACAATTGACAAGAAGAGTATGTTGTCCGAGTACGTCAAGAGATACACACTGACAACTGGTAGATGACTCGGTAGTCACAAGATTCTTTCCTTCAGAGAGTGCTCCGCCCCCGGAAACGCCTTCAGCAGAGAACACCGAGAAGGACAACGATCATAAGATCAGACAGATCTTGGGGAGGGCTATCATAATCGCTGGAGAAGAAGGATCTGAACAAAAGGACGGAACTATGTTGGAGCCGCAATATGAAGCATTCCGTTCAGTAGCTGACTTAAGCGAGACAGCGCAGGCGTTGTATAAAGCTGCTAGTAAGTCTCACACATTTCAGAAGTCCTCAAAGCTAACAAGTTGTCAAAGGTCACATATCAGGCTTGTCGCTAGACGAAGCAGTACAGGCGGTTTACATGTTGGAACAGAAAATACTTGGTTGGCAAATGGCTCAACGCAAAGAAGATGAGGAGATGTTATAACAGTATCAAGAATAATAACATTATCCAACCACCTGCTTCTTTTGACTTACACCTCGAGTGGCCTAAGCTTTGAGGGAAAGAAGTAACTGGCAGGGCATGATATCATGAGTGCTAAATGATGGATCCACCCCCCCTCAATTATTATCGACCATAAATTCAGGCAAGTGCGACGATGCACGTGACACATCCACCTTAGGGCTTTCCTTCCCTCTCGTTTCCCTTTCGCCCCACCAATATTGCACGCAGAAAGGAAGTCGGCTTTCCAATCCTCACATCGTCACCGTCACAGAAATCAGTCAAGAGTGAGTATACCCCCTACTTGTGGCCGCAAATAAACGGGTGAAGACGTGAATACTGACTTTCAATGTAGTGCAGATGTAAGCTCGAACCCGCCGATTCCGAAATATCGACAAAATTCGCCTCTTTCCGTTCGTGTACTAACAGCGCCATCCAGTTTCGTGAAGACCCTGACGGGCAAGACCATCACCCTCGAGGTCGAGTCTTCGGACACCATCGACAATGTCAAGTCCAAGATCCAGGACAAGGAGGGCATCCCCCCGGATCAGCAGCGATTGATCTTCGCCGGCAAGCAGCTCGAGGATGGCCGAACCCTCTCCGACTACAACATCCAGAAGGTGCGTGGGATCCGAAATGCGATTGCGACCCCAGGAACATGAATGGGGAAATGACGGGAAGATATACTTACAACCTATACAGGAGTCTACCCTCCACCTGGTCCTCCGTCTCCGTGGTGGTATCATTGAGCCTTCGCTCAAGGCTCTTGCCTCCAAGTTCAACTGCGACAAGATGATCTGCCGCAAGTGCTACGTATGTCGAACCTCAATTCGCGCAGGGCGCACCGGATTCTAACTGTCTTTACCAGGCCCGTCTCCCTCCCCGTGCCACCAACTGCCGTAAGCGCAAGTGTGGTCACACCAACCAGCTCCGACCTAAGAAGAAGCTCAAATAAACGATTACTTCATGGATGTGGCGTCTGGGATTTGGCATTTGGGGGTCGATGGCGAGGACAGAGGAGAGCTTTCTTTTGTTCACACGAGGCTGGTTTTTTATTAAAATAGCATGTGCAGCTCCGGCAATACATTCTAGATGATGCCCATATGACGATGTGCCGTGCCGGAAGGTGTCCCGGCCAGACCCCTCAAAAGAAATAAACAGCATTCAAGCTTGGAACAATGCTTGTGCATCGAAATGACCGTGGTTGTGGGCAAGGAGCTCGGCTTTGCGCCTCCTGACTCTGTAGAAATAAATGCCACAGAATTGGAGGGTTATAAAGAAGCACGCTTTGCGATCATCGCATCGTGCATGCCTCAGTAGACAACTTCTCCTGCAACACATAAGATGCATCAATTGGAGCAGTTAAACCTATCCCTCGCGCTGCAGGGTGTTTCATGTTCTTGGGCCCCACTGATAATCATTCCCAGGGTTGTGATAAGACAAAGACCGTAAATCATGAGGCGGCGCTTAAACTTCGGTAGCCGAGCTTGACACGCTGCGCGCGCTCCTGAATTACGACAACTGCCAAACTGTCCCAATTGGAGCTGACGGTGTCCTGTGACAAGTAACTGCAACTTTACCCTCCCTTGCTATAGCGCAGTTCGTTTTTAACCACGTACACATCTCCAACCACGAACCAGTCGCTCGCTATATCAACTCAAAACAATCCAACGATTGATTACCAGTTTCCGCAATGTCTGGCTCAGGATACGACGCTGTCGTCGACGTTGACGATGAGGTACACAGGCCCTTCTAGCTACATCAAGCTTCTGCGACGATGTTCAGCAACACCACATTGCGTACGCCCACACAGTCAAACTAACATGATACCTAGGGTGATCTCGGCCACACCGATCTCCAAGAAGACCTCGAATTCCATACGTCCAACTTCAATGACACAAATCCCAACACCCGCAAGCCTCCCTCTGGCGGCAGCGGTCTTCCCGCGCCGGCCACAGCTTCGAGCGGCTCAGGATCATCTAAGCGCTTCCTCTGGAGCATGAACTTTTATGCGCAGTTCTTTGATGTCGATACTTCTGCTGTCCTGTCCCGCTGCTGGGCTGCTCTCTTCCCTCGGGCCAACTTCCTCGATGTTCTCGAAGGCAACCCTGATTTATACGGACCGTTTTGGATCGCCACAACGGTTGTCCTGATTCTTTTCCTGGGAGGTACCATCAGCCAGTATATGTCTGATACAGGCAAGGGACCATTCCTCTACGATTTCAAGCTATTGAGTGGTATGTATACGCATAACACTGTTCTGTGAGAGTTGCGCACTAACATGGAACCAGGCGCCGCTGGCCTCATCTATGGCTACACCCTTTTTATCCCCATGGGTCTTTTCCTTGCCCTCCGATACTTCGGCAGCGAATCCGCCAACCTGCTCGAGTGCTGGGCTCTGTACGGCTACTCTAACCTCATCTGGATCCCTGTGGCCCTTATCAGCTCATCGCCTATTTCGATTCTCAATTGGGTTTTTGTCGGTGTTGGCTTCGGCATCTCAGTCGCGTTCCTGCTGCGCAACTTGTATCCTGTTCTCAGCGCCACGGATCGCCAGGTCAGCAAGGTTTTGTTGGTTGTTGTTGTGCTGCTACACGCTGGACTGTCGCTTGCTATCAAGATCCTCTTCTTTGCTCATGGCAGCCCCGTGTCTAGCACACCAGACAAGAGCAAGGGTGATTAAGGGACTGGTTCAGAGAATTTGATTAAAAGATATGATGGGATGGATATAAGGGTTTGAATGACACGTTAGAGAATATGTCCTTGGCCCCAACTGTAGCCACAGTGTAACCAAAACGGAGTTTTGGGGAAACATATCGTTTTGGCATTGTTTGTACAATAAGTTAGAAGGCGCTTTTATCTGATCACTATTTTACCTCCCTCTTGTCTCCCTCCCTTTTCATGACTTGCAATTGATCCCTAAGGCCGCTTGACACCCTCAACTGGCCCGTTCTGCGCCGCCCAGTCCAACCAGCTCCCGGGATAATCGCTCACCTTCGTCCAGCCAGCATGCTGAGCTAAGTGCGCGGCCGATTTTGCGCGAACGCCAGCTTTGCAGTAAAACAGCAGCTCCTTATCCTTTGGAGGTCGCTCGAAGCCGTACATCTCCTCAAAGTCCTCCTCGGGAATATGGAAACTCTGCACTGCCGTTGTGATGGGAATATTGATCGCGCCGGGGATCTTGCCCGTCTCGAAGAGCTCGTATGGCTCTCGGACATCTGTAACACAATGTCAGTATGTGTATTGTATACGTATAGATGGAAGGCATAAGCATACCAACAATAACTATATTGTCATGAGAGCCATCTTCCACGAGCTTTTTTAATTCGTCAAACTCCCATTTCTTGATTTCTTTTTCAGGGTCTTTCTTTTCGCTACTATAGCTTCGCAACGACCTAGCAAAGGGCGCAAATGCTCGCGGTGCTAGCGAGGGTCTTGCTGTGCAGGCAGCAATTGTGAAGATAGGCCGTGCGGGAAGGACGGCAGCTGAGGCGCGCAAAGCTGAGGAGAAGAGGGCGCGACGAGACGCCATGTTGGTCCGTTATGTATTGGCTTGAGGGTGAGGCTGTATTGAGGTTCAAAATGGTGAATCTTGGGTTATACCAAGTTAACTAAGCTAAGTTGCCTGACTAAGGACCGTCACTTCGGCAGCTCGAGTGGGGATGTACCGATTGATAAAAATGCCATGACGAGACCGGCACTGTATCTAGAGGGCAGCCAACAGTTTCATTCCGAATGCCAGAATCTACGTTCTTCCGAGTTCATACCTAGATAATATAGGAATCACTATAATTGGCAAATCATTTGTGGCTATGCTCACAGAGCAGTAGCGTGATCGTGAATCCTTTGGGCTGACGTTGAAACAGAACACCAGTCATTCTGTCATCTTGTATCTTGATCTTGTATTATTTTTCATTTCGCTGTCCAAATGCCATGTTGTAATCATGGCAATCATCTCTATGACCCATTCATCTCAAAAGCCCTCGGGCTGCCAATATATATATACACCGAGAATAGGTATTAAAACTGATATCCATCATGTCTCTTCTTTTCGTTCAAAGAGCTGCATTGCTCTTCAAACTGCATCTCCGGGATCTCTTCCAATTATTGCTGGAAGTCCAGAGTCCAGTTTGTTTTTGTTCCCCAGAAACCGGCCTTTCACAGCCATGTCCCTCAGCCGCTTATCTTCAACAAGTTCCTCATCAGATGCCTTTAACTGGTGAAACCGGCTGTGAGGGCATCAGGAACGTCGAAAGTATGGCCAAGAGCGGTATCTATTCCTGATTCAAGAATAAATCACGTGGTACCGCTTACCACTTTCTCTCCTCGAAGGTAAGAGGGCAGTCATCCTGTTACAAGTTAGTTGCTGTTATGAGATCTGGCGGATGACTGTATACATACCATGGGGAAGATGGTGGCAAAGACCTTGATCTCCTCAGACTTGGGGGTAGCATGGTGCTTCCAGTCAAGCATGACAGAGGCCTTTCCGATCATGAGAGCCAAGTTCAGCTGAGCGTAGACTTGGCCGAGGCAGTAGTGAGGTCCAGTACCGAACACCAAGTAGTTCTTGGAGCCCTTCTCCTCAGCGTCGCCGCTGTAGTATCGCTCGGGGTCGAAGTGGCTAGGGTTGTCGTATACCTCGGGGTCATGGAGAGCCATGAAAGTGGTGGGAATCAACATGGAGCCTATGAAGATTAAAAGTTAGTCTGTGGTCAATGATACAGAGGCAATTTTTTGTTGGACTTACCCTTGGGAACGGTGTAGTCATCGGTCAGGGGGAAAGCCTTCTTGGTGACATAGGGAACCATGATGACGGGAGGGCGCCATCGGAGGAGCTCACGAACAACAGCGCGGGTGTAGGTAAGAGATTCGAGCTGGTCCATGGTGAGGGGGGCGTTGGGGTCACCGTTGCGGATCTTGATGTTCTCCTCTCGGACACGGTCAAGGACATCGGGTCGCTGGGCGGTAACCTGGAAGAGCCATGTGGCGGCGCTGCTGGTGGCATCCTGGGAAGCGAAGAGGAAGGTGAAGATGGTCTGGGAGATCTCGTAATCGTTGAACATGCGGAGGAGAGGAGATGGCTTCTCGACATTATGAGGCTCGCCCTTCTCCTCGGCCTTGCGCCAGCGCTCAGACTGGATCATGGAAAGAATCCAGGCGTCCATGATGCAGGTAACTTCACCACCAGCGGCCATGCGAACCTTGCTTTTGGCAGCACACTTGGAGAACTCGGCCAGGACCATATCAGCAGCCTTCTTGCCGTACCAAGACTTGGTGTAAGGGAGGATAACGGGGAGGTTGACAAGCTCGAGAGCAGCGGTGATGAGGTAGTAGTCCTCGGCGATCTTGGTAACGGCCTCGTCGGAAATGTAGTGACCAACAAAAGTGCGGCAAGACACAGCACACATGACCTCACGGAACTCATGCATGAAAGGAACAGGCTTGCCGCCAGCGTCCTTGGTCATCTTGAGGAAGTGCTTGAAGTAAGTGTTGTAAGCCTCCTCCTGACCGGGCAGGTAAAGTTCGAGAGCCTTGCGGGTGAAAAGGCCATTGAGACCCTTGCGGAAATCAACATGGGCCTTTCCGTCGAGGAAAACCCAGTTGTCGTGTCCAAGAAGCTTGGGAGCAACGTCGACGACTGTGGGCTTGACATAAGCGGGCGAGTTGAAGACCTTGCGAGCCATGTCGCGGGTGGAAGCGATAACGACAAACCTAAGGAGCTACATGTCAGTATGGCCGTTTGAACAGTTTTTTTTCTTCAACGGTGAACTTACTTGTGGAAGATGGAAACGCAGCTGAGAGGACCGCTGCTCCATTTGGCATGGTAACCGTCGAATCGGGGGTCCATGGAATCGAGGAATGGGCCGATGAAGGGAATCTTCATGGCGGGACCGACGATAGGACCCTTCCTGACGATATAGGCAACTATACCGAAGCTGTGGTTAGTGTTGTAACACCCAATACCCGCGGAGATAACATACTCTGATCATAAGCGATACACAGGGCGACGAGAGTAAACACCCAAGTCCAGACACCGGCATTGGAGACGGCCTCGATAACATAGTCGATTTGGGGAGGGATGTTGACATTTGCGTATTTTGTACCGGCCAGGACGGACGAAAAGCCGCTGGTGGTGGAATTGACTGCCTCCATTGTGTTTGCGCGGCGACAGGACGAGTCTGATTAGAGTCGCTGGAGTGAGTCGCGTCGCAATCGAATTCGAAGTCGCAACCAAGTGTGTTGCTAGTTGTTGAGTCCTTCACAACAACTGAATACTCCTTGCGACTGAGGAGGAGTTGGGTGAAAGGTAAAGGAGGGAGGGAGGGTAAGGAGAGTGAGAGGGAGGGAAGGAAGGGAAGGGACGGGGAGAAGAGGACCTATGTAAAAGCAGGGGAAGTGGATGTTGTATTTCTTTCCAAGTCGGGGAGGTCCAATGTTAGGTTCCTTAGTAATTGGTCGTCCATTCAATGACTGTCTTTGTATCTAGGTTGTTTGTTTTTTGCCAGTGACCGACCCGCAGACTGGACGCCTCTCGTCTGCATAGCAGCTATGTCCGCGTAACTACCACTTAGTTAATCACTTCAGCGCCCTTCCTTGCCCATCAATTACAGGGGAAGAGACGTGACAAGACAGAACCTGGCTAGAAAAAATAAAAAGAGGGCCCCGGGATCAAGGGTCAGGGCGTGGGCGATTAACGGGAACGAGCTCGCTAATGAGCGGAGATTTACCATGACGACAGAGTCATTGATGAATCTTTGATTAATTAAGTGCGTGTATGGAGCCAATGGAAGAAGTGGATGTTTCTATGTGGTTTCTAATTACTCTTCACTATTCATTGTCTGTCCTGCAGGCTTTGTCGAGGCTCTCCGTCTCAAAAGGTGATGCTCTTGAACAGGGTGTGAGAGGAGCGACAGATTAGATGTGATGTGCGCCTGTAGCGTGATTGATTGATTAGAGATGGAGGGGGGTATAATAAGCTTTAAAGGGCTGCACCAAGCTGCACCAGACTACAAACTCTTTCTCCAAAACTACCTATTATCGATGAATACTCTAGAGAGTAGATAGTACTAACACTTTATTCAGGCATTGATAGATCTACATTATACAAGATGATGAGAGACAGGTGCACGTCTATATGTCAATTTCCCATCTCTTTTTTTTTTTTCTGCTGGGTCCCTCATATTAGAGTCCCCTTTGACTGGTGCCAATCTTGGCGTTGGAAGTGCCCAGCTGGCACCACTTGATTTCCCAGAGTAGTTTAGTCTCCGAATGTCAAGCTCTGTCTGGTGTGAGACTGACTGGTTGTAGCTAACATTCACCTTTTTTGAAGCTGGAAAACAAGCAGGCTACTTCTTGGCTTTTGTTGCTGGTAATACTTTGGTATTATCACTTTTACTTTCACCGCTATCATCATTGAACCCTCCAATTCGTCTTGTCGGTATGTGTTCAGATATGGAATGTCGCGCGTGACTGTGATTCACTTACAGAGAGCAAAGCGCTACTATTGAAAACACCAAAACATTAGTGAATGCCGTGTCTTGTGTGTTGGGAGACTCCACCATCCATGATCGTATCCGTACAATGTAGGGAATAGCCAGCCCTGCTAGCAATTAACTAAAACTCGCATATTCTCTTTGCAAAGTCCACCGCCTCGCCTTGTTCCGCGCCTTCCGTCACAGATCTAAGCGGGCCCTAGCTTGATATTCGGGACAAGGCTGGCTGATTATTAGTAGCATTACAAATCTGCTTGGTCGTATGTCTCCCCTTAAGCCTTGAGCCTCATGGAATCGTTACTGTGCCATTGAGGTGCTTGATAGTCTGATGCAAGGCTCTCAACAAAGGCAAGTCATCGGCTGTGTCCGGTCTGGCCTCATGTATGCGCCATTGGAGTAATCTATAGGACGGACTGTTGGACCAATGCGCATCGTATCTGGGGATGAGATCTGGACAGCAAACCGCTTAGACCCTGCCCTGGCTGTTTCTGATCTGGTCGCTTAGGGTCATGGATCATGTCGGCCGATACGCATATACATATGTTAATGAATCGGCCATTGGATACATGCCTCCCAAGTACTAATCTATCGGCATTGTATCAAAAAGTCATGAGAGCTTCCACAACTGATCGCAATGAAATTCTGACAGGGCTCGAAAGTTAGCTGTACACCCCCATCCACCTCGTTGTATGCTACATCAACCGCCATTGTTCTCTTTACACTTATAAGGTCAGGGACACAACCAGTTAAAATACCGCTGACAAAGGCTCATCTCCAGGGTCCGCCTCTAGTCCGCGCGATCATCCGGGGGTTCCACACCTCACCGAGGAACGGTTTTACGTGGATACGGCGTATTCGTTTATCTGGGAATATTCGGATATATCATTCAAACTTTGACTGACAAACCTTTCAACTCAAAACGCGGGTAGGCGTTGTACTGGAGTCAATTGATACAGTCATGTGAGGGCAATGCTGAGATTCAGCCAGTTCAGCTGTTGGTTCATCCCAGCACTGCCTTGTATCTGTATGCCAAGTAGACTGTCACTGATGCAAACAATAGCTCACGTGCGTTGACGAGTATGCTCTCGGGGTCCATCTATGGCCCGGCAATAAAAAGAGGCCGACTTATTTACCCATAATGCCGACTTCATTTCCTTTAAGCTTGAATGCTTGTTCTGGTCCCCGGGCCCGAATACGAATGCGATGTTTTATGTTTCCCCACAATAATAGTCGCGATGGTATCTGACTGGCTGAATACAAACAACAACGCTCCAACAGTTTCGCCCATTCGGTACAAGCAAACTGTCAAAGTGTACTTCTCTCTCTGGTGCGAATTGACGCTTTGGGTTCCTTGTCACTCATCATGTCTGCTCTGAGGATTCGCCAGGATCAACACAATGCCAAGCTACTTTGGTCACTAGAGCTGCAGCAGATGGGTTAAGGTTATCATGAGGGTTATCTCTTATCTCTTATCTTTTATCGTCTACGTCACTCACTTCTCAAACTTCAAACTTCTGGCCCGTCAACAAGCGCTGCTCGGTTACAGTACATAATAAAGTGGGGGATCGTCGAGATCATGAGGGGCATCATGGAGAGTCTACTTACCCTGTATTGCTATCATATCCTCTGTGTCTCTTTACTTGAGTCTTCATATACTTGTAGTCTTCCCAAATACTAAAAACGGTCAACTATACTTTGTTTTTTCCTGGTTCACAAGTTTTATGGACTGCGTGGTATTTATATAACCATAGCTTGGAACGTCTCAACAAGACATTATCGATCAAGGTGTAGACATGAAACACGGCCACTGCAGCATTTCACTTCACCTTGCTTCAACTCGCTCTCTACTTGGCCACATACAGTTTTAGTAAACACACCAAACCATAGTTCAGATCTCATCAAAACACAAGCTACACCTTGTAATCTAGAAACCGCGTCATTACTGTCATTCAGAAATATGCCGACGTCACACACTGGTCTCAGGGATTGCGTCATATTCACAAGCTGTAAGACGCGAGTTTACCCTATAACAGTCAAGCACAGTCTCTCCACCAAGAAAGTTACTGAAATGGGCAGTTGTAAAAGGAGGGGAAGCGTGATTCATTGGTATCTAGCAAACCAGCAGAGCGAAGTGGATGCTAATCACCTACCTATCGCACAAGAGCTACGTAGACCTGCCAGCGCCTGGCCTGCCTGCTGGCGAAACAGGTTGGATGGTCACGCTTCAGCCCAACCACTGACGGTTATAACTCGCAACATCCGCAGCCAAAGCAACTTGAAAGCTTCATATACAACAATCCTAAGAAACCAACACTTTCATCAAACAACTATATCCAACATGCCTTCTTACATCGTGAGGACCACCCCAGACGTTATTCACATGTGGGCTATGAGCTGACAGCCTCTTTCTAGATTACTTGCAAGGACGACGCGTCCGACGAGCAGGTCCAGTCGTACGTACCAGACTGCACTTAACAGGAGAGTTTTCAGATACTAACATCACATAGTGCCAAGCAGCACGCCAAGGACCAGGGCGGCAAGATCACACACGAGTACAGCCTCATCAAGGGCTTTGCGTATGTTGACAAGGGTTCCTATTACATGATCGATGGAAGGCTAACTATTGATAATAGCGTCGAGTTCCCCGAGGATAGCATCCAAACTCTCGAGAGCCACGAGCATATTAAGACTGTCGAGGCCGACGGCGAGATGAGGACTCAGTAGATTTCAGGAATGCGTTAGAAGAGATGGGCGACATCCAATAGATTATCTCGAGCTCTGTTGCACTGGCGTTCTGGAATATAATTATTATTAAACTGCCCATTATCCAAGGCCTCGTCTTTTCATCATGATAACAAACATCTCGACAGAAATACTATTTTCACAGTAGTACTGAACCTGCTAACATTCTCCCCCTTGTAACTAATGCCGTGAGCCGATGAAGCGGGGTGAGCTCTACAAGAGCTCATCATGACCCCGCAACCCCGCCAGATCGAGGCTTGAGGTCGACTGCAACCTCGCGAGAGATATACTAGGTATTCGATGTCAGAGCCGTTATGACAAGTCAAATATGCTTGAATTTTCAAGAGTCTCTGGTGCTTTAGTTGTTGATCTTGAGATACATGAGTAAACTTCTAATTCTGGTCCTGGCCTTTCCATATGAGCAAGTCTACGAAGGAGGTATTATTCGGTCACGTGTGACAAGGTAGCGATTATCAAATGACAATATTGCAGTAAAGTCGTATCACCAGGGGTACAAAGGCAAAATAGATAGACATATATATTAAAGGAAATTCGAGCTTGAGCTAAGATAATATTACCGCACCCATCTCCCCGACTATCACCTCCCAGGTCTATTCCTCTCTGTTGTCCTGTAACCCCTGGCCATGCTCCTATTGTTTCATCGCCGAATCTCTTAGTATGTTATGCAGATGGCTGATATTGCATCCTGGATCTTCAATGGTATCCAGCAAAGCTGCCTGGAAGCCGTCTGATAATGTTCTTGCCAACTGCTCAGAAATGGTCCGAAGCATATGCCACGCCCAACGACAGAGAACTATCCTCCCGTTCGACAGACTCGATGGCAAAGTCAACAGATGCGTAAGAATTTCTCAGCTCCACAGCCACTCGCTCGAAAATCGTAGACCCCAATGGCATAGTCTGTTTTTGCGCCTTTGTGTGATTCACCATGCTGACTCGCATGTCTGGTGCATCTGATTCGACTTCTTCCGACCAGCCTATGAATCGTTGAGCAATTTGCTGGAGTTCAAGACCTTCATGTGCCATGATATCGACTTGTTACTACTTGATCTGTTCAAGCAGACTCTCTACGGTCCACTCCAGCTCGCAAGTAACCCCGCATGATAGGTCTTGCGCAACATACGACGACATCTGCGATGGATGGATGTACGACAATTTTCCCTGTCAGGATATCTACGAAGACAACATCGTTGCTCGTGACGTGGTGGCCCAGTTGACAGCCGCGGCGAGAGTGAAGTCGAACTGTCTGCTTCTTGGCAACATGATCGGTTTGCTAGAAAAGATACCGAGTCGTAATACCCGGGGCTCCGCATCTGCACTGACTGATGAAATGGTGAGAAGGAACTGTAGAGGAGCTGAACGCGTGTCAGGTCAGCCTGCAGTCAAGTCAAGCATCAGCCATGAAGTAGCTTAAAATCTTGCAGCCCATAGCAATACCATGCCCCCGAGTAATGTGGTAGATGCACAGGATGCACTGTTGAACAAACCGATAAAGCTCTTGGTAGCTAGCCTCAGTTCATCCAAGCCCACTTCGAGTCCATACTCGCGCTTGGTAGCTTCAAGGAATCCCAGCTCTTTCTTCATGTTAGTTATTGCAGAGCAAAGCAGGTCCAGACACCGAAACGTTGAGTTGTGTTCCAGATTCTCGGTTTCTGGTATACGGATCTTGCCTATTAGCGCTATGGTGAAAGGCACAAGTGATCGTGAAATGTATCCAATCTGGGCCAGCCATTGATTGAAGTCGTTCTCACTCAGCGATCCAGAGCCTACATACGCCAAGAAGCTATGTTGAACAGCATTGGTCAATAAATCCTCAGACTGGCCCAGTAAGTGTTGGGCTAACGAAGGCGGTTCTGGGCGTTGAGATGTACGAGATGGTGAAGGACGTGAACAGGGACCGATTGGCACCGTTCCGCTTGGAGGATGATTTGACAGATGACTGACCATCAGATCAGGATGTGGCCGGGCACCAATCCAAATTGCGGGAGGTTGGTGTTGCTCATGTCAAGCGTTGATCTTATCCGTTGCATGATAGGGACTTTTTGATCTGGCCTCAAATCGAGATTCGAGTTGTCAAAACCGTAAGAGTCAGCAAAGGCACTCCTACCAGTGGCGTTGTATGGGTTTATTGGTGCCAATTCTTGACCATTCCCTGCCGCCCTCCACGTCGAAACTGGGACATTAACTACTATTCTTCCGAGACGCCATGGGCTTGCATGATACATACCTGATCGTGTGTGTAGGTGTCCGCTGGGCGGGGCATGGTATCCTGGAGACGATCTAACGGCTCAATCGATGAGGGATTGGATTTATATCGTGTCAATTACAAGATGTAGACCTTGGTTGTAAGTGTAAGTGTAAATGTAAATGGACGTGCACTTATAACAGGGCCGTTCCGTTGCCACAACTAGGGGTGGGTCGATTGAGGAAGACTAGGTATGCAGTATGTAGTCTAGGTAGGCAGGCAGCTTTGAATCTTTGATGCAGGTGAACCTAGCTAGCTATCTAGCTGCCGTCATGGCCGATGTAATAGTAACGGCTGGTTGTGTTATTTACCTGTTATTACAAATGATCCTCGTACATTAGCAGATACTGCCGTTACGGGTATCAAGTGCCGTTGTCAAGCATTAATTAATCCTAGGGCTGCTCGTGTGAGGATTGTCATCCTTGTCCGTTCGGTTGAGGTTCGGTCGACCATATACCTGGTGAACTGACCGTCTACTTCTCTTCTCTCTTCCGAGCCTCCACCTTGCACTCTTCATCACGAATCAGAGTCCTGCAGGCTGGAGCGTTGTATCAGCTAGGATGGCAACATCAGGTTAGGCTCATAATGACCGGGTACACATATCTCACCGGATAACAAACGGTTCAACTTCTTCAAAGCATGACAACCATGATCGTGGGCATCACGTTTAGATAATTTAACAGTATTGGTATTTTTGGTATGTCTTTAAACGCGAGAATGAACTGCTGTACAATACGAGTTGAGTTGAGTTTTGTTTTCATCTCCCACTTCAACTCTAAGGGGCAAGAGGCTCGCCGTCCTTGATCTTCCTGGCGCCGTACTTCTCGAGGCGGATACCCTGGATGGCGATAAAGCCGGTGGTGTCCTGAGGAGTCCAGTTCATGTCGAGGGTGTCCATGCTGCTCTCGTCCTCGGAGTAGAGGTTGGAGGTCTCGCTGGATCGTCCGACGACGTAGGCGTTGCCCTTGTAGGCGACAAGGCTCACCTTACCCTCAACCTGGCGCTGAGAGAACTTGATGGCGTGCTCGACAAGCTCACGCTCAGGGCTGAAGTACATGCCTGTTTGGGTGTCAGAACATCAGGACTCGGTGTTATATGTGAGTTCGGCTTAAGATAACTGACCGTTGTAGATGCAGGCAGACCAGTCCTGAGTAAGACGGTCACGGATGGCTCGAACCTTGGAGTCAAGGACAAGTCCCTCAAGGTCGATGTGGGCCTGTCGGAGGATGGTGAGACCGGGGGTGTCTATGGAACTGATATTAGTGGTGTCTCTAAGTGACTGAGCCAAATCTCGTCACATACCGTAGCAGCCTCGGCTCTTGAGACCTAAATATTGTTAGCAAATGATACAGTTGACGTTCAGATCATTCATATCCAATGTGTACTCACCAATGAATCGGGACTCGACAATGTCGACACGTCCAATACCGTTGATTCGGCCGATCTCGTTAGCCTCCTTGAAGATCTCGAGAGATCCAGTGATGGTCTTGCCTGCAACCTCGAGCTTGACGGGAACACCCTGCTCGAAGTGAATAACGAAGGGGGTGGGCTCATCGGGGGCCTTCATGGGGTCTTAAGATGGGTGTTAGCATCCACTGGTCCTAGTGGTGTGCAAACCCGACTTACCAACAGTGCGCTTCCACATGTCCTTGGGGGGCTCAAGCTCGGTTTGCTCGAGAATCTGGAATGGTCAATATGGTACACGGAACATCTGAGAATCGCAGGGAAGCTTACACCGGCCTCGTAAGAGCAGTGGATGATGTTGTCGTCCATAGACCAAGGGGCCTTGGGGGTAGAGCTAACGGGAATGTTCTGCTCGGAGGCGAACTTGAGCAGATCGGCACGTCCACTATACGGTGGTCAGTTTGATCGCGAACGAGTAATTGGGGGTAGTGACGAACGCGAATCGGTTGTAGAACTCAGGCATGCGCCAGGGGGCGAGAACCTTGAGGGTAGGGTCGCAAGCCTTCCATGCGAGCTCGAATCGAACTTGACTAGAGAGATGTAAGTACTATGCCAAAACTGTGTTGAAAAGAGAGTCGTACTCGTTCTGTAAAAGTTAGTTAGCATGATAAACTTGACTGGTGGAATTGAACAACTTACACCCTTGCCAGTGCCTAAAGAGATAGGAAACCCATATTAGCAAGTTATCCATGTAGAAAGCCAGCTCTCAAATTAAGCAAGAGGTCGCTTCGCTTACATCCGTGGCTGAGAATTGTGCAGTTGTGCTCCTTGGCGACCTTGACCATGGCCCTAGCAATGACAGGGCGAGCAAGACTGGTTCCGAGGAGGTCTTATCCATGTTAGTTGGATTATGATATATGAGTCGGACATCGCATCTTACATCGGTCCTCGTAGATGGCATTGCCTGTAGGGTTCGAGTGTTAGTAAGCTGTTGAGCAGCCAGAACGAAAGGGGCCGGACGTACACTGGACAGCAGGCCAGACAAGCTCGTCGATAAGCTCCTGCTGAACATCGAGGATGATCATGCGCTCAGCGCCGAGCTTCTCAGCCTTGACCTTGACGGCGTCAAAGTCCTCCTCCTGACCACAGTCGGCAAGGAAGCAGACGACCTGGTAGCCCTGGAGGACCAACCATCGGAGGATGGTGCTGGTGTCAAGACCTGTTGTATCGTGAGCATTGAAGCTATGGCCTCATGTTGAAGCTTGCTCAACTTACCACCAGAGTAGGCACTGAATTGGGTTAGCTATCTACCTACCAATTGACTTGACAGTAGCTGGATGACTTACAGGCAAACACGTTCGGGAGCCATTGTGATGATTTCTTGGTATCAAAATGCGACCTGAATAGGCAAGTGCGAGAGATGGACCCAAAAGTTGATATTGGGCAGAATGGAAGTCGGCAAAGGTGCGGGCAGAGCAGAACCTTAGAATAGTATCTCCAGCTCCGAAGACGGACCCCTCCACTCGAGTCATGTTTCTTTTTTGTGGGGGCTCCTCGATATTATCAGGGCCTTCCAACCCTACCCATGTCTCAGGCTCGAAGGTTTACTGGAGGTATTGATTGCCTATGGAGGTTGTTGGGTGGTGAATGAATCGTGTAAGGATATCTTTACATCATTGCAAGTCACGTCCCTTAGATCTACCTTGTGTTCCCAGTCAGTACTCGGATTGAGTCTGGACATCATTTAGCTGCTCGTCTTGGGCGAAAACAAGACTGTTCCAATTCTACAAATAAGAATCTATTATCTCAGCATTTCTCTCCCATGATACGACTAAACCCATATCAGCCGAGCCCAACGCCACTGCTATACAATGTCCCCTTCCCATGAGCAAGAAAAAAAAAAGACCCCTCAAAAGGCGGGAGCTTAAAAGATTAGTACCAGTAGCACAAGTGGTAGTGGGGGAGTGTCGACTATCAGTGACGTATAAGCAGATAAGCCCAGCACCCCGCAGTCAACGGGCCCGCGTGATAAGCGATAAGCCGGCCTCAAGCGATAAGCCGTTCAACTTCCGCGACCGACCTTCTCCACATATTTCCCCGGACACACGGCGAGTCATCCAAGCTTGGTATTCATACATCAACAGATCAGCATAGACTGCATCTTCTGTTTCAAGGGCGCATATAAAAAGGAACAAGATTTCTTAGCGTCTAGCCCTGCTGGCTCAGTATGCTACTATGATTACTTCGTCCGCAAGGTCAATTCGGCAACGTATGCCTACCGCTTCTGTAATTCTCCGGTCATACTCGCAACCCAGCTTACGACGATGTATATCTCAATGGAGAGGACCAAGACAGTCGCAATGGGTCTACAGAAACATAGGCACTGGCACGGTATCAAGACGGAGTATACATTCTCAAAAGGTAACAGATGATGAAATTGCGACTCTTGCCCGTCTACACCAACATCCACTGTGCCTAGCAGACCTGGTGAGGTATGTTTCAACACAACCACTTTCCTCTGCATGAACTAATCAAATCTAACCACATGTAGACACGGTCGTCCACCTCTTTCATCCGAATCTCTCCTCTCCTCCGCCAACTTCGCACTCTCCCTCCTCCCAGTGCGCCTCGCCCACCGTATCCAAGCTCTACGCAACCTCCCATACATCGTCGTCGCGAATCCAAACATTTCCCGCATATACAACAACTACCTCCACTCTCTGTCCATCCTCCTCCCATACTGGCACGCGACCCGCGAAGGACGGCCGATCTCGACCCAAGAGGATGAAGTGCACTTCACCAATGTCCTTGCCGAGCTCGTGGCGACGCATACGGATACGATCCCCATTCTAGCCAAGGGCTTTCTCGAATGTCGACGATACATATCTCCCGAGGAGGTAACTCGATTCCTCGATCAGCACCTCCGCGCGCGAATTGGTACACGACTTATTGCAGAACAACACATTGCGCTGCACTTTAGCTCCCAGCCGCATTTCGACCCGAGTGCGAGTCCAACGCCGTGTCCCGAACATCCTTCATATATCGGAGTTATTGACACAGCTCTTCGTCCAGCGCAAATAGTTGAATCATGCGCTGGTTTCGTTGCCGATATTTGCGAGCTCCGTTATGGCGTACGGCCCCTTCTCTACATTCGCGGCGAACCAGACACGACCTTTGCATTCGTGCCTATGCATCTCGAATACATCGTCACTGAGCTTCTCAAGAACGCCTTCCGCGCTACTATCGAGAACAGGTCCAACGAACCCGTTATCGTCACCATCGCTCCAGAGCCAGCTCTACCTAAAGAATCTTCGACGTCCACTACAAGTCCATCGGCAGAGAACAAACAAAGTGACACAAATAGTGACGGCATTCGTCCTCTCGATGACAACGCTCCGGGTGTAACAATCCGTATCCGCGACCGCGGTGGCGGCATCCCGCCAGAGGTCACCCCAAATATTTGGTCATACTCGTTTACAACTTTCTCCGACGACGTCGACGACTTCCCTGGAGACGCCAACGGCAATGATGGTGGGCTCAGCGCCATATCAACCGCCAGCACCGGTGGCAGCTCCATCGCCGGTCTTGGCTACGGATTACCCCTAAGCAGGGCGTATGCGGAATATTTTGGTGGAGGAATTGCGGTACAGAGCCTGTATGGGTGGGGAACAGATGTGTACTTGCGTTTGAAGGGCGTCGGAAACTTGGATAAGCAGCAGTAGTTACTGGCTTCATTTTTGGATGTAAGCGAACGACTTGACAAGTTAATGTAGTACAGCGACATGAGAATCAGCCAAGACATGCCAGAAGGTAGAATAATTCAATGATTGATCATTTGTCAAGCTCAGCTTCAGACCACCATAAGCTAACCACAATATCAATCAATATTGACACTCATCTATACTGCCCTAGGGTATCAGAAAAATCGACCGTTATGAACATAAGAGACAAAATCATTAGGCCAGCTTACGTTGCTTAGACTAGGGTTTTTAGACTACTTATTTTTATACCCTGAGACGTGAGAGGCCAACTTTTCTGCTGCCCACTAGACTGCAGTAGATCCGACAAGTCAATGGCACAACAAATAAAGTCAATTTGGCAATAGATAGCATTAACGTATAAGTTATTTGAAAACCAATTGCGGTCCCAGCCAGCCGTTGTACCATTAAGAGATAATAAGAGATGTAAACATTTTTACAGTAAACCAATAGTATAAAATTTCCAAGGAATGACTCCCATTTCTGCCCATTAATATCATCAAAACGCCTGCCAGTATTCTCACTTCCTCGTTTTTAAGAACACCTATGTTTCCATCATGCTCTACCTTTCGCCAGCAAACTCTGTCCAAGAACAAGTACAAGACGTTGCTGCGACACGCTGTGTAAACCCACCACAAGTTATGTACCCAAGATTAGAGTATTAAAACAGTAACAAATTTCCAAATTTCTCTAATATTCAAATCACATGTTCTCCAGCTCATGGTCGATCTGTCGATCCATAAATGTTCGGCGCTCACCAACAAGCTCAGTCTGAAGACGTTGTTCCACTAGGGCACGGACTTGCTTCTTGGTCACGG